>NC_142493.1:30306216-30621176 GCF_965113065.1 Corylus avellana
CTAAGTCATAGGGAAGGCCCATATGCCCAGACTAATCCGAGGAATGTGTGTACAAAAAAAACCATGTCATATACGCTTTTGTGAGATCAGTAAAACAATTGTCTCACTTTATTATAATATATGATCACGACAGAATATTATAATGTGGAAAAATTAGATAAATTAAGGTATTAAAAAGAACATCAAATCCGTGGCATGATGATTAATCCGCTTTTGGTCAAAATTATGACTAAAATATTGTAGTGGTTAGAAATAAAAATTATAATTAACAATTGATTAACAATTAATTAATCAAAAGTTAGCACATGAAACGCGTTATTAAGATACGGAATATATGCCCCCGTGTGTTTCTAATATTTTCAATACCATACCCTATCAATTATCGTGCTTACATATGTTGTCGAAACCGCGTTACACGGGCGTAGGTGGGGCCAGGCAATTGAAGACTTTAGCATGAGTCAAGAAATAATAATAATAATAATAATAATAATAATAAAAAGTATATTATTGGCATTAATTAAATAAATTCTGTAAGTTAAAGTTTCAGTGACATTAACTACTTTTTAAGTGTGCGGCCCATGTAGGCCCATGTAACCCAAACTAGTTTGTGCATGGGGATTCTGTTGCAGAAATGGTGTACCAATAAGGAAATAGGACCCCCACTCTTGGATATAAACTGTTTTTTTGGCTGGTCAATGGGGGGAAAATTATATATGTAATGCCTTTTTTTATTATTCTAGTGAGCATGAAAATTGGGGGATGTTTTGAGTTTGGGGAAGAAATGGATTCCATGGAGCTTGGATTTTTCTATTTTCCAAAAACAATAAAGAAAAAAAACAAAGTGGGATGTAACTTTGAGTCTATTTAAATGTAAAGGAATGGTGAAGTTTTAGTATATAAGGTCATCTCAAAATCCGATTATTTGTCCAAAGAGGAAGAGTAAGGATAATAGCAGGAAAATAGTGAGAAAGGCTCCTCTATCCGAGTAGGAAAGCTCCCGCGTGCATAAAGGGTTTTATGGGTGAGTTTCCTACTCGGGCAGATGAACCTCTTTCACTTACCATTGCCCAAAGAAGAGGTGGTAGGAGTAAAAAGAGGGATCCTCAATTACAGAAGAACCCTGTCTCTTCAAATCTGTGTTGTTGATTTGATGTTTATTAAATAGTGTTTATTTTTTGTATATATTAAATGGGCTTATAATATAAAACTACCAACAAAGATCATTGTTTAGCTTATATGTGTTTGTTCTATAATCATATGCCTCTTCTTTTAAGAAGTTTGTTGATATATCACATTAGTTTCCAAGAAAGAGCTCATTGGTTCCAACATTGATGGGATTTTGTTTGAGAGGATTGAGACTTGAGAGAGTTGATGGTTATGGTGTTCTAGGCCACAAGTGACTTGGAGGTACCCTTGGGTTTGCTTGTGGCAACAAAAGTTACCTTGAGAGATTTAATTAAAACAAAAAACAAAAAACAAAAAAGCTTGAGAGGTTTAGAATGTATATTAACATATCATTGTTTAGCTTATATGTGTTTGTTCTATAATCATATACCTCTTCTTTTAAGAAGTTTGTTGATATATCACATTAGTTTCCAAGAAAGAGCTCATTGGTTCCAACATTGATGGGATTTTGTTTGAGAGGATTGAGACTTGAGAGAGTTGATGGTTATGGTGTTCTAGGCCACAAGTGACTTGGAGGTACCCTTGGGCTTGCTTGTGGCAACAAAAGTTTCCCATTGTTTGCTTAAGAAGAAAAAAAAAAAGAAAAGAAAAAAAAGAAAAGGACCACAAGTGACTTGGAGGTACAACTTGAAGAAGACAAAATGAGCATCATGACTCACAAGTGGCATCTGGCCAATAAGAGAGGATTTTTTTTTTTTTTAAGACAATAAGAGAGTTTTGAAGCTGGAGAAAATTCACTTAAAGTGGCAGGGAGATGGAACATTTGAAAGGGACTATAATCAAATGCTGGTGAGATAACATTTCTGATGGTGTATGACAAGGGATTGCTCCCATCATTTATTTTTATTTTATTTTTCCATTCATAGATCACCTTTAACTCCAAACAATCAATTCGAAACATATTTAGAAGTATTTTTCGATTAGATTTATCATTAGCTCGAATATTATTCATCTCATCCATTTGTAAGTCTTTATAAAGGCGGGTTAATATTAATAAAAAGCACCATATAATTTGATTTCCAAATATGATTTTGAAGAAGGCTCATATTCACTCTAAGAACCTACCCAAGTTATCTTGTTATGAATTAGTTTTGTAACATTTTGTATTAGAGCCACGTTGAACATCCATAGACTATACTTAGGGTCTGTTTGAAATTGCGTTTGAGGGGCCTGAATGTGCTTTTAATACTCAAAAAGTCCGTTTGAAAAAAAATATACCTATTTGGTAAAAAAATTAAAAGCGTTTTTAATAATTTAAAAAGCCTAAAAATTGTCAAAACGCAATTTTGGCAAAAGCTTAAAAGTAAAGCTTTTGCTAAAAAGCGTTTTTTGACTTAAAATCTTTATTTCTCAAACAGGCTCTTAATGCTCTAATTAATCTCATGCGTATTGTTACATTTTATTCTATTACTACTACTTACTCTATTCTCCTAATAAAGTTTGATAACCTCAGGATTTAAGAATACATCATATGAGGTGCTTGAACATGGTTGATTTTTGAAATGTGTTTTTAAAAAGTATTTTGTATTTGAAATTGTTGGTTAATAATTTTGAAAAAAAAGTATATTTTTACTTTTGTGAAAAAGAAATTCAAAATTCAAAATTCAAACCCACTTAACAATGGACAAAGTTTTCCTCCAAACTGGGTTTGAGGAATTTTCTACACTTAAGTTTTTAATAATATTTATTCAAACTTTATCTCTACTATTAAAAAAAGTATGTGCATCTCACATGTTAAGGGACACATGTCACCTTTATAAACTAAGTTGAAGGAAATTCCTTCAACCCAGTTTGGAGGAAAACTTTATCCCTTAACAATTGGAGATGTTCATTCCAAGTTCTCGGCAAAGCTAAACGACCATTTTATTCGCGTTAGGGGATAAAGAAAAATGACTTTTCACTTTTATCTAACTGCAATCTAATATCTTTAATTTCTCTCCCTATATTTTTTTATTTTATTTTATTTTTTTCTTTTAAACTGATCTTTCGAAATTAATTCTGATTTTAACTCTATTACACTTTTATAAATGCTCCCCTGGACTTGTTGGATAAAACAAAACAAATCTCTTGTATTTTCTTACAATTTGTTTTAATTACTAAAAGTAAAATACGAGAAAGTTTCAAACTTCACTTGTGAGAATCTTACAGAGAACATTATTATACCCTGAAGAGTTCAATTTGAAATAGTTAAAAGTAATGTTACAATTTACACTAATATATAGGACATTCT
Source organism: Corylus avellana (assembly GCF_965113065.1). NCBI lineage: Eukaryota > Viridiplantae > Streptophyta > Magnoliopsida > Fagales > Betulaceae > Corylus > Corylus avellana. The sequence continues at coordinate 30,309,632 of NC_142493.1, forward strand.
TTCATTTTCATTCCTTAATAAGAGATTCAGAGCATAAAGCTCTTACATAAAAACATAGGTAAAAGCTATGAAAAGTATAACACCGTTGATACATTCAAAATTTAACAATAAAAAAAACGTATCTACATCCTATGATTCAACCTATGTGCACACTTCATATAAGGAGCAGATATGCTTTTATTGATTAGATCTGAATATATGGGTATGTCTTATCCATAAAGAAACAAGTTTTATTGACCCGGCCGTGAGACAAACCTCTCATACAGAAACTATCCCCCCTCAGCTCAAAGGCCAGGATAACACAAAACAAAACAAGAACAAAACAAAGAAAACCAGCATCAATGGCAAGATTCAGCAAGAAAATGGTAGGAAAACCAACGCATTAGGCTTACATGCAAAGCGCGTGAGATCCACACTCCAGCTTGCACGAACCACATATGGCGCGTGCCAAAAAGAAGAGAAAAAAAGTCTAGTGTGTCTACATGGCACAACACTAAAGAGAAGCGTGTAGTGTCGTGTACGAGCTTAGCCCAGCGGCAAAAGAGTAGATCGGTAACACAAGGAACCGATATAAGTTTCCCAGCAAAATATCGACGAAACCCAAGCACTAGGAAAAGCCAAAAGATGAGATGGAAGGGACGGTTGCTGTTATTGCTGAATCTAGACACTGCTGCTGCATTCCAAAATCAAACCATAACAAAGAACAAAAAAGGGGGTAGGAGGGACAGATAGAATTCATCCCTCTCTCTTCCCTTTAGGGTCTCATCGGAGAGGAACTAGAGAGAAGCTAGACACTTATTTATATATAAAAAATGTTATAGGTCAATATTTTATTTATATTTGGCTTATCTAATCTTACAAATCAACGATTAGATTTGTAGACTTATATGGATCCCACATAAGTCAATGATATACCCCACAAATTTAATGATTAATCTATTAAATCTGTAAAAAAAAAATGACCAAAATATTAAAAAAACTTATTAACTCATAGTATTTATCTTTATATATTCATGTTATATCAGTTGAGTCGCCAACGCTATGTCAATGGTAGACCTCACAAATTTAATGATTAATCTATTAAATTTGTAAAAAAAATTACCAAAATATATATAAAAAAAAAAAAACTTATTGACTCATATGTATTTATCTTTATAAATTTATGTTATATCAGTCGAGTCGCCAACACTATGAATTTTAAATGGTTCATATATTTGTTGGGGATAAACCATTTAAAATTGATATAAATATGATAAATTCGTGTAAAAAGTAATAATATTCATATTTTAATATTAACAATGATTGTAAAGAGGGAGAGAGGGAATTATATATAACAATTACAATATCTTTTTAAATTTTTTAGTATATCGTGACCAAAAATGAAAAGGACGAAAAAAAAAAAGTTGTTTGCGGATAAAGACAATATTGTCCTAATTAATTGTTCTAGTCCTAAATTGTCATTTATTATTTTTCAACTAACTTAAGAACACAAGCATTAATTTTTTAGGAGGACACAAATTAGCTACAAGCCACTCTAATAAGTTACCATGTGATACTTAACTAAATCACATATTTTTATAATAGCATATGCTTTCACATGTTTTATGAACACATGTCACTTTATTATACTAGTGTGTAACTAATTAATACAACCCAGTTTGTAGCTAGTTTCTATCCAATGAGAAACTCAAACATGTTAGAAGACACTTGTCATTTATTATAGTGGATTGAATGAAATTTCCAAAACTTCGTGTGCAATTGTAAAACATGAGCCCTTCATTACATCTAACGGTCTAAACAAATATAGATATTTGTGTTACTGATATAATTAATTTTAGTTTTCAATATGTCAAACTTACTTGTCACGATAACACACAAACATCTTCATTTGTTTTTTTTTTTTTTTCGTTCATTTAAAAAAAAATATATAAATTTATTTGTTTAAACAATTAGATGTAATGAAATCCAAATCCATTAAGCTGATTGAAGTCTTTCCATGTAGAATGAGTAGCCTGAGGTGAGGTCCAGGAACATGATATATAGACGCAATTTCATCCACACGATATATCTGGTTTTTATAATCCTCCAACCTGTAAAAGTAGCAAGGTTGAACATAATTCCAAAAACATCCTTATATGAGTATCTCACACAAAAAACAGGTCCATAATAAGTTGTCAATTGTCATTGCCGCGAGAAAAAAACTACAAAGGTGGCATACTACGTAAATAAACAGCTGGAGAAGTGTCAATTTTGTTTGCTGGGACTCACACACTGACTGACTTCATTAAAGCGAGGAACAGTTATTTACGCGCACATACAGCGAGCGTGCAATCACGCTTACTCGCGTAACACGTTTATGTGGATTTTTCTGCTTTTTGTCATCACTTAAGCTCGCCCGGTTGGGGGGGAGATTAGGTGATTGGATACCCGATAACCCGTAACCGTAATCTGTAATTTGGCATTGCCTTCAAGAGCGTACGGAAACCTTTTTTTCAGCACGTGCGGCTCACACTCTTAGGTTTAGCCAAATCCTAAGAAAAATTGTTGAAGTTATTGACAACTTAAAAAGATGGTGTTAATTAGGGCTTTATCTGATTAGGGCTACTTGGTTAATTATCTTAAGATTAGTCTTTTCAATTATCATTTTAAGATTACTCTTTGCCATTATTATTTTAATATTAGCTTTTATCATGAGATTGGGTTAGCTATGTGTTAATAAAATCATTTGGTATTTAGAGCCAATAATGCATTATTCATTGATTTCAAGGCAAGAATGTGGTTACATTTCGGTTAATAACGCACGATGATGTAAATGGCGAATCTATTAGTCAAGTTTGATAAAAGTTGGATGCTATAATTTTATACAACATTCATCAAACAACGCTGATGTAACGCTTTCAACTAATTCTTGAATTAATTATTGTTAAATAATAAAAGATATCATAATTGATTTGGAGCCCGAAAAAATTCTGCTTGACAATTTACATTGTTGAAGAGGCCCAAATTCCTTCTAAGAACCTACTCCCAATCAAAGCCGTTACTCGCAATTACAAGTACCTAACGATTTGTTGAGAATGTTAAATCACATATGGTATTAAAATTTTAAGTTGATAAAAATAATAAATTTAATTAATATTCCGGCAATAAATAATTTTAAGCTGAATCTCTATGAACGTAGTCCAAAAGCTTAAACTCTGTGAACATAACCCTTAGAGTCTGTTTGGAATTGCGTTTAAGAAATAAAGCTTTTAAATCAAAAAGAGCTTTTGGGTAAAACTTTCATTTTTAAGTTTTTGTCAAAAGTGTTTTTTTGACCATTTTTAAGCTTTTTAAATTTTTAAAAGCGCTTTTAATTTTTTTACCAAACGAGTATTTTTTCTTCAAGCAGACTTTTTGAGTATTAAAAGCACTTTTAAGTCACTCAAACACAATCTCAAACAGGCTCTTAGTGGTAACTAATTTGCCAATACTTGTCAGGCATAATCAGATTATCCTTTGGCTTATATTCCTATTACTATAATAAAAAAAATAAATGTTGTTTATCCATCTTTGTATATATTTAGTGGTTCAGTAGACACAACCACCAAGGGAATTCCTTTTATCTTTTCCAGGATAGTGATGTCAATGAGCTCATATGTGATCTGTGGCCCTGTGGATATAACTCCAATCTTAGGTAGTTAATAAAAGATCTTAACCAATCCGACCAGGGTTGGTTTAATTTGATTTTTCAACAGCCTAGGTTCAATTCTAGGTCAAAACTTTGTGGATCGACAATCAATACGGCATTTATGTCTATTATTTGGTTGTTAATATTAAAAAAAAAAAAAAAAAAAAAAAAAAAAAAACCTTCATAAAATTATCTTAACTTTTAAGTGTTTTTAAATTACCTTTTTAATGTTTAAAAACTCTTAATTTAGGGTATTAACTTTTTAATTTTTTGTAATGTTTCTTTCCATTAGAATATTCCGTTAAATCTTGTCAAAATTCTCAAGATACCCATTTTTTTTTTTTTGTTTACAAAAAAAAATTGCAAAGATTCAGGCATAAGTATTTTTGAAATTTTGGTTAAATCCTAACAAACGCTTGAATCCTTGCAAATTTTTTATTTTATTTTTTTATAATAAAAAAATATGGGTATTTTGAAAATTTTGACAATATTTAACAAAAAAAATTATAAATTGAGAGTTTTTAAGCATTATGAGGTAATGTTAAAACATGTGAAGTTTATGGGGGATTTTGTGAAGTTTTCCTCTTATTTGCATGCAACGAATACAAACCAACTAAAAAAAAAAAAATTATTTTTTCTAATCAAATGGGGAAAAATGTTATAAGGGATGATATTTCCCCTTCTTGATCCGAATGAAAAATAAATGAAAGATCCTATATGAATACTTTCAAACACATGATAGAAAGCGGGTTATTTAGCTAAAACATATGCCCATTAATTAGCACATCGTGACAATTTCAAAGCATTTAAGCTATAAAATGAGGATAATTCTAAACTTATATCCAAAATAATACTAGCAAAATTCCAAGAAGCAGAAACAGCAGGAGAGTTTGATTTGGTTTGGCAATGGATTTAACTTTTTACAACCAAATTAGATGAACTTGATTATAATTATTCAAAAATACTAAACTTATAAATGATTTATAACTCTTTTATAAATTGCTGACCTGTGCCCGTATGTGATTAAGGGGTATTATTATTATTATTATTATTATTATTATTTTGGAAGTGGTTGAAGTAGCTTTAATCACACATGCTCATAATTCCATCAAGAATCATAGATTACCCAACCGATTACGACTTGCTAGTTCTATTTGTTAACCATCATTACCTAATATAGGCAGAATACTAGGATAAGCAATTCTACCTACTCAATTAAAAGACCCCTTTCCAAATTTCACACTCTTCTCCAAGTCCACTCATACCCCACCTAAGGGATGAACCTAGCTTCTAAAAATTGCTTTAGCAAATACAAAAAATACTATACGCACGTTTTTTTTCTATTTTTTTGAAAAAAAAAATTAACTTTCATCATATTTATAATTATTTTCTTAAACTGAAAAAACTCTTAATTTAATGTATTTTTCAATTTTTTTTTTTAATTCCATTGGTTAAATAAAAGAGGGGCGTCAAAATTTTCAACATACCGAAAAAAAAATTACAAAAATTCAAGTGTTGGTCAAGATTTAACGAAATTTACAAAAATACTCACACCTAAATATTTGAATTATACATATATATATATATATATATATATATATATATATATATTGAAAAATAAAGGTATTCTAAGAATTTTTATAAGATTTAACGAAAAATCTTAACAAATGAGTGGAACTGAAAAAAAAAAAATTAAAAATTAAAAGATGGATATACTAAATTGAAAATTTATGAAATTTTCAAGAGTGATTTCAAAAGTGACGACAATTCATATGAATGAAATGAATTGTATATGCAGTAGCATTGTGGAAAATCAGTGCAAAGTGTGAAATTAGAATTTTCTTATCTCCACGTGCCTTGACCATCTTATGATTATGAAGATCACTAACTCTATCAAAGGAATAGAGCACATGTGGCTGTGGACCGTGGAGAGGGGTGCTCTACCAAACACACAAACCTTATAAGTAGATAACCGTGGATTTTCACTTGTCGTTTTCCTATTTGACGTGATTAAACCAAGAGGATGCCGAAACTTCCCGGACCTTAGCTGGATTTATACCCGAACCCTCAACTCCAAATGTACGGCAACGGGGTGGGTCCCGGCTTCACAAAACCCGACTTCAAATCCCTCTGCACCCGCATTTATTCAATTTAAGGCGCGTGAGAGGGCGGGTGGGAGTTTGTTTTTACACGCACTCAAAGGCACAGAAAAAAAAAAATTCGAACCAACCAAAGAAAGGAGAAGAAGAGAGGAAGAAGCTAAGCTACAATGAGCTGTGCCTGTGGTGTGTGAGAATGGGGCCCACCACCCATGTGCCCTCCTCCTGTCTCCACCAGCTCCTGCCGCTCAATCATTAGTCCCTCTGTTCCCCTCCCTCCCAAAACCCTCTCTCTTTCTCTCTCTCGCTCTCAAAATTTCTCTCTCTAGATGAACTCTCTCTCTCTCTCTCTCTGTAACACAAACAGCTCATCGCAGCCATAACACTCACTCTCTCTTATTATTTATTTTTTTTAAGTTTACAGTGGGGTGTTGTCTCTTTCTCTATCTAGGTCTAGGGAAGACTAAAGACCCATGTCTAATTCAGATGGAGCGAACAACGGCGTCACAAACGGCGCTATAATAGACCCGCAGAGGCAGCAGCAGCCGCCGGGGAACGGAGCGTTGGTGGTCAAGAAGGCGCCGTCAAAGGACCGTCACAGCAAGGTGGACGGCAGGGGACGGCGCATCCGCATGCCGATCATATGCGCGGCCCGTGTCTTCCAGCTGACTCGGGAGCTCGGCCACAAGTCAGACGGCCAGACCATCGAGTGGCTCCTCCGCCAAGCGGAGCCGTCCATCATAGCCGCCACGGGAACGGGCACTACCCCGGCTAGCTTCTCCACCGTCTCGGTCTCCTTGCGCGGTGGCGGTGGCTCCGCCTCGCTCACTTCGTCCTCAACGTCCGCCTCACTCTCCCACTCTCTTGACCACAAGCCCTTGCTGGGACCCACGCCCTTCATCTTGGGTAAGCGCGTGCGGGCCGACGAGGACGGCGACGGCAAAGACGACGGCTCCGGAGGAGTCTCCGTGGGCCACACCATGGGCTCTCTGGGGGCCAACGCCCCGGGATTCTGGGCGGTTCCGGCCAGACCGGACCTCTGGAGCTTCGCTGCTGCTGCAGCAGCCGCCGCGGGTCCGCCGCCGGAGTTGGTGGTGCAGGCGCAGGCGGCGTCGCATCACCAGCAGTCGTTGTTCCTCAGTCATCATCATCATCAGCAGCAGCAACCCATGGGCGAGGCCTCGGCGGCCAGAGTGGGAAATTACCTCCCAGGGCATCTGAATTTGCTGGCTTCCTTGTCGGGCGGGCCGGGGAGTTCGGGTAGGAGAGAGGACGATCCTCGCTGATAATTCCACTTTCTTTTGGTGCCAGTGGTGGTGGTGGTGGTGGTGTTCTTAATTTGGTATATAAGAATATGTGTATGTTTATTGCCTTTTCTTTTTGTGTGTGTGTGTGGTGGGGGTTGTGTGCCCATGGAAGAGGATTTTTAGTGAATTTGTTAGGTTTAGGGCTTTTAGTTTTGAGTGGAGGAATTAGGGTTTGTGGGTATTTGGGGATTCAATTAGGGGATTCACTACTTTCTTTGAAGATTAATTAGGGTTTTAGGGTTCAAATTTGTTTAGGTTTTGGGGGGTTTTTGTTGGAGGAGAGAGGGAGTCAAGAATTCGGTTTTGTGCCGTGGAAATTGCGATTTGGGTGGTTATGCAAGTCCAGGCCAATAATTGTATAATTTCGGGCATTTCATGACAAACTTGGGATTGCTGTCTCTGGTTTTTGTGCTGCTAGTTTGTCAACACTTGCGTAATTGCATTTTCAATAGAAGTTTGGTCAATTGAAGTATGCAGTTAAAAAAGCTGATGCACCAATTCAGTTCTCTCCAAGTTTGTTGGAATACGCTGGTGTGCAATGGTGAATGAGAAAGCCAGTGTCTTTGCTGGATGGATTTGGGTTCTTGTCCAGAGGAGAAACTGTGGTGATTGGTGGAGGTTGATTCTTGCTCTCTCCTTGGCTTTCATGCTCTATCTTCCTTGTAATGGGTCTCGATAGCTACTGGGTGTTTGAAAGATGCTCTATTTCCTCTCTGTAATACCTCAAGCGTTTGAGAATTTTATCAGTATTCTTAGCCATTTCTTAGATTTATCAGCGTGAAAATAATGTGTTCATCATCTCTTGTATGTAAGTGGATTGTTTTTGGGTGCCTATGGTGTGAATAAAAAACCCATCTGTTTCTCTCACCCCCTTTCTTTTGCTTTGTCTCCTCATCGCCTGCTCTTTTCTTTTTTCTCCTGCTCTCTTCTTATTGCAGCTTACTTTGTGTGCTTTTGAGTTTAATTTCGAACCCTATAATGCAAATAATAGTCGATTCTATTGGTTTCTCTTCAGCTGTTTTCATGAAAATTTAAAGTCCCAACTGCAACAAAACATGTCCATCTTGGTCTTCACGTCATTGACTACACAATAATGGAAAGTGGAAACCTCTCATTCATTGCAGTTCATCAAGAGTTATTGGACTTTAAGATTGCCCATTGGGTACATGTTCTGCACTTTGCAGGCAGACTTCCGCCGCGCATTCCCACATTTTGCTTCCCCTGACGGTTATCTGCTAAACCAATGTAAAATTGATCAGGAAATTGCTGAAGTTCTGCATCAAAGCACTGTGGTTACCTCCCCTGCATTTTCATAAAGTTGGGAGCAGTCAGGTGAAATATCTGCTACCCTGTAGGCTCAAAAGAAGATGATGATGATTATTGACTAGTGAGTGAGAAATTATGAACCCAGTGGGTTTAATCACCACATGGATGTGCTGCATCTGCAAGGGTGTGAGTGCACAATCGTTTTAATCATCTCATAAATATGTACTTGTGGATGTGGATTATTACACAAAAAAAAAAAAACATAAAGGGCCAGCACCCAATAATTGATGGGTCCCCCTGAATTAATTGTCATGACTCATGGTGGAAAATCTGGATGAGTTATGATTTGGGACCATCTTCAGCTTTACTCCTGTATTCTGGCCAAGATAAGAGGTACAATAATAAAATAAGACGGGTTGAAATTGCTTGGAAAACCATACTTGACCCACGTTTCCTGATTCGATCATGGACCTGGGCCATTGCAAATGGGTCACGTAGTCGGCTAAAAGTGCTCGAGGGCTCTTGTTGCCCACACAACACAAATGTTAAATTTTTTAGGCTATTGCCTTGGTTGGTATTTATATACGTCATCTACTCGCTACCATTTTCCACATACTTCTTGCTTGCTGACGTGGGTTGCTGACGAGTGTTGATGTGGAAACTTAGCCCCCCCACTCCTTATCTATTAAATGGTGACGTGGCTTCCAGTTTAGCAATAGTCTTAGTGTAAGTCGTATGGGGTCTGTCTATTTATATAATAATAATACAATGTAGGGTAAGAGTCTGGACTGAGGTTCAGATTTGGGTGGAAAATGCTACAATCGTGTGGGCCGCATCTTGAGTACACCCAAAAAAAAAAGAAGAAAAACTTATTTTCATCAAACTACAGACCTTCAGTTTGTGGGCTGTGAGATTCATGCGGAGAGGGATAGAGAGAGGGAAAAGTAGGCAAAAACTTGTTTGCCCCCATGCAGGATCGAACTACAGACCTTCAGTTTACAAGACTGACGCTCTACCACTGAGCTATAGGGGCTCTTGTGGGACTCATTCTCTATTATTTTTAATAGCGTTTTTATTTAGTCGAAAAACTTAAAAAAGGCACTCGTTTTCCCGATCTATGAAAGAGCCCAAGTGTGTGCGTTTTGGTTGGCAATGGCGTCGTCGAGAAGTGGAGGAGGGCCATCGATGAGGGTATCGGAGATGGAGAAGATGAGCCTGGAGCAGCTGAAAGCAGTGAAGGAGCAGGCGGATCTGGAAGTGAATCTGCTCCAGGACAGCCTCAACAACGTCCGCACCGCCACCTCTCGCCTCGAGCTCGCCTCCTCCGCTCTCCAGGACCTCTCTCTCCGTCCTCAAGGTCTCCACTCTCTCTCAATTGCTTCGTTTCTCTTTTCTCCTATTTGTCTTCATTAAATCTTTCTCGTTTTAAGAACTCCTATAATGAAAACAACTTATACCTCGAATTTCAATGTAAGAATTAGTGATGCTTAGTGAAACTGTAGAGATGAATGGGTAGCTTGGAGAGCTTTCCCTTTGTGCGTGATTCCCGATGATTTGCCGTCTGTTTAGCCTTCTTGTAGGCCTCCTATCTACTGTGGTGCCTTTAGTTTCCCATTTAAGTAATGACCTAAGGCTTACAAGAAAGGAGTACAAACAGCCCTTCTTATTGTTGTCCTTCATCTCCAAGTTTTTTCCTCGGATTTGGTCATCCAGTGCCCCATGACGGGGATGTTTGCTGCATCGACTAGGGCTTAGATCTAATTTTAGTTCTGTTTAGTTCAGAACTTCAGCTGTAATGAAGTAAAAAGGTGCCAATTGAATATTAACAAACCTAAGATCTCAACCCTTTATTGAACATGTGACAATTGAATATTAACAATTCAAACCCATCAAAAAGTCACGTATTTAAAAAAAATTAGATTAGTAAAAATAGTTGGTAGTAATGACACTGAAACGAGTTGTAGATAGGATATGTGTAAGAAGAGAGGGGAACTGTAGATCACCTTTTACTTCTCTTTGAGGTTGCTAGGGCCTTATAGAATACTGTCTTTGGTCTTTGTGGGTTAGAGTGGGTTATGCCTCGTCAGGTGGCGGATCTTTATGCAAGTTGGAGTGGGCAATTTGGCAATTCTCAGAGTACAGCAGCGTGGTATATGATTCTGCCATGCTTAATGTGGTGAAACTGTAGATTAAAATTTGTGTTTACCCTACTCCAACTCTATAAATAGTTGCTAGTTGACCTCTTGAAGACTTGAATCAATGATATTGAAAAGAAACTGTTTTATTTTCTTTCCTCTCCATGTTTGCTCGCACGTGAAGCCGTCCATGATTATGAAGATGAGTAAGTCCTTCCAATTAATCTTTATTCCCTGCCCCCTGTTTCCCAAAAAGAAAAGCACCATTCAAATGGAAACCAACAAACCATAAACAATAGTTCAGAATTATTTTTCTTCTTTTTTTACAGCTCTCTCTGCATGCAATTAGAGTGCAGCTCTCTCCCCGAACTCCGCTTTCTCTCTCTCTCTCTCTCCATGGTCATGGTTGTGTCTTGTTTGTGAGTGTTTGTGCGCTTACATCTATTTATTTACCTGTTTTAACATTTTTTTTTTCTTTTGTTGTTCTGTTGATTTTAGGAAAGAAAATGTTGGTGCCTCTTACGGCATCTCTATATGTACCTGGCAGACTAGATGACGCAGATAAAGTCTTGGTAGATGTTGGCACTGGATACTTCATTGAGGTCAGTTTAGCTTCTGATACTGTATGTTGAAATTCTTTAGTTATGTCATAAATTTTGTCCATTGGTTTCATATTTCATGCAAATTACTTTTGTAAAATTTACTTGGCCTCTGATTGGACACTTAGAAATTTGTAGGAAAAGAGAAGAAAGTATGATCAGCCTCTTGAGCTTCCAATTTTTATTCCCCTTGCTGCTTCCATTCACAATGTGGTCTATGTTTTATTTTGTGTATTAGTAGCTTATAGTGTTTTCTTTTATTTATATATTTTTTAAAAATTATTTCTGTAGTTCGAAATAGTTAGTAATCTGAAATCGAATGATATTCAAGTAATTTAATTTTACATTTTGTCAACAACCAAGCATTACGATTTTGATTTTTCCTTCTGGAATTCATGTGCTGTTAGCTTTTTGTTTTTATATGTTAAGATATACCATAAGACCAATAAGTTGATTCGAGATCTCACTATCAACCTCTTGGCCTAAAAAAAGTAATATTTCTCGATAAAATCAGTTGTTTAGGATAAAATTGTATCCTTAGGAACTGTACATGCACCTTTTGATGCATATGATTTTACCAAAAATCGTGAAAAACAAGAATGGTTTGGGTTTGATATGTTGTTGTGGTACAATAAGGTGTCAATAGCCATGTCCTGCTTTCTTCAGATTATAGATAAGATTGAGGAGTAAACAAGACTGGGGAGAATAGGGTTATTTGGGGACAAGAGTGATGGAGGTCTTAGATAATGGCAACAGCCCTTTAGTCTTTTGAAATTCTGAACCTAAGAACAATGTTGTAGAAAAGAAAAGAAAAAAAAAAAAAAAAAAAAAAGACAAAAAGATTAGGGGTTTTCTCTCTGAGCACAGGACTCCAGAGAGACATTGGGTTGATCACTTATTTTTATTTAGCGGTAAAGAGGCTTTTAAGAAGGGATGATTGAGTTTGCCATTTTGGTCACTGGAAACCAGAAAAACGCTGGGAGATTTTTTAGGCTGTATGCATCTTATTTCTGTTCTGCAGAATCTGCTGACATATTATAATTTTTGAACCACTCATGTCTTTGGTTTATGTCTTACCTTGTTCATGTCTTTGTTTGAAGGAGAGAGTAAATGCACTATTCTACGCACCTCTTTTTTCCTTCTCTTTTTAAAATCTATGTGGGGATTGTTGCCTCACCTGTGAGGTACACTTTCTTGCATTTGAATTTTTCACATTAATGCATCCCAATTTTATTTTGTTCATTATGCATTTTCAGAAAACAATGGCTGAAGGCAAAGATTATTGTGAGCGCAAGATCAACTTGCTGAGATCTAACTTTGACCAACTTGTTGAGGTATGTTCCCAGTATATATGATACTGATTTTTTTGATAGATAATAGCAGTTTCCACTCAAACCTTTGCCATAAGCCCATAACATACATATTGTAAATTCGTAGGAGCTTAAAGGTATGCAATATAACATCAGAATTCTGTCTCTTGTGTCCAGCATAAGCCATGATTGATGATTTAAGGCTTCCCTACACTCCAATGCCCCCCTTTAATTTTTCTTTATTCTTCTTAAGACTGATGTTGATATTTACTAGAAAAAGGACAAGGATGAAGTTGCACCAGCAAGGCTGCAACAGAGTTTACATAATTAAACAAAGAAAGGGCTGTAACAGAGCTTCCAAGAGAGTTCAGCCTCAAACCTTTCAATAAGTGGCATGATTTTAAAATGACTTGTTTCTTTCGTGTCTTTCACCATTTAGCTCCCGTGTGAATTTGGCTTTTAGTGTATATTCAATGTATTAAGTATTTACCTTAACGATATTAGGTTTGCATCACACACACATACACGTATGTGTGATGAAAATTAATTACCATATGTAATCTAGATTAAGAAATACAAAATAAGTAATCGTCTTTAGGCTCAGGAGGATCCCTTAAAAGAATTGAGGCTTTTATAAATGTTAAATATTTAATAATTGGGTTTACTTTATATTAATTACATTGAATTATTGTTCTCTTCTAATAACAGGATTGCGAAATTCTAAATGCAGGTTGCTTCTAAAAAGAAAAGCGTAGCAGATGAAGCTGGGTTAATCTTACAGGCAAAATTGAAGCAATTGGCTCCTTCACCATAGAGGGAGTCCATCATATCTGTAGTGCCATGTTGAATTATTGAATTCAAGTGCCTTCTTTTGAAGGACTTGTATGTAAAAATTCCTAAAATCTGAGTTAGATTTTGACTTTAACATATTTGCTTTTTGCTTTTTCCTCTTTTCCTTTGGGACAAGTGATTCCATATGTGAATTTAGGGATCAATTTTGCTATATGAAATGGGTTTTCTGGTTTTCTGCGCCTACTACCAGTCGTAAGTAATTAAATTATATTCGGAGGTTCAGACAATTCACCTGGAATTTGTTTAAGCTGTCAGCATTAACACGATCGCGTGTATGCCTACCGCTTGAAGCCTTGAATGGTGTATAAATAGTTAGTGAAGTAACACAATAATCCCAGGAATCGGATATTGCTTGTAAATAATACATTAGATGAATCTGATGAGTCATCCAAAAACACAAGTTCATGGGAAGAGAGAGAGCATTCGATGGGAGAATGTACATATACAGTTTAGATGACGATGCAGAAACAAGACACACAAATAGAAAAGCCTAGTAAGATGAGAGCATGTACACAAGTGCATATTTCTGTTCACACAAAAACAGTAGAGATTCAAGTGAGTGACAGAGAGGTACTATCGGTCAAAGGCATCCAGCTTTGCGATAAACATTGGATTGTTGGGGATCCTATATGGCCCGAGTTCAAGAAGTCTTTCAAAATATGATTTCCTCAATCCATATTTCCTACCCACGTCAGAGCGGACCCAACCTGAATGGTCCCCGGGTGCACCAGTAACTATAACTGATGTATTATCATTAGCAAAGTTAGCCAAAGCTACCATTGCCTCCGGCTCCGTGGCTGATGAGGCATCCACTAGAAAAATATGGCTAAAATGTCCAGCAGCTATGCCTTCATTGTGCAATCGAAAGCTACTCACAAAAGTTGAGAGAATTATCCTGACTTTCAGAAGTTGTTGGACGGAAGGATAAGCAAAACATTCCCCTTCTATTGGACATGAGCTAAGAATGTCAATAGGAACCCCATCTATCTCTCGAAATGCAGCGTTGGCTCGAAACATATCCGATTCTGGGATCTTCTCCTTCAGACTTCTGTTCAGCACGTCACATGTTCTGTTTATAGGAGCACATACAAGAATTCGATTATTTGGGGAGGTTTTATATGCTTCAAATACTGCTTCTCGAACAACCACTCCAGTTCTTGATAGTTTTGCTTCTTTAGTTGCAGACTTATCCGCTTTAGTTACACTGAGTGAGCCCCCAAGAAGATAAGGTGGTGAGCCGTGAAAGCTTAAAATGTGATGAACGGCAGCAAACTCATCTATACCAAGTTCCTGATAGTCAGGAAACTGAGCAGGTGGGGTGTTCTTTCGGTCAGTGCATTCAGGAAAGAGGAAGTTCTGAAACAAAGGATCTGATGCAGCTTCAATTGCTTGGCGAGCCCTTTTTAGACAGTCTTTGTTGAATGAGAAGCTGATGTCATATTTGCAGGTCGAAGAATGCTGTGAATGGAAATCATCTCCAAATTTGACTAGTACACGGGTGCTCTTCGCCACGCGATGGATAAAACCCTGCTTACCATTTAGACAGTTAGTGTTGTAGATACGATAAACAAGTGAATTCATAAACTCTCTTGCTGGGATTTCTAGAATAGTTAAGGTTTTATAAACTAGAGCTTTAGTTTCTTGTTTTAATGCCAAGAGAAGAATCAGAGCAAAACCACAGCAGAACCAGGACAACCCATCAAAGATTCATATCTTATAAAATATATTTTACAATTGGAAGGGTAAAGACGAAATAAAAACATGAGTGAAAGAAAATTGTTATATAATGGACAACTATCCCTATTCAATCCACCAAAGTTGATGGCGATTGGTAGATGGAAAATGGTTTTTTGGTTGGGGAACCACGTCACATCAATTTTGGTGGATGGGATGCGGATACTTGTCATTAACTACAAAGGCCTCTAATGACACAAAAATAAACTAATACTTAGAATTGATTTTGGCGCAAAATAAATGTAGGGCTGATAGGATACCCTAGATTTGTTTATACATCTAATTGCACTCCATAGGTGATAAACATTCACTATGAATAGTTGATAATGTCCTAAAGGAATAGCTCAATCGGCTGTGAATCACGTCTCATGAAGCAAAGGTCACTAGTTCGAATTCCCTTCCCCCTTCCCTTATGTGGACATATAAAAACAAAAAAGTTGATAATTAATTTGATTTTATGATAATTAATATCAATACACTACTCAATAGTCAATATCTGCTCAAACATTTGATGTGTGAGAAGGACACATTCTTGTCGTCTTGATTTTTAGCTTACTATACTTGTTGCCAAGGTAGAAAAGCGCAAGCACCTCTAACCTCAAAATGCTGTAAAGAAATACCATTCTAGACCATTTTAAAACTCAAAGAAAAACAATTGATTAACCCATAAGACTATCTCAAGTTGCATTATGGATGCATATAAACCCATGTATTCATCACTAACACGAATTCTGTGATTTAATCAAGCATATGTTAATGGAAGTGGAAGCGGAAGCTTACCTGAAACGGCTTGACTTTTTTACCCGAAGGTCGTGCATAGACCAAGTCCCTTGATAAAAGGAATGGCCGCTTCTCAGGAGCAGAATCAAACTCAAATGCCACAAAGATTTTATCATCCTTCTTAACACTTCCATCATACTTTTTGTACTTGTTTGACCTTTTTTTATTTTCTGCTTCATCCAACTCCAAAATCACGTTCTTCAATGGGAAATTACTCCATTTCTAATTCCAATAAAAGCATGAAGTTACCACAAGCCAGAATGCAAAAGCATACAAAATTAAGAAATTAACAGTTTTGCATCAATCACAAAGTTCTACTATAATGCTCCATCATACAATATTATATGATAGATTTCTGCAAATAAGATTGTAAAACACTCTTAAAAGATCTCGTTGTGATAAAAAAAAAGAGGAGTGAAAATGGGATAGTGAAGAGAGAGAATTAAAAAAATAAAAATAAAATAAAATAAATTGAATGTTTGTTTTGCTCCTATATATCATCTATGAAGGGTCTAACAAAACTATTCAGTTCATTTACACTTGCCACCCTCACATATACAAGAGTTCAAACATTTTAATAAGGGTTTTTAAGAGATGAAGTGGAAGGATTCTCATTAAATCTAGGGACCCCTCTTTCCATTTTGTATTGGAACAGATGATTGGTTTTGAATATTTCGTTGTTTGTTGACTCTCTAGGTTCAAATTCTATTGTTCAAGGGAGAAAATAAATAATTATTTGTTGGTTGCCCCACCAAGGAAAGTTCAAGCCTGCAATCAGATACTCTTTTAACAAGAATACAACTGTGTTCAACAGAGATAATGAAGATTTTAATGCCCAAAGTCAGCATTAACTAAGCAATTCACCATAAACAAGATAGATTTCAAAGCAGATAGTAGATAAGATGGTTGATATACCAAGTTGTTTTCTTGACAAAGCAGCTAACTTAAAAACAGCAATGTCTAAGGGCATTCATGAGTACCTCCAAGTAGTAATCCTCAGCATATAACAGAGCAGCAAAGTAGCGCTTATAATTAAAAGAAGACAAAGGCTGCTTTAGAACTGTAGGCACGATGCCTCTCTCGATTAGACCTTTGATATCCTCAGGAATTGCATATATAGGTGATGTACCTTTCAGCGAAGATAGAGATGGTTTATGAGAAGATGCGGGTTTCTGGGATGAAGATGGGGCGGCGGGCTTCGGGGATGATCGGAGTGGCTTAGATGATGATGGGGCTAGTGAAGGTGAAGATTGAGGAGGTTTAGAGTAAGTTGGAGAAGAATCTGGAGGGGGTTTAGGGTTGTTGGGGGAAGATACAGATGATTTAGAAGATGGACTAAAAGAAGAGGGAGGCAGATCAGGCAGATCAGATGAAGATGCAGATGCAGACGATTTAGAAGGATATGTTGGGTCTTTAAGGGAAGATGAAGATGGAGACGGTTTTGATGCAGATTGATGTGGTTTGGGGAAAGATGGAGGTGGTTTAGATGAAGATGTTGCCGAATTAGGGGACGAAGGAGATGGACTAGAAGAAGATTGGCCATGGGATGGTTTATATGAAGATTGAAATGGTCTAGAACTTGTTGAACTCTGATGAACTTCGTTACTTCTTTCCAATAACTCCTGAATATGTTGTGGATTGGTTGTCGATGAATCGCCGACATTTGGTTGATCAAATGGAGCACTCCGCGTCACCCGAGTCACCAGAATCACCCGTGAGCTTGGAAAATTTGGTGGGGTTGTATTCACTAGATGATTTTTGTACACCGGATTTCTGTTCCGAACATTATGATCATCACGACGTTCGTCTTGGGAACCAAATATGCGTCGCCAGAGTCTTTGAAAAAGATCCATCTGTGATCAAAGCACACTCATTTAAACCCTAAACTGTTTGGTTGCTGAGAAAAGTTTTGAATTCGTTTTAATCGTACTTTAAAGATCAAACATACAGACAAATAAAGAAAAAGGAGCAAGCAATGATGAATCTTACACTAGATTTTCTTCTGAAGACCCAAAAAAAAGGTTACAGATCCAAAATGAAGGAATCAACTTACTGATCCGGAGTGAGTGTCAACTCATGTTCTTTCTACTTTTAGCATCTTCTTCAGGCTTCATCCCACTATGGTGATCTGCACAAGTGAGCAAATGAAGCTGAAAGTGATGAAAAAGAATTATTAAAAAATTAATAATAAAAAGAAAGACGTACAAAGATAAGATAAAGAGCGCAGACAGAGAGGACTTTGATTCTCTGGCGGTCTTCAACCAATTGGCTGAAATGCGCATTCCCTGCACTCGCAGGGGTTGAAGGTGAAAGATTAAAGATTTTCCATAACCTTTCCACACAAACAACCAAGCGGGTATTGCCACATCACCAGGCTCAGCTGTGGCTTCCATGCATTGGCAAACTCCAAGCATTCGTGCGTAGACTGCGGAGCACTGGATATATAGTGCAGAGGCTACGGAGAAGGGTAGAAGAGAGGTTTCCTTCCTCGTACTATATTATATTATATAGTCGAATGAAGCTGTGAAAGGGCCCACAATCTGCACTTTTTCGCTTATACACTTGGACGGACAAGATTGTCCTTCCATAGACATCGGACAATGTTCAAGAAAGCGTGGGTTAAACTGACTTTCTCTTCTTCTTCTTTTTGTGTTGTCTTTTTCTTCTTGTCATATAAATGTGCTCTTTTTTCTTTTGTAATTTTTTCGTTTTCTGATGGTAATTATAAAGTTAAATATATAATAAGTTCTTGGGACGATACCAAAATTTTTATCTTTCTATCTTTCTAAGTGTTTTTTTTTTTTTTTTTTTGAAAATTTACTTCCTGAGTTAATTGAAATGTTAAGAAAATTTTTATTGTCAAAATTTTTTAACTCCATTAGATTGGTTGAAACGCACCGTTTTGCCACGTCAATATAATAATTTTTTATTAATTTAATTTAAAAAATGAAATAATTTTTTTTAAAAAAAGTTAAAAATAAAAAAATTGAAAGGGTGGCTTCCGGCCACCCTTAACCTCAAACAGAATTGACCGGAAAAAAAAAAAAAAAAAAACTTAAGGAGATAAAAGTTTTGGCGCATTGGCTTAAAAACTTATGATATATTTACCCTAATTATAATTGTATAAAGTTTTTATCAAAAAAATTTATGAAATCTGAAAATTACAAAAGAAACAAGCTTGAAATCTGACAAAATCATAAAGGTAATCAGTCCATTATCCCAACAAACGTGAAATCTGAAAATCAAGAATATGCAGTAAAAAACAAATCTTATGTCAGATCAAACCTACAGCTCCGCTAGACTAGTTTGTCTCATTTGAAGATTGTTTTCCTCTCCTTTTAAGGAAAATAATTTCAAACCCCCATTTCGTTCAATGATAATATATATAATATGAAACCTGGCGTTAATTTAATTCCTAAGGAACGAAAGTGTGTTTTCCCACAAAATATTTTCTATCAAAACAATTAATAGAGCCACAGGAATCCGTCTGGAAACTAATATGATGCAAAGACCGCTTGAATGATATACAAATAGTTAGTGAAGTAACAAAATAATCCCAGGAATCGGTTTTTGCTTGTTAATAATGCATGAGATGAATCTGAAGAGTCATCAAAAAACACGAGTGCATGGGAAGAGAGAAGGAAATAAAAACCAAGTTGCATACGAGGTCTAACAGTTATACATACAGCTTCAATTCGAAGGCGAAGCAGAAACAAGACACACTAAAGTAGACGCCAAGTAAGATGAGAGCATGTACACAAGTGCATATTGCTGTTCACACAAAAACAGTTGAGATTGAAGAGAGTGACAGAGAGGTACTATCGGTCAAAGTCATCCAGCTTTGTGATGAACACTGGATTGTCGGGGCTCCTATACGGCTCGAGTTCAAGAAGTCTTTCAAAATATGACTTCCTCAATCCATATTTCCTACCCACGTCAAAGCGGACCCAACCTGAAGAGTCTCTGGGTGCACCAGTAACTATAACTGATGTATTATCGTTAGCAAAATTAGCCAAAGCTACCATTGCCTCCGGCTCCGTGGCTGATGAGGCATCCACTAGAAAAATATGGCTAAAATGTCCAGCAGCTATGCCTTCATTGTGCAATCGAAAGCTACTCACAAAAGTTGATAGAATTATCCTGTATTTCCTAAGATGCTGGAGTGAAGGACAAGCAAATAATTCCCGCTCTATAATGTATGAGCTAAGAATGTCAATAGGAACCCCATCTATCTCTCGAAATGCAGCGTTGGCTCGAAATATATCCGACTCTGGGATCTTTACCTTTAGACTTCTGTTCAACACATCACATGTGCTGTTTATAGGAGCACATACAAGAATTCGATTATCTGGGGAGGTTTTATATGCTTCAAATACTGCTTCTTGAACAACAACTCCAGTTCTTGATAGAGACTTATTTGCCCTATTTACACTGAGTGAGCCGCAAAGAAGATAAGGTGGTGAGCTGCGAAAGCTTAAAATGCGATGAACAGCAGAGAACTGATCTGCACCAAGTTCCTGATAGGCTCGAGCTGGTGGGTTGAGGATGTTCTTTCGGGAGATACATTCAGGAAAGAGGAAGTTTAGGAGCAAAGGATGTGATGCAGCTTCTACTGCCTGATGAGCCCTTTTTAGACATACTCTGTTGAATGAGAAGCTGATGTCATATTTGCGAGTTGAACAATGCTGTGAATGGAAATCATCTCCAAATTCGACTAATACACAAGTGCTCTTCACCACGCGATAGATCAAACCCTGCTTACCATTTTGATAGTTAGTGCTGTAGATATAATAAAGAAGTGAATTCATAAACACTCTTACGTACTGAGATTTTAAGAATCGTTAAGGTTTTATAAACCAGGGCTTTAGTTTCTTGTTATAATGCCAAGAAGAACTAGAGCAAAACCACAACAGAACTAGGAGATTCCATCAAAGATTCATATCTTATAAAATATATTCTACAATTGGAAGGAATAGTAGATTAATTTGAAACGAAAAATTAAAGGACAATTAATATTATCACACAATGGGAAGGATAAAGAAGGATGAAAAATATATTTGATCTTTTTTTTGGCGAGCCCTAGATTTGTTTATACATCTAATTGCAGTCCGTGGGTGATAAATGTTCACCATCAATTGTTGTTTTTTAATAATTAATATCAATATCTGGTCAAACATTTGATGTCATGGCGTGTGATAAGGACACATCCTCCTTGTCTTGATTTTTAGCTTACTATCTTTGTTGCCAAAGTAGAAAAGCGCAAGCACCTCTAACCTCCTCTGAATTTCTCAAGTGAAGAAGGATATATAGTAAGTAGATTTCCCTTATATTGGCACACAACTATTGGCTGTTTTAATGGAAGTGGAAGCATACCTTAAACGGCTCGACTGTTTTACCCGAAGGTCGTGCATAGACCAAGTCTCTTGATAAAATGAATGGCCGCTTCTCAGGAACAGAATCAATCTCAAATACCACAAAGATTTTATCATCCTTCTCAACATTTCTATTATAATTTTTGTACTCGTTTGACCTTTTATAAATTTGAGCTTCTTGCAACTCCAAAATCACGTTCTGCAATTGGAAATCACTCCATTTCTGATTCCAATAAAAGCATAAAGTTACTTATCAAAAATAAAACCATAAAATTACCACAAGCCAAAATGAAAATGTTGAAAATTGGAAATAACACTCCCCAAGAGATAACACAAAATAAAAAAGAGGAATATTCAACTTTATTCAACTTGATAAAATAATTTACTTACATGGGTATTTATAGAATACAAATGACATTTCTAATTTCTTCACAATAACTTCATTCATTTACATCTTATATAACTCCCATGTAAAATAACTTTTGAAAAACTAAAAGACACAACCTCTTCAACTCACTTAATAACATATGAGAATATAAAATGAAAAGACACTTAGTAACATATATATGAAAATATGAAATGAAAAGACTCAACTAAATATTAAAATTAAGTTTATTATTCAACAGAAAAAGCATACCAAGTTATGTTCTTGACAAAGCAGCTTACTTATAAACAGTTAGAAGGATGATATCGAAGGGCATTCATGAGTACCTCCAAGTAGAAATCCTCAGCATATAACAGAGCAGCAAAGTAATGCTTATAAGTTGAAGGAGACAAAGGCTGCTTTAGAACTGCTGGCACAATGTCTTTCTTGATTAGACCTTTGATATCCTCAGGAATTGCATATATAGGTGAACCCTTTTCCCATACATAACTCGTCTTGGTTTCTCCATTTATTTCATCAGAGGGAGCCATATAAAGAATCGGCTTAAAGGCTGGAGTTTGCGAAGGGGAAGATGGAGGTGGCCGAGAGGAAGAAGGAGGTCCATTGTAGGGAAATGGGGACGGTCCAGAGGAAGATCGGGATGACGGGAGTGGCTTAGATGATGATGGGGCTAGTGAAGGTGAAGATTGAGGTGGTTTAGAGTAAGTCGGAGAAAAATATTGTGGAGGGGGTTTAGGGCTGTTGGGGGAAGATACAGATGATTTAGAAGATGGACTAAAAGAAGAGGGAGGCAGATTAGATGAAGATGCAGACGATTTATAAGGATATGTTGGGTCTTTAAGGGAAGATGAAGATGGAGAAAGTTTCGATGCAGATTGATGTGGTTTGGAGGAAGATAACAATGGATTGGGAAAAGATGGAGGCTGTTTAGATGTAGATGTTGCGGAATTAGAGGACGAAGGAGATGGACTAGAAGAAGATTGGCCATGGGATGGTTTATATGAAGATTGAAATGGTCTAGAACTTGTTGAACTCTGATGAACTTCATTCCTTCTTTCCAATAACTCCTGAATACGTTGTGGATTGGTTGTCGGTGAATCGCCGACATTTGGTTGACCAAATGGAGCACTCCGCGTCACCCGAGTCACCCCAGTCACCCGTGAGCTTGGAAAATTTGGTGGGGTTGTATTGAATGGATGATTTTCGTACACTGGATTTCTGTTCCGAACATTATGATCATCACGACGACGTTCGTCTTGGGAACCAAATATAAGTCGCCAGAGTCCTTGAAGAAGATCCATCTGTGATCAAAACACACTCATTTAAACCCTAAACTGTTTGGTTCCTTAGAATTGAAACGAAGTTCTGACTTTTGAACTCGTTTTAATCGTACTTAAAAGAACATACCGAATGAAGCGCATGCGACTTGATTTTCTAAAGTCAGACAGTGGACCCCAGTCTATGCTATTTCTATTGGTTGCTATGTGGTGCTTTCGTCTCATCTTAGAATGCTTCTTGGAGAAGCTTTAAATTCTTTTACTTCACAGTGAAGTATTCCTTAGCCTTGAAGTCTTTCTTTTGCCGACAGCCACTTATATATATATATATATATATATATATGACTGATGCCATTCGGTCATATTATTGAGGGACGAGTAATGATGGAAAGCACGCCTGGCGTGCATCAACAGTGATGCACGCCAGGCACAAAAATTTTTTTTTTTATTATTTTTTTATTATTTTATTATTTTTTTAAAAAAAATAAAAAAAAAAAAAAAAAATTTTTTGCACTGGCGTGCGTGGGCGTGCCACGCACGCCGCGTGCTTCGCATCACAACAGGGACAGCAGCAGCTTCGTAAAAGAAAGAAGAGAGAGCACAGTAGCTTGTTTTTGAGAGAAAAAAAAAATTAAATAATAATAATAATAATAATAAGAGAGAAAAGAAAGCAAGCTCTTAGAGAATTAAGATATTAATTTCTCTTTTGTATTTAATTTTCTTTTGTGTGTTTGTGAGTTTGGGTGTATTGGGGCTTTTGAGTTTGAGTGGTTTTGTTTGTACTTCATCTTTTGTTAGTGAATTTTTCTTAGATCGTCTCCGTCAGTAAATGCAGGCTTGTTAAGCCGAATCACTTAAATTTTGGTGTCTTGTGTGACTGATTGTTATTGTCTATTATGCTATTTTTTCTGTTTCATTTGTGATCCTATAATTATTTTATCTCAACAAACTGGTATCAAAGCTTGGATATTTATTTTGCGGGATGGCTACTGCAAAATATGAAGTAGAGAAATTTGATGGTTAAAATAGTTTCAGTCTTTGGCGTATCAAGATGCGAGCTTTATTACGACAACAAGGCTTTGCGAAGGTTTTGGAAGCACCAGAGGAAAGAACTGGTATTAAAGCAATTGAAGAAATTGAAGAACTTGCGAAACTTGATGAAAAAGCCCACAATGCAATTTTGTTGTTTCTTTCAGATGGAGTTTTGAGAGAAGTTGTCGATGAAGAAACTGCCGCTGGACTTTGGAAAAACCTGGAGAGCCTATACATGAACAAGTCCCTCACTAACCAGTTGTATTTGAAGCAATGGTTATATACTCTTAAGATAAAGAAGGTATGCCTCTTTCTGATCATCTTTATGACTTTAATAGAATTATTTTGAGGGTTAAATACTAAATTAGTCCCTGCGATTTCACAATTTTATTTTTTCCTTATTAGGGTTTCATTTTTATCACAGGAGGTCCCTGTAGTTTTGATAATAGACCAAGTTAGTCCTTCGTCAGTTGACCGTTAGTTGACTTAACGGAATTCCACGTGGACCAATCAAATGTTGACACGTGACACCTACTAAAATATTTTTTAAAAAAATGTATTTTCTAAAAAAAAGAAGATTGGCGGCCACCCCCTTGGCCATTTGGGGGTGGCCTGGCCACCCCCATCTAGCCGGATGGGGGTGGCTCGGCCACCCCCAGTACCCACTGGGGGTGGTTTTGGCCACCCCCAAGGCTCCATGGCGGTGGCTGAGCCACCCCCAATGGGTACTGGGGGTGGTTTTCGGCCACCCCTTTGGGCTTCAAGGGGGTGGCCGATCCACCCCCTTGGTGCCCAAGCCACCCCCATCCAGCCAGATGGGGGTGGCCTGGCCACCCCCATGGCCAAAGGGGGTGGCCAAATCTTTTATCTTTTATCTTTTTTTTTTTTTTTAGAAAATACATTTTTTTTAATTTTTTTTTTTTTTAAAAAAAAATTAAATATGTGTTACATGTCAACATTTGATTGGTTCACGTGAAATTCCGTTAATTCAACTAACGGTCAACTGACGGATGATTAACTTGGTCTATTATCAAAACTACAAGGACCTTCTGTGATGAAAATGAAACTCCAAAGAAAAAAAAATAAAGCTATGAAACTCCAGAAGATCCGAAGTATTTAGCCCTTATTTTGAATCTAAAAGGAGGATGAAAAAGGATTATTAAAAAAAAAAATAAAAAAAAAATGAGGTATTAAAAAATTAATAATAAAAAGAAAGACGTACAAAGATAAGATAAAGAGCGCAGACAGAGAGGACTTTGATTCTCTGGCGGTCTTCAACCAATTGGCTGAAATGCGCATTCCCTGCACTCGCAGGGGTTGAAGGTGAAAGATTAAAGATTTTCCATAACCTTTCCACACAAACAACCAAGCGGGTATTGCCACATCACCAGGCTCAGCTGTGGCTCCCATGCATTGGCAAACTCCAAGCATTCGTGCGTAGACTGCGGAGCACTGGATATATAGTGCAGACTGAAGGCTACGGAGAAGGGTAGAAGAGAGGTTTCCTTCCTCGTACTATATTATATTATATAGTCGTATGAAGCTGTGAAAGGGCCCACAATATGCACTTTTTCGCTTATACACTTGGACGGACAAGATTGTCCTTCCACAGACATCGGACAGTGTTCAAGAAAGCGTGGGTTAAACTGACTTTTTCTTCTTCTTGTCATATAAATGTCCTCTTTTTTCTTTTGTAATTTTTTCGTTTTCTGATCGTAATTTGAAGGGTTAATATATCATTAGTTTTTTTGGTCAACGTGTCAAAATTTTTATCTCCTTACAAGGTTTTGTTTTTTCAATAATTTACTTCTCGAGTAAATCTAATTGTCAAAAAAAATTTTACCATCAAAATTTTTTAACTACCATTAAATTAGTTAAAATGCATTATTTTGTTACGTCAACACAATAATTTTATATTAATTTAATTTAAAAAATTTTAAAAATAAAAAAATTGAAGGGGCCGGCCACCCCTAACCACCGCTTGGGTTTAAGGGTGGCCTGTCCCTTCAAATTTTTTTTTAAAAAAATTATTTATTTATTTTAAATTAAATTAAAAAAAAATGAATATGCTAACGTGATAAAACGGTGCGTTTCAACTAAGCTAATGACAGTTAAAAAAATTTTGACAGTAAAATTTTTCTTGGTATTTCGATTAACCCAGTAAGTAAATTTTCAAAAAAAAAAAAAAAAAAACTTAGGGAGATAAAAATTTCAGCACGTTGACCCAAGAACTTATGATATATTTACCCTAATTATAATTGTATAAAGTTTTTATCAAAAAATTTATGAAATCTGAAAATTACAAAAGAAACAAGCTTGAAATCTGACAAAATCATAAAGGTACGTAATCAGTCCATTATCCCAACAAACGTGAAATCTGAAAATCAAGAACATGTAGTAAAAAACAAATCTTATGTCAGATCAAACCTACATGAGCTCCGCTAGACTAGTTTGTCTCATTTGAAGATTGTTTTCCTTAATTTAGGGAAAATAATTTCAAACCCCCATTTCGTTCAATGATAATATAATATGAAACCTGGCGTTAATTTAATTCCTAAGGAACAAAAGTGCGTTTTCCCACAAAATATTTTCTAGCAAAACAATTAATAGAGCCACAGGAATCCGTCTGGAAACTAATATGATGCGAAGACCGCTTGAATGATATACAAATAGTTAGTGAAGTAACAAATAATCCCAGGAATCGGTTTTTGCTTGTTAATAATGCATGAGATGAATATGAAGAGTCATCAAAAAACACTAGTGCATGGGAAGAGAGAAGGAAATAAAAACCAAGTTGCATATGAGGTCTTACAGTTATACATACAGCTTCAATTCGAAGGCGAAGCAGAAACAAGGCACACTAAAGTAGAAGCCAAGTAAGATCATGAGAGCATGTACACAAGTGCATATTGCTGTTCACACAAAAACAGTTGAGATTGAAGAGAGTGACAGAGAGGTACTATCGGTCAAAGTCATCCAGCTTTGTGATGAACACTGGATTGTTGGGGCTCCTATATGGCCCGAGTTCAAGAAGTCTTTCAAAATATGACTTCCTCAATCCATATTTCCTACCCACGTCAGAGCGGACCCAACCTGAAGAGTCTCTGGGTGCACCAGTAACTATAACTGATGTATTATCGTTAGCAAAATTAGCCAAAGCTACAATTGCCTCCGGCTCCGTGGCTGATGAGGCATCCACTAGAAAAATATGGCTAAAATGTCCAGCAGCTATGCCTTCATTGTGCAATCGAAAGCTACTCACAAAAGTTGATAGAATTATCCTGTATTTCCTAAGATGCTGGAGTGAAGGACAAGCAAATAATTCCCGCTCTATAATGCATGAGCTAAGAATGTCAATAGGAACCCCATCTATCTCTCGAAATGCAGCGTTGGCTCGAAATATATCCGACTCTGGGATCTTTACCTTTAGACTTCTGTTCAGCACATCACATGTGCTGTTTATAGGAGCACATACAAGAATTCGATTATCTGGGGAGGTTTTATATGCTTCAAATACTGCTTCTTGAACAACAACTCCAGTTCTTGATAGAGACTTATTTGCCCTATTTACACAGAGTGAGCCGCAAAGAAGATAAGGTGGTGAGCTGCGAAAGCTTAAAATGCGATGAACAGCGGAGAACTGATCTGCACCAAGTTCCTGATAGGCCCGAGCTGGTGGGTTTAGGATGTTCTTTCGGGAGACACATTCAGGAAAGAGGAAGTTCAGGAGCAAAGGATCCGATGCAGCTTCAACTGCCTGATGAGCCCTTTTTAGACATACTCTGTTGAATGAGAAGCTGATGTCATATTTGCGAGTTGAACAATGCTGTGAATGGAAGTCATCTCCAAATTCGACTAATACACAAGTGCTCTTCACCACGCGATAGATCAAACCCTGCTTACCATTTTGATAGTTAGTGCTGTAGATATGATAAAGAAGTGAATTCATAAACACTCTTACGTACTGAGATTTTAAGAATCGTTAAGGTTTTATAAACCAGGGCTTTAGTTTCTTGTTATAATGCCAAGAAGAACTAGAGCAAAACCACCACAGAACCAGGAGATTCCATCAAAGATTCATATCGTATAAAATATATTTTACAATTGGAAGGAATAGTAGATTAATTTGAAACGAAAAATTAAAGGACAATTAATATTATCACACAATTAATCGGAAGGATAAAAAAGGATGAAAAATATATTTGATCTATTTTTTGGTGAGCCCTAGATTTGTTTATATATCGAGTCGTGATTCACACAACACCTGGCATGCATGAATGCTAGACAATTTTAATATTAAAAAAAAAAAAAAAAAAAAAAAATTGCCTAGTGTGCATAAACCGTTCATGCACGCCGTTGTATTTATCTTTACCGTTATACATCTAATTGCAGTCCGTACGTGGGTGATAAATGTTCACTATCAATTGTTATATATATATATATAGTACTATATAGTCAATATCTGGTCAAACATTTGATGTCATGGTGTGTGAGAAGGACACATCCTTGTTGTCTTCATTTTTAGCTTACTATCTTTGTTGCCAAAGTAGAAAAGCGCAAGCACCTCTGAATTTCATTCTCAAGTGAAGAAGGATATACAGTAAGTAGATTTTCCTTATATTGGCACGCAACTATTGGGTGTTTTAATGGAAGCGGAAGCATACCTGAAACGGCTCGACTATTTTACCCGAAGGTCGTGCATAGACCAAGTCTCTTGATAAAAGGAATGGCCGGTTCTCAGGAACAGAATCAATCTCAAATACCACAAAGATCTTATCATCCTTCTCAACATTTCTATTATAATTTTTGTACTCGTTTGGCTTTTTATAAATTTGAGCTTCTTGCAACTCCAAAATCACGTTCTCCAAGTTGAAAGCACTCCATTTCTGATTCCAATAAAAGCATAAAGTTACTTATCAAAAATAAAACCATAAAATTACCACAAGCCAGAATAAAAATGTTGAAAATTGGAAATAACATTCACTAAGAGATAACACAAAATAGGAAGAGGAATATTCAACTTTATTTAACTTGATAAAATAACTTGTTTACATGGGTATTTATGAGATACAAATGATCCTTCTAACTTCTTCATAATAACTTCATTCATTTACATCTCATATAACTCTCATGTAACTCCTATGTAAAATAACTCTTAAAAAACTAAACGACACAACATCTTCAACTCACTTAGTAACATATGAAAATATGAAATGAAAATACTCAACTAAACATTAAAATTAAGTTTATTATTCAACACCCCCTTTTAAACTTAATTTCTTTTAACCTCCTTGAAAAAACGAATAATTCTTTTAGCCACCTTGAACTGAGGTAGGTGATTCCATATAACGACTAATAAGCTCAACTCCATGGAGAATATCCGGTCCTGTCAAGTATCTCAAACTTCCAACTAAACTCTTGAAGATTGTTGGATTCACTCTTTCTCCTTCTTCATTCTTCTTTGCCTTGACCACCCATTTCACTCCAATAGGTTTTTGTTCTTTTGGAATATTCGCCAACTCCCATGTGTTCTTTTCAATTTCTTTGATTTCCTTTTTTTTAATAAATAATGTGAATATTATTGAAAAAGCGCAAAGGGATGCAATCCTAATGCAAAAATATATACAATAGAAACCCCTACGAAATATACAGAGAGCACATATTCAAGAACTCATTTATAGTTGGGACAACACTACGATGATCACTACAAAAAAATAGGTATTTTCTGACGTGGCAAACAGTGCATATTTTTTGCCACGTCAGCATTTTCTGACGTGGCAAAAAATGCCACGTCAGAAAATATTTTCTGACGCGCTAAAAAATAGCACGTCAGAATTTTCTGACGTGCCAATTTGGCGCGTCAGAAAATTCTGACGCGCCAGTTTGGCGCGTCAGAAATTTCTGACGCTCCAGTTTGGCGCGTCAGAATTTTCTGACGCACCAGTTTGGCGAGTCAGAATTTTCTGACACGCCAGTTTGACGCGTCAGAAATTTCTGACGCGCCAAAACTGGCGCGTCAGAAATTTCTGACGTGCCAAATTGGCGCGTCAGAAATTTTCTGACGTGCTAAATACTTGCACGTCAGAAAAAGAAAAAAAAAAAAAAAAAAAAAAAAAGACCGAAATTTTGAAATTTTTTCCTCTTCTTATTTTCCCTCCGCTTTTTTCATCTTTTTATTCTTCCCCCTCATTTATTTTTCCAACACTGTCTCTCTCCTATCCCTTCGCTTAGTATAGAAATTAAAATCTAATTATCTCTATGTCTTTTTTTTTTCACTAAAAAACACTATTTAATTGGAGATAAAACAAACAAACATGAAATGAACTTGTCGTTGCATCCAAATAGCTAGGTTTTCTTCTTAATTATATTCATGAATTCTTTCATCTTTTTATTCTTCTCCTTCATGCAGAGAGAGAAGGAAAAAAAAATTGCAGGGTACTGTACTTGCACTCTACGGTGTGTTGGAACTTGGGGGAGGAAAAAGAAAAGGAAAAAAAAAAATTAGAAGAACTGAAGCCTACGTGCAGAGAGACAAAAAAAAAAAAAAAAAAAGAGGGAGTGAAGAAGAATGAATTAATTAAGAAAGGGAGAGAAGAGAAATAATGAAGACAAAAAAAAATTAAATAAATAAAAGAATTCCTGACGCGCCATATCTGGCACGTCAGAAATTCCTGACGTGCCAAATATAGCACGTCAGGAATTACTGACGTGCCATATATGGCACGTCAGGAATTATTATATATATATATATATATATATATATATATATATTATATGTTTCAAAAATAAATAAATAAATAAATAATTTTTATATTAGGTTTATTTATATTATATATATTCACCTTTTTTTTTTTTTATGTTAGATTCCTAACGTGCTAAAAATAGCACGTCAGGAATTTTAAAAAAAAATTAAAATGAAGAAGATAGCTAGAAGCTAGCGTGCAGAGAGAGAAGGAAAGAAAAATTGCAGGGTACTGTACGTGTACACTACGGTGTGTTGGAACTTGGGGGAGGAAAAAAAAAAGGAAAAAAAAAAAATTAGAAGAATTGAAGCCTACGTGCAGAGAGAGAGAGAGAAAAAAAAAAAAAAAAAAAAAAAAAAAAAAAAGAGGGAGTGAAGAAGAATGAATTAATTAAGAAGGGGAGAGAAGAAAAATAATGAAGACAAAAAAAAAAAAAAAAAAAAAAAAAAAATTCTGACGCACCATATTTGGCACGTCAGAAATTCCTGACGTGCCAAATATAGCACGTCAGGAATTACTGACGTGCCATATATGGCACGTCAGGAATTATTTTATATATATATATATATATATATATATATATATATTATATGTTTCAGAAATAAATAAATAAATAAATAATTTTTATATTATGTTTATTTATATTATATATTCACCTTTTCTGACGTGCTAGAATTAACACGTCAGAAATTTCTGACGTGTTAATTTTAGCACGTCAGAAACCTGATATCAAAAAACAAGCGGGATTTTCAACTTTTTCCCTCTTTTTCCCTATCTTCTTTCCCTCTTCTTTTTCCTTTATAATTCTATTATATATTCATATTCTTTAATCTTTTTTCTTTTATTTCCAAACACAGTTCTCTCTCTCCTCTCTCAATCTCCCTAGCCTCTTCTCTCTGTACATCCGGCCACCAGCTTCTAAAGGGAAGAAGAAAAGGAGAAAAATAAGATTGAGGAAGAAGAAGAAAAAGAAAAAAATGGGAGAAGATCAGAAGATCCAGAGAAGCAGCAGAAAAGAAAAGAAAAGAAAAAAAAAAAAAAAAAAAAAAAAAAAGAAAGAAGGAGAAGAGATCGAACCAGCAGAAAAGAAAAGAAAAAAAAAAAAAAAAAAAGAGAAGGAGAAGAGATCGAACGAAGCAGCAGAAAAGAAAAAAAAGATGGAGAAGATCAGAAGATCCAGAGAAGCAGCAGAAAAGAAAAGAAAAAAAAAAAAAAAAAAAAGATGGAGAAGAGATCGAAGCAGCAGAAGAAAGAAAAAAAAAAAAAAAAAGGAGAAGAGAGATTTTATGGTTTGGGTTTTTGATTTTATGGTTTGGGTTTTTGAAAATGAAGGAAAGAAGAGAGAAAAGAGAGTGAAAATGGAGGAAAGAAGAGAGAGAGAGAGAGAGAGTGAAAATGGAAGAAAGAAGAGAGAGAGAGAGAGTGAAAATGGAGGAATCAAGGAGAACTGGGACCGGAGAAGACTACTGTTCCACAAATAAAAAAAATATTTTTAATTAAAAAAAATCCAGAAAAAATTAAAAAAAGAAAAATTAATTTTTTTTAATAATTTTAAATTTCCTGACGTGTCACTATTTGACACGTCAGGAAATTTAAAATTATTAAAAAAAAAAAATTTCTTTTTTTTTTTTTAATTTTTTCTGGATTTTTTTATTAAAATTATTTACTGACGTGTCAAAATTTGACACATCAGAAATTTTCTGACGGGTTAAATTTCAACACATCAGTAAAATTTCTGACGTGTCACAAGTTAACACGTCAGAAATTTTTCTGACGTGTCACTCTTTAACACGTCAGAAAATAATTTCTGACGTGTTAATTATAACACGTCAGAAATTTCTGACGGGTTAAAACTTAACACGTCAGAAATTTTCCATTTCTGACACCTATAATCTTCACGCGGGAAACACGTCAGGAAGGCCCCGTCAGGAACGTTTTCTGACGTGTCAGACTACCTGACACGTCAGAAAACGTCCGTCAGAAAAAATTTAATTTTTTGTAGTGGATGAGCCAACGCCCACAAGTGTAGCATAGAGATCATATTCTTCCTCATCCCATCCACCGAACACTCCTTATCCTCAAACGTTCGGGCATTCCTCTCCCGCCAAATACACCATGTGATGCACAAAGGAACTATCCTCCAAATGACTTTAGAGATAACCCTACCCTCCACCTGATTCCAGCAAGAAAGCAAGTCAAGGAACCTTTGCGGCATGACCTACTCAATACCGAACAAAGTAAAAACATAGTTCCATAACCGAGTAGCCACTTCACAATGAATCAACAAATGATCTACGAACTCCCCATTCTTCTTACACACACAACACTATTCTACTACCACAATTCTCCTCTTTCGCAAATTGTCATGTGTCAGAATTTTGCCGAGAGCCGCAATCAACCCAAAAAATGCCACTCGCGAAGGCACTTTAGAGCGCCAAATACTCTTCCATGGAAACCCCTCACAATCTGGAATGGACAAGGCCTTATAGAACGATTTCACGTCAAACGTACCCTTTTTAGACGAGGACCATCGAATACGATCCGCATTACCATAAGAAACCTTATAAGAGTGTAGCAGTTCAAAGAAAGAGGAGACCACATCCAATTCTCAATCCTAGGCGGAGCACACAAAAATGACATTCCACTCAACCATCTCATTCCTCCAACTAAAATTATCCTTCACCCACGCTTCTTTGTACCTTGCAATACTAAACAGGGAAGGGAAAATATGCTTCAACGGTTGATCGTCACACTAAATATCATGCCAAAAGTGAACTTTCGACCCCATCCCCACCTCAAACCTCACACCTTTTGCAAAAGTATCCCAATCTCTTCTAATATGCTTCCACAAACCCACACCATAAGAACCCGACACCTCCTTCGAACACCACCCACCATCCTGATCTTCATACTTGGCTTTTATTATTTTGTACCAAAGAGCCTCACTCTCTGTCGCATATCTCCATAACAATTTCCTCAAGAAAGCTTTATTAAACTTATGTACATTACGAATGACAATTTTTCATCTTTTACCGCTTCTTCAAAACCTATTGGCTCACAATCCGCAAAATAACAAAATAGATTTAGATCACCATTTAAATTCTCTGTTACCCTATAGAGTTCTTGAAGACTTCTCATGTGTGGTGGCTTTTCACTAGAACTTCCACTTGAAGATGACGATGACGGTGTACTAATTAAGACTTGTTGGAGATGGAGAAGGTGTAGTGGGCTCTTCGTTTCTGGACTCTTCTTCTCCAAGAAAGGAAAGAAATCATTTTTTTTTTTCTCTTGAATGCTCCAATCCCAAGAGTCTTCTTCATCAAACTCCACATCTCTACTAATTACAACTTTGCCGGAATTTGGATTGTAAAGCTTGTAGCCTTTAGAACTTGAGTTATAGCCAATGAAAATGTACCTTTTGCTTTTATTATCACGCTTGGACCTCTCTTGATCTGGTACGTGTGTATAGCCAACGCTTCCAAAAACTCACAAATGAGAAACACTTGGCTTTCTTCCGCTCCATGCTTCTTGTGGTGTTTTGTTCCATAGGCTTCTTGTAGGACAACGATTTGATAGATATACTGCACAGTCAACACCTTCCACCCAAAACTCTTTAGGCATTCTTTTTGTCTTCAACATGCTTTGAGCCATATTGAGAATTGTCCTATTCTTTCTTTCAACAACACCATTTTGTTGTGGCGATCTCGGAACCGTTAAAGCATGACGAATTCCATTTTCTTCACAAAATTCTTTAAATTCATTAGATGTGAATTTACCTCCTCTATCGGATCTCAAGGATTTAATACAATAGCCACTTTGTTTTTCCACAAAAGCTTTGAATTTTTTGAAAACCTCAAACACTTGAGATTTTTCCTTTAAAAAATAGACCTAAGTCTTTCGACTAAAATCATCAATGAAAAGAAGTAACGATTTTTACCAAATGAAGATGGCTTAGTTGGACCACAAACATCCGCATGTACAAGTTGAAGCGGCTCATTTGCTCTTGTAGTAGATTCTTTTGGAAAGCTTTTCCAAAACTGTTTGCCGACAAGACATCCTTCGCAAAGTTGATCCGGTTGATTTATAGAAGGCAAGCCATTCACCATTCTCTTTTGTGCCAACAATTTTAATCCGCCAAAATTTTCATGCCCAAATCTCAAATGCCAAAGCCAAGATGAATCTTTCAAGCAAGTCTTGAGACATTTAGCCACATCCGTTTGAGTATTTAATAAAAACATTCTATTGCTTGTCATGGGAACTTTGGCTATCAAATTCTTCTTGTCATCTCTTAGTAAAAGACTACGATTTTTCATATGAATTTCATAGTCTTTTTCCAAGAGTTGTCCCAAGCTCAAAATATTACTTTTCATACGTGGAACAAAATAAACATTTGTAATAAATTGTTGTCCTCCATTTTTCAAGCGAATTGAGATTGTACCTTTCCCTTTTATTGAAACTTTTGACAAGTCTCCAAAAGTAACATTCCCGCTCACCAATTCATCAAGCTTAACAAACTTGTTTTTGTCTCCACATATATGGTTGCTTGCCGCGTTGTCAAGATACCACGAGTCCTTCTTTCATCTTTCTTCTCCTTTATAAGCAAGCAACAAAGTGGGCTCCGCAACCTCGTTTTCAACATAATTGGCTTCCTTTTCAACATTGTTAGCATCACTTCTACACTCCCAAGCATAATGACCATATTTTTGGCAATTATAACATTTCACTTGAGATTTATCATACCTTCTTCTATATTGCTTCCAATTATTTTCTCGTCTTCGTCCTCTTGATGCTTGACCTCTTTCTTTGTAATTGTTCCGATTACGTCCGCCTTCTTCTACCATAGCCATGACCGCATCCTCATCCTTGTCCTCTTTGACTCATTTCTTGCTCTTCTTCCTTCTCTTTGAAAAGGAGTTTTGTAGCTAGAACTTGCTCCAATGGCTCTTCCTCCTTCTTGTTGAGCCTTTCTTCATGGGCTTGAAGAGATCCCATAAGTTGATCAATACTCATGGTTTCTAAATCTTTTGACTCTTCAATAGCTACAACGATATAGTCAAATTTTTGTTGCAAGGAACGGAGGATCTTCTCAATGACTCGAACATCTTCCAATTTTTCTCCATATCTCTTCATTTGATTTACTATGGCCAACACCCTTGAAAAATAATCCGCAATCGACTCAGATTCTTTCATTCACAAAACTTCAAATTCGCCTCTTAATATTTGAAGGCGAACTTTGTTCACTCTATCAACTCCTTGATAGGAGTTTAGAAGAATCACCCATGCTTGCTTGGAGGTGGTTGCATTCTCCACCTTTTCGAACATAGTTTCATTCAAACATTGATGAATAAGAGTGAGCGCTTCTTGATCCTTTTTTCGAAGTCTTTGAAAAGACTCTCTTTCATTAGGACTCAAAGAAGCTTCATCACTAAGCTCATCGTAGCCTTTTTCTACCATCTCCCAAGCATCTTGCTATCTAAGCAATGCCTTCATGCGAATGCACCAATTATCAAAATTGTCTTTGGAAAGGTGAGGGAATTGAAATGAAAATGTTGAATTGGTCATTTCTCTAGGATCAAGAAACTGGTGTTCTGATACCACTTTGTTGAAAATTGGAAATAACACTCCCTAAGAGCTAACACAAAATAGGAAGAGGAATATTCAACTTTATTCAACTTGATAAAATAACTTGCTTACATGGGTATTTATAGGATACAAATGACCCTTCTAACATCTTCACAATAACTTCATTCATTTACATCTCATATAACTCTCATGTAACTCCTATGTAAAATAACTCTTGATAAACTAAAAGACACATCTTCAACTCACTTAGTGACATATGAGAATATGAAATGAAAAGACACTTGAGGCTCCGTTTACTTCGACGTAAAATGGTTTCTGTCAGAAAATATTTTCAAGTAAGCCATTTTTCCTGAAAATGTTTTCTGTCGAAAAAATTTTACGGCGTTTACCGCATGCACGGAAAATAATTTTTTTTCATATTTTTTTTTCCAATAAGGACCCTGTCGGGACTTGTTAGGGACCCCGCCGGGACCTGCTCGGGACCACGCAAGCACTTGAGAGGGACTTGTCCAGGACCTCACCGGGACTTGACCGAGACCCGCCTAGGACTTGCCTGGGACCCTGCTGAGACCTGCTCGGGACCCTGCTGTAACCCACCCAGGACTTGACCGGAACCCGCCCGGGACTTGCCCGAAATGCCACCGAGACCAGCTCGGGACTCGCCTGAGACCCCGCTGGGACCGGCTCGGACCCGCCCAAGACTTGACTGGACTTGCCCGGGACCCATTTAGGACTTGACCTAGACTTGACCAGGACCTACCCGGGACTTGACCTGACCTTGCCGGGACCCACCAGGGAGTTGCCCAAGACCCACCTGGAACCTAACAGGGACCCTGCCGGGACTTGACCGGGACCCGACCGGACAAGTCCTAGGTGGGTCTAGGTCTAGTTCTGGGTAGGGTCCCGTTCAAGTCCCAGGCAAATCCCGATCAAGTCTCGAGCGGGTCTCAATCAGGTTCGGGGCGGGTCTCGGGCAAGTCCCGGGCAGGTCCAATCAAGTCCCAGGCGGGTCCTAGTCAAGTCCCAGGCGGGTTCCGGGCAAGTCTTGGGTGGGTCCCGGCCAGGTCCCGGGTGGGTCCCGGTCAAGTCTCAATGGGGTCCCGGGCAAGTCCAGGGCAGGTTCCGATCAGGTCCCGGGTGGGTCCCAGTCAAGTCTCGAGTGGGTCCCGGGAAGGTCCCAGTCGAGTCTTGGGTAGGTCCGAGTGGGTCCCGTTCAAGTCCGGTCAGGTCCCGGGCAAGTCCTGGCGCGGTCCCGAGTGGGTCTTGGGTGAGTCCCATTCAAGTCCAGAGCAGATCCCGGGCAAGTCCTAGTGATATTCTGGTCAGGTCTCACAATGTCCGTCGATTTAAGAATGAGATACTCACAGTCGGAAAATGGTTTACAGTTTTGAAAACCGTAAACCATTTTCCAAAAATTAAAGAGGAACTTTCGGTCAAAAGGAAAATATTTTCTGTTAAATACTATTTTACGTCGAAGTAAATACTGTAAAATGCGGAAATCATTTTCCGTAAACCATTTTACGTCTAAGTAAACGGAGCTAGTAACATATATATGAAAATATGAAATGAAAAGACTCAACTAAATATTAAAATTCAGTTTATTATTCAACAGAAAAAACATACAAATTTAAGAAATTTACAGTTCAATCACAATGTTCTACCATGATGCTCCAGCATACATTATATGATAGATTTCTGCAAATGAGAATGTAAAACACTCTGAAAATACTCGTTGAATTGTGATCTAAACGAGGAGTGAAAATGAGATAGCAAAGACATAATTTAAATAAATTTCTGAATTGTGATCTAAACGAGGAGTGAAAATGAGATAGCAAAGACATAATTTAAATAAATTTCTAAGTAGTTCTTCATTTCACCTTTTTTCTAGTAAGAAATTTCTTAATTGGCTTTTTATCGCATCCTTTCTGTTCCTTGCGGTATTTGTGTTGAAAGTTTATCAGGCATTAAACTAAAGAATACAAGGACTCATTTTGTAATACAAACTTGCATTTCCAGTCCATCAGGATAAAGTAAAATTGTGTTAATAATTTCTTTTGTGGTTAAAAAATACAACATTTAGATAGGTAACTAAGATTGCATTATTATTGAACGGCACACCTGAATTTTAGAGCTGGAATGAGTCCAACCCACATGTTTAGTATTCCAGTCCCGTACCTAACTGATTTGCATCTCTTAGTATTAGACTCTGTTTCTTGCGACGTAAAATGGTTTCCAAAAAATGATTTTTGAATTTTATGGTGTTTATTGCGACGTAAAATAGTGGTTAACGGAAAATATTTTCCTTTTGACCAAAAATTCTTCTTTAATTTTCAGAAAATGGAAAACCGTAAACCATTTTCCGACTTTGAGCATCTCATTTTCAAATCGACGAACCCTACCAAGACTTGCCCAGGACCCTACTGGGATTTGACCGGGACTTGCCTGGGACTTGACCAGGACTTGCCCGAAACCCCACCGGGACCTGCCCATGACCCGATCGGACATGAATGGGACCCGCTCGATACTTGCACGGGACTTGACCGGGACTCGCCCAGGAACCGCTCGGGACCTGACCGAACTTGAACGGGGCCCGCCCATGACTTGACTGGGACTCACCCAAGACACGCCCGGGACCCTGCTGGGACTTGATCAGGACCCGACCGGACCTGCTCTGGACCACGTCGAGACTTGACCGGGACCTGCTTGGGACCCCGTCAGGACTTGATCGGGACCACGCCAGGACCTGCTCGAGACCCTCTTGGGACTTGACCGGGACTCGCCAGGGATCCACTTGGGACTTGACTAAGACCCAATCGGACTCGTTCGGGACATGATTGAGACTCACCCGAGACCCCACCGAGACTCGCCCAGGACTTGCCAAAAAATATTTTCGGCGGAAAATATTTTCCTTAAAAATGATTTCAATAAAAATATTTTCGAGTTTTTGGCATGTAGGGAAAATCAGGTGGGTCCCCGACGTCGAAAAATGTCCCTGTCGGGTCTTGGGCAAGTCATGCTAGGGTCTCGGGCTGATCCTGATGGGGTCCTGCTAGGGTCTAGGCTAGGTCTGGGCAGGTCCCAGGTGAGTTCCAGTGCGGTCCTTGCGGGGCTCAGTTTGGACACCTCTAAGACTTGGTCGGGACAATTTTCGTAATTTAGAGTTTAATATGATTTAATGAAAACATATATACAAAAATATATATTTTTTTTAAAAAATGATTTTCTTTGTGCGCGGTAAATGCCGTAAAACATTTTTAGGAAAAATGACTTCCGTAAAAATATTTTCTGACGGAAACCATTTTACGTCGAAAGATACATAGTCTAATTTCAAAAAAGTACTACTAGCTTCAATATTTTGTAATATTCTAAAGCATATATGGTTATCAATATTTTTAGAAATTAAACTGATAACAGCAGGATCACTAAATTTTATCAGATAATTCTGAGCTACCTCTGTTACACCAGCTGTCCAAAACCTAATAAATTCCAACCCACTCTAGCTCTTAATCACTAATATACATAGAGTATATTCATTTTGATATCTCTCTTATCTTACATCTTTACAAATACTTTCACCAGTAGGACAAATCATAAGGACCTAGATGACTTTTGGCTGCATGTTATTCCATAATAAGATAATCATGAAAACTAGCTAGTAATTAACTAAGCAATTCACCATAAACAAGATTTCAAAGCGCAAATAGTAGTAGATAAGAAGGTTCATATACCAAGTTATGTTCTTGACAAAGCAGCTTACTTATAAACAGTTAGAAGGTTGATATCGAAGGGCATTCATGAGTACCTCCAAGTAGAAATCCTCAGCATATAACAGAGCAGCAAAGTAATGCTTATAAGTTGAAGGAGACAAAGGCTGCTTTAGAACTGCTGGCACAGTGTCTTTCTTGATTAGACCTTTGATATCCTCAGGAATTGCATATATAGGTGAACCCTTTTCCCATACATAACTCGTCTTCGTTTCTCCATTTATTTCATCAGAGTGAGCCATAGAAAGAATCGGCTTAAAGGCTGGATATGTTGGGTCTTTAAGGGAAGATGAAGATGGAGAAAGTTTCGATGCAGATTGATGAGGTTTGGAGGAAGATAACAATGGATTGGGAAAAGATGGAGGCTGTTTAGATGTAGATGTTGCGGAATTAGAGGACGAAGGAGATGGACTAGAAGAAGATTGGCCATGGGATGGTTTATATGAAGATTGAAATGGTCTAGAACTTGTTGAACTCTGATGAACTTCATTCCTTCTTTCCAATAACTCCTGAATATGTTGTGGATTGGTTGTCGGTGAATCGCCGACATTTGGTTGACCAAATGGAGCACTCCGCGTCACCCGAGTCACCCCAGTCACCCGTGAGCTTGGAAAATTTTGTGGGGTTGTATTGAATGGATGATTTTCGTACACTGGATTTCTGTTCCGAACATTATGATCATCACGACGTTCGTCTTGGGAACCAAATATGAGTCGCCAAAGTCCTTGAAGAAAATCCATCTGTGATCAAAACGCACTCATTTAAACCTTAAACTGTTTGGTTCCTGAGAAATTGAAACGAAGTCCTGACTTTTGAACTCGTTTTAATCGTACTTAAAAAACATACCGAATGTAGCGGATGTGACTTGATTTTCTAAAGTCAGACAGTGGGCCCCAGTCTATGCTATTTCTATTGGTTGCTATGTGGTGCTTTCGTCTCTTCTTAGAATGCTTCTTGGAGAAGCTTTTAATTCTTTTACTTCACAGTGAAGTATTCCTTTCGTCTCTTCTTAGAATGCTTCTTGGAGAAGCTTTTAATTCTTTTACTTCACAGTGAAGTACTCCTTAGCCTTGAAGTCTTCTTTTGCCAACAGCCAGGAAAATAATCCTCTCCATTTCAAAATTCCTCCATTTTTTTTATTTAATGTATTACCATCATTAAAACTTTTGGACAATACTACCCTTCAAAATGCACTAAATGAAGAAAATAAAGAAATTTTAAAATGGAAAGGATCCATTTCCCATGCCATTCGGTCATATTATTGAGGGACAACAGCAGCTTCGTAAAAGAAAGAAGAGAGAGCACAGTAGCTTGTTTTAGAGATAAAAATAATAATAATAATAATAATAAGAGAAAAAAGAAAGCAAGCTCTTAGAGAATTAAGAGATTAATTTCTCTTTTGTATTTAATTTTCTTTTGTGTGTTTGTGAGCTTGGGTGTATTGGAGCTTCTGGGTTTGAATGGTTTTGTTTGTACTACTCTTTGTACTCTACTTTTTGTTAAGGAATTTCTCCTAGATCGTCTCTGCCAGTGAGTGTAGGCTTATTAAGTCAAACCACTTAAATTTTGGTATCTTGTGTGACTGATTGTTATTTTCTATTCTACTATTTTTCTGCTTCATTTGTGATCCTATAATTATTTTATCTCAACACAAAAAAAGTCAAGAAAATGCGGAAGAAATTATGAATCTTACACTAAATTTTCGTCTGAAGACCCAGAAAAAATAAAAAAAATAAAAAAAAAATGGTTCCAGATCCAAAACGAAAGAATCAACTTACTGATCCGGAGTGAGTGTCAACTCATGTTCTTTCTACTTTGTGCATCTTCTTCAGGCTTCAGCCCACTATATATGGTGATCTGCACAAGTGAGCAAATTAATGAGCTGCAAGTGATGAAAAAGAATTATTAAAAAAAGGAGGAATTAAAAACTTAATAATAAAAAGAAAGACGTACAAAGATAAGATAAAGAGCGCAGACAGAGAGGACTTTGTTTCTCTGGCGGTCTTCAGCCAATTGGCTGAAATGCGCATTCCCTGCAGTCGCAAGGGTTGAAGGTGAAGAATAAGATTCCATAACCTTTCCACACAAACAACGCTCAAGGCTCAAGCCGATACTCTGAGTGTTACACGTTAGAATACATTCTCAAGCCGATACACCTCCTCACCAAAATATTCTCCCGCTAAGCTGAAATTATGTGACAGCTTCTAAAGACTACCAAACGTGCAGCATCTCTCGACAAGCAGAATCTCTTTCTTTCAAGACAGCTTCGAAAGACCACCACACATGCAGCATCTCTCCTACCAGACGTAGAAACTCTTTTTTTCAAGATATATGCTCTCTCATAGAGAATATTAGGGGATTTTCTTTTTTTTCTTTATTATTATTTTTTTTTTGACATGTCCGCACAAGAGGGGTGAGGAGATTAGAACTAGTGGCATCCGCTTTATTAGGCGTGGTCTTAGCCGACCCCTTGGGGCGAATATTAGGGAATTTGATTTCATTGTAATTGATTGTAATTTCCTATAATCAGATTTGATGATGATTTTATTGTAGGGTTAAATACCTTATTCACCGCTTTAATTTAACTTTTTTTATTTTTTGACCCCTAGGGTTTACTTTTTATCACAAGAGGTCCCACTAATTTGCCTAAAGACGAAAATAGTCCCTCCGTCAAAATTTCGTCCAAAATTTGACGGAACGCCACGTCATCACCAATCACAGTTTGACACATGTCCATATAATTAATTAATGAAAAAATATATTTTTTAAATTAAAAACATTAAAAAATTATATTTAATTAAATTTTAAAAAGTTAAATTAAATTAAATTATATGGGGTTGGTTCGGCCACCCAGGTGGACATTTTGTGAACATTAGCACTAACAGCAACTTCCCTTTGATTTTTCCTAAGTTTAGGGACAAAACTACTTTTTACTTTCCTATGAAATTATATTTCACAATAACTTTCATTACCTTTTCCTATACTATTAAAATATTATTTCTTTACAAAAAACAAGTTTCATACCTACCCTCACTTTTTTCACAAAATCCTAACACAATCCTCAATTAAAGACAAAAGATGAAAGAGGAGAGAGGAAAGATAAATGTTTATATTAAAATATGAATATGGAACCACTTTTGGTTTCCTACACATTTGGAAACACTGTAGCAACCTTTGACAGTTGGTTAAATGTAGGAAATTTGATGTGAGTAGGTTTTTATGGTTTTTTTGAAATTTTTCTTAAATATAAGAAAGGGAATGACATATAGAGCATCTGTTGCTAATGCTTTTAGAGAAACTCAACTGGGAATTGACCTTTTGGACCTTGGAACCGTTGATGCCAAGGGTCTGCCGCTTGAACCGGATGGTCTGCACGTCACCACGCAAGCCCAGGTTCCACTAGGGCAGATGTTGGCTGATACATTCCTTCAATTGCTTCCCAGTGGTCGCCCCATTCTCAGCCCTATTCACAGCAGTGCTCCCAGAAGGTGTTCCAATTTTGTTTTGGATTTTGGTGGTTCCATTATTAAGATGTTTATTCAGCATTATCGTATCAGATAGCTTCTGCAGACGTCGAAAAAAATAATAATAATTTTACCATATATTACTAGACACCCTTTTTTTTTTGGGCAGAAAACATTGGGGTGGTTTGGCCATGGGGCCACCCCCAGGCCAAAGGGGGGTGGGGCCAGCCACCCACAAATGGCCAAAGGGGTGGCTACGCCGGCCATCCCAATTTTTTTTTTAAAAAAAAAATTAATTAAATATAATTTTTTTAATTTAAAAAAAAAAAATTATTTTTTTTAATTAATTAATTATATGGACATGTGTCAAACCGTAATTGGTGCTGATGTAGCGTTTCATCAAATTTTGGACAGAGGGACCATTTTCGTTTTTAGGCAAACCAAAGAGACCTTCTGTGATAAAAAGTAAACCATAAGAGTCAAAAAATAAAAAAATTAAATCACATGGGTGAATAAGGTATCTAACCGGCCCTTTATTGTAATTAGATTTGATGGTAATCAAATTACTTTGATTTGATTACCAAACAAACTTATCTACCCAAATTCTCCTATAAATAGGAGTACCATGTATTGTAAAAGATATCATTTGAATAACAGCATAATGTAATTCTTTAGACTTTATCTGTAGACATATATCATAGACCGAACCACGTAAAATCTTTTATGTTTATTTATTTTATTTCCGTTATTTATTTATTTTTATATTTCATTATGAATTTATTCACTCTCAACGTTCCTTTGTATTATAAGTTAGTGCTCAATCATGTAGAAATAATTTAAGATGATGCTTACCTATTCTTTAAGATTTAGTTTGTTGTATAAATTGTTACAGCACTTCTTGTAATAATACATGTAACCTTTCTACCGTACGTAATACAAACTATTTTATGGTATCAGAGCACTCCAATCAACACTGAATTTTTCGATCCTCCATAGCCGCCTCTAACGGTACTCAATCCAACAATGTTTTATCTTTTCCAAGCCTCACCCCCACACTTCAAATTAAGCTTGACAACCATAATTATCCAACGTGGCTGTCTCAATTCCCGCCAATCTTTCGTGGCCATGATTTTATGGGCATAGTTGTAACACCCACAACCCGATATGGCTAGGTTTGTCACTTTTCATTTTTCCTCTTTTAAAACAAAAATTTTGCAAAGATCTATAAGGTCTATTAGAGTATTTAATACCATTTATTGGATATATTATTCCTACCTCATTCCTTTACCTAAAAACAAAAGTAAAACTGAATGAGCTCAAATAG
Organism: Corylus avellana; assembly: GCF_965113065.1. NCBI lineage: Eukaryota > Viridiplantae > Streptophyta > Magnoliopsida > Fagales > Betulaceae > Corylus > Corylus avellana. The sequence continues at coordinate 30,354,325 of NC_142493.1, forward strand.
GCCTAGTAAGTAAATCTCCAATCATAAATAGGTGGTTTAATTTGTTTTTAGAAATAATAATAATAAAATTGTTGGAATCGTATCAAGCACATCAAAATATATATGCAAACCAGCCGTAACAATATACATATTTATCTGTCTCATACCAGTCACATATGCATATTGATGCGTCTAGCAATAAAACATCATAAATCATTAAAAGCAATTGCTTATAATCATTATCTCATACTAGGGCTCATGTACACTATTACCCCATGTACTAGGGTTGTGCGGCCCTTGCGACCCAAGCAGAGACTATGGCCACAGTCTCGTCCTCTTGGCCAGCCAATTAACTCTGGGTGTGCTCAACATGGCAAAAATGATGGAATACCACCTTCTGGCAGAGCCTCTTTCAGTGGTTTCGCCTCCATCTTTAGCATCGATACTAAGCTCTATTCTTTCTGATTTCTCTTAGGACCAAAAATATTTTCCTACATATATGTGCCCTCATTAGGCCTGGGTATCGGTCAAAACGGTCCGGTTAAGGACCTTATCGGTTATTAACCGATAATTTTCGGTTAAACGGTTTATTAACCGATACCGAACCAATAAGAATTTTAACCGATAATTTCGGTTAAAACGGTACACGGTTAAACGGTCCGGTTAAACCGGTTAACCGATTTAACCGAGAGCTTTATATTGATTTATTTTGTTGGGCCAAAAACCAAAAATGAGTTTTTTTGACTTTTGAGAGCCCAAATACTTTTTGTTGGGCTAAAATAATTTATTAAAAATGAGTTGTTTTAGGGACCAAATACTTTTTGTTGGGACCCAAATATTTGTTTTTTGGGCTAAAAATTGAAGCTTTTTTATATTGATCCACTTCAACTTTTTTTAAAAAAATATATATATATTATAAAATACATTTTTCCAAAGCAAATTGACTAATTAACATAATGAATGCTAATTAGACTAGCAAAACTAGTTAATGAAAAATGCTTTTACCAAAGGCAAAGAAATCTCATCAAATGCCATCACTTAAAAAAAAAACATCAAACCTACCCAAACCCAAATTAAAATAAAATTCATTAATGAATAATAAACAAAGTATTAACTAATTAAAGTCACTTAGCAAAAGGAAAATAAGTCATGGGCAACACCATTACACAAATTCGGAAACCTGTGTCACTTGTGGGAATTTGGAAACCTCTCTAAAAGACTAAACGACGCCGTTTTGGGACTAGGACTTAAAAAAAAAAAAAAAAAAAAAAAAAAAAAAAAAAAAAAAAAAAAAAATATTCCGGTTTCTTATCGGTTAACCGGTTAACCGATAAGAACCGCTTAACCGGACCGGACCGGACCGGACCGAATTCCGGTATACTTTTTTTAACCGATAAGGATATCGGCATATCGGCTACGGTTTATATCGGTTCGGTCGAAGCCGGTAGACGGCCGGTTAAACGGTAACGGTTAATTTGCCCACCCCTAGCCCTCATTTTGTAACTTTTTATATGGGGGAGGTGTAACGGACGCTAAACAGGGCTAAGAGCCTTAGCACGAGAGGAGCGTTAAAAAAGATAAATTCTAAAGACTCAAATTAAATGGCCATTACGTTACATATTCATGGATACATACTTTTTTATTATTGATTTGTTTTTATGCTTTTTATAAAAACAGAAGACTCACTTGTTTGTCTATGTAAACATGATAACGCCATATTTACATAGAAGCTAATGCAGGGGGAGGCAGAGGACGAGGGTCCTTTTGCCAGTTTTGATGGTTATTGAACCATTTGCTGAGTGTCTTATGCTTGTCTCTAGAGAGTTGGCTTGTATTACTTATGTGTTGTTTCTTGGATTTATCCATTATATGCCAAATCAGAAGTTTTTGATCAATTTGTCAAATTTAAACTCATGGTTGAAAACCAATTCTCAATCACCATTAAACAAATTCAGTTCGATGGTGGTGGAGAATATAACTCTCTTCGATTTCAATCATTTTTCAACGAATATGGGACAATTCCTTGGAAATCATGCCCCCATACATTGCAACAAAATGGTATTGTCGATAGAAAATTGAGACATATTTTAGAAACAAGCGTAACTCTCCTTGCGCATGCTCATCTCTCTAACAAGTATTGGTTTGATGCTTTTCTAACTGATATTCATATAGTCAACCGATTGCCTACTCCTATTCTAGACTTTAAATCCCTTTTTTTCCAAATTACATAAGAAGGAGCCAATATTTTCAGGTTTTTGGGTGTAAGTGTTTTCCTCTCTTGCGTCCTCATGGTTTACACAAGTTTGAATACAAGTCAAAGACATGCTTGTTTCTTGGTTATCATCATGCAGGGTATAAGTGTCTTAATCCCACCACCAACAAAGTTTACCTTTCTAGGCATGTGGTTTTTGAAGAAAGTAATTTTTCGGCCAAGGAACCTGATGCCACGTTGCTGCCCTCCAAGCTCACTACACAGAATGATATCCCTTTGATCAGTCCGGTAAGTTTCTATTTGCCATTTTTTCAATCATCACTTGCACCCCCTGATCCACCTCATTCAACTATTAAACTTCATCATGCTTCTCCTCGTGAACCTTCACATCTTCTCCCAACTCCTCCTTCACCATCCACATCTTACTCCTCTCATTTATCTACTATACCAGCCAGCCCACCTAACTCCTTTGTACCCCTTACCCTTCCCTTCAACTACACTGAGTATGTCTCCTCTGTTTCCCACTCACACCCTCTTGAAAATCATGACACCTCCCTTGTTTTTTCTCCTTCTCTGCCTCGTTCTCAACCGTTTGTATCTTTACCTCATCATCCAATGATTGCTTGTTCCCAAATTGACTCCCTTAAACCCAAACATTTTCCTAACTTTAAACTCCATTACTCTCTACTAAACACCCATTTCATTATTTTCATATTATTCTTACTGAGAACGAACACACTAAATTAAGCTGATGTTAATTCACGCTGGAAGGATGTTATGCTCCAAGAATACCAGGCCATGGTTTCCAATGGCACCTCAACCTTGTGTTCGAGACCTTTGCATCATAATATCATTCGCAACAAGTGGGTCTACAAGATTAAACAAAAACCTAATGGTTTTATTGAGCATTTTAAGGCCCATTTGGTAGCTCGTGGCTTTGAACAACGACGTGGTATTGATTATAATGAAACATTTAGTCATATGATAAAACCCTCCATTGTTCGCATCCTTCTCAGTTTGGCCGTTCAATTTAACTAGTCTATTCGACAATTGGACACCTTTAATGCATTTTTACTAGGTTATCTTGGGGAAGAAGTGTACATGGAACAACCTCAGGAGTTTGTGAACAAGATGCATCCAGACTTTGTTTGTAAACTCCACAAATCCTTGTATGGCCTGATCAAGCAAGCTCCACAGACATGGTTTCATCGATTATCCTCATTTTTGCTTGAGCTTGGATTTATAACCCCATTGGTTGACCCCTCATTGTTTATCTTTATTCATGGTAGCGTTCGGTTGTTCATGCTTATCTATGCAGATGATATTATACTCATTGGTTCAAAATCATTCTGCCACTCATCTCCAAGTTGCATTAGGAATTTCCTCTCAAGGACCTTGGTCCACTTAGCTTCTTTCTTGGTATTTAGGCTACTCGGACTTATTTTAATGACCCAAATAATTAATTAGGCTTAAGACAGCTTAATGAGGAGATTAATCGGACTTCGGGTCACTAGGAACATCTGGAGGGACATTTTGGATATTTTAGAATTTCGGAGCTAAAGTAGGCAAACACTTGTGTGGGGACCATACATGAGCGCTCGCCTGGCAGCCGTACACGAGCGCTCATGTGGGGACCAGGACGAGCGCTCGTTGACTAAAAGAAGAGGGAGGCAGATCAGATGAAGATGCAGATGCAGACGATTCAGAAGGATATGTTGGGTCTTCAAGGGAAGATGAGGATGGAGACAGTTTTGATGCAGATTGATGTGGTTTGGGGAAAGATGGAGGTGGTTTAGATGAAGATGTTGCGGAATTAGAGGACGAAGGAGATGGACTAGAAGAAGATTGGCCATGGGATGGTTTATATGAAGATTGAAATGGTCTAGAACTTGTTGAACTCTGATTTCATTACTTCTTTCCAATAACTCCTGAATATGTTGTGGATTGGTTGTCGGTGAATCACCGACATTTGGTTGATCAAATGGAGCACTCTGCGTCACCCGAGTAACCCTAGTCACCAAATTCACCCGTGAGCTTGGAAAATTTGGAGGGGTAGTATTCACTGGATGATTTTTGTACACCAGATTTCTGTTCCGAACATTATGATCATCACAACGTTCGTCTTGGGAACCAAATATGCGTCGCCAGAGTCCTTGAAAAAGATCCATCTGTGATCAAAACACACCCATTTCGTTCAATGATAATATAATATGAAACCTGGCGTTAACTGCTTAGCCCGTCAGGAGTGAAAGCTCCTGGATTACTTGGTAACTGGTTCTGGCGGGTGGGGTCAGTTACTCGTAGGAGTTTGATTAACAGTGAGGATTGTTGTACAGTATGCGTTTGCGACGTGCAATTAATCTGAGTAAAGTTCTCCTACGTTATCAAAAAAAAATATGAAACCTGGCGTTAATTTAATTCCTAAGGAACAAAAGTGTGTTTTCCCACAAAATATTTTCTATCAAAACAATTAGAGCCACAGGAATCCGTCTGGAAACTAATATGATGCGAAGACCGCTTGAATGATGTACAAATAGTTAGTGAAGTAACAAATAATCCCAGGAATCGGTTTTTGCTCGTTAATAATGCATGAGATGAATCTGAAGAGTCATCAAAAAGCACAAGTGCATGGGAAGAGAGAAGGAAATAAAAACCAAGTTGCATACGAGGTCTTAACAGATAATCAGTTATACATACAGCTTCGATGGCGAAGCAGAAACAAGACACACTAAGTAGAAGCCAAGTACTATGAGAGGATGTACACAAGTGCATATTGCTGTTCACACAAAAACAGTTGAGATTCAAGAGGGTGACAGAGAGGTACTATCCCAGAGGTACGGGTGATGGGTGCCATCTAAGTATCGCTCAAAAGTCATCCAGCTTTGTGATGAACATTGGATTGTTGGGGCTCCTATATGGCCTGAGTTCAAGAAGTCTTTCAAAATATGACTTCCTCAATCCATATTTTCTAGCCATTTCAGAGCGGACCCAACCTGAATGGTTGTTGGGTGCACCCGTCACTATAACTGCTGTATTATCGTCAGCTAAATTAGCCAAAGCTACCATTGCCTCAGGCTCCGTGGCTGATGAGGTATCCACTAGAAAAATATGACTAAAATGTCCAGCAGCTATGCCTTCACTGTGCAATCGGAAGCTACTCACAAAAGTTGAGAGAATTATCCTGTATTTCATAAGATGCTGGAGTGAAGGACAAGCAAAACATTCCCCTTCTATAATGCATGAGCTAAGAATGTCAATAGGAACCCCATCTATCTCTCGAAATGCAGCATTGGCTCGAAATATATCCGACCCTGGGATCTTCTCCTTCAGGCTTCTGTTCAGCACGTCACATGTGCTGTTTATAGGAGCGCACACAAGAATTCGATTATTTGGGGAGCTTTTATATGCTTTAAATACTGCTTCTCGAACAACCACTCCAGTTCTTGATAGAGACTTTTTTGCGCTATTTACACTGAGTGAGCCCTCAAGAAGATAAGGTGGTGAGCTGCGAAAGCTTAAAATGTGATGAACAGCGGAGAACTCATCTGCACCAAGTTCCTGATAGGCACGAGCTGGTGGGTTAAGGGTGTTCTTTCGAGAGGTGCATTCAGGAAAGAGGAAGTTCTGAAACAAAGGATCTGATGTAGCTTCAACTGCCTGATGAGCCCTTTTTAGACAGACTCTATTGAATGAGAAGCTGATGTCATATTTGCGAGTTGAACAATGCTGTGAATGGAAATCATCTCCAAATTCGACTAATACACGAGTGCTCTTCGCCACGCGATTGATAAAACCCTGCTTGCCATTTAGACAGTTAGTGGTGTAGATATGATAAAGAAGTGAATTCATAAACACTCTTACTGGGATTTTAAGAATCGTTTAGGTTTTATAAACCAGAGCTATAGTTTCTTGTTCTAATGCCAAGAGAAGAACTAGAGCAAAACCCCAGCAGAACCAGGAGATTCCATCAAAGATTCATATCTTATAAAATATATTTTACAATTGGAAGGAATAGGAGATTTGAAACCAAAAATTAAAGGACAATTATTATCACACAATCGGAAGGATAAAGACAAAATAAAAACATTAACAAAAATTGAAGGATGAAAAATATATTTTATCTTTTTTTGGCAAGCCCTAGATTTGTTTATACATCTAATTGCAATTCATGGGTGATAAATGTACACTATCAATAGTTGAAAATTAATTTTATTTTTTTGATAATTAATATCAATACACTACTCAATAGTCAATATCTGCTCAAACATTTAATGTCATGGCGTGTGAGAAGGACACATCCTTCTTGTCTTGATTTTTAGCTTACTATCTTTGTTGCCAAAGTAGAAAAGCGCAAGCACCTCTAACCTCCTCTGAATTTCTCAAGTGAAGAAGGATATATAGTAAGTAGATTTTCCTTATATTGGCACGCAACTATTGGGTGTTTTAATGGAAGTGGAAGCATACCTTAAACGGCTCGACTTTTTTACCCGAAGGTTGTGCATAGACCAAGTCTCTTGATAAAAGGAATGGCCGTTTCCCAGGAACAGAGTCAATCTCAAATACCACAAAGATTTTATCATCCTTCTCAACATTTCGATTATAATTTTTGTACTTGTTTGACCTTACATAAATTTGTGCGTCATGCAACTCCAAAATCACGTTCTTCAATTCGAAATCACACCATTTCTGATTCCAATAAAAGCATAAAGTTACTTATCAAAAATAAAACCATAAAATTACCACAAGCCAGAATGAAAAAGCGTACAAATTTAGAAATTAACAGTTCAATCACAATGTTCTACCATGATGCTCCATCATACATTATATGATAGATTTCTGCAAATAAGAATGTAAAACACTCTTAAAATATCCATTGTGATCTAAAAGAGGAGTGAAAATGAGATAGCAAAGACATAATTTAAATAAATTTCTAAGTAGTGCTTCATTTCTCCTTGTTTCTGGTAAGAAATTTCCCAATTGGCTTTTTATCGCATCGTTTCTATTCCTTGCAGTATTTGTGTTGAAAGTTTATCAGGCATTAAAGTAAAGAATACAACATTTAGATAGGTAACTAAGATTGTATTATTATTGAACGGAACACCTGAATTTTAGAGCTGGAATGAGTCCAACCCAAATGTTTAATATTCCGCTCCAGTACCTACTTGATTTGCGTCCCAGTGTTAATTTCAAAAAAGTATTACTACTTCAATATTTTGTAATATTCTAAAGCACATAATGGTTATCAATATTTTTCAAAATTAAACTGATAACAGCAGGATCACTAAATTTTGTCAGATAATTCTGAGCTACCTCTGTTACACCTGTCCCAAACCTAATAAAATCCAACCCACTCTAGCTCTTAATCACTAATATACATAGAGTATATTCATTTTGATATCTCTCTTATCTTACATCTTTACAAATACTTTCACCAGTAGGACAAATCATAAGGATCTAGATGATTTTTGGCTGCATGCTATTATTCCATAATAAGATAATCATGAAAACTAGTAATTAACTAAGCAATTCATCATAAACAAGATTTCAAAGCAGATAGTAGATAAGAAGGCTGATATACCAAGTTATGTTCTTGACAAAGCAGCTAACTTATAAACAGCAATATCTAAGGGCATTCATGAGTACCTCCAAGTAGAAATCCTCAGCATATAACAGAGCAGCAAAGTAATGCTTATAAGTTGAAGGAGACAAAGGCTGCTTTAGAACTGCTGGCACAATGTCTTTCTTGATTAGACGTTTGATATCCTCAGGAATTGCATATATAGGTGAACCCTTTTCCAATACATAACGCGTCTTCGTTTCTCCATTTATTTCATCAGGGGGAGCCATATGAAGAATCGGCTTAAAGGCCGGAGTTTGCGAAGGGGAAGATGGAGGTGGCCGAGAGGAAGAAGGAGGTCCATTGTGGGGAAATGGGCATGGTCCAGAGTTAGATGGAAGTCCTTTAGCGGAAGATATAGATGGTTTATGAGAAGATGCGGGTTTCGGGGCTGACGGGAGTGGCTTAGCTGAAGATGGGGCCAATGAAGGTGAAGATTGAGGTGGTTTAGAGTAAGTTGGAGAAGAACCTGGTGGGGGTTTTGGTTTGTTGGGGGAAGATACAGATGACTTAGAAGATGGACTAAAAGAAGAGGGAGGCAGATTAGATGAAGATGGAGACAGTTTTGATATAGACTGAGGTGGTTTGGAGGAAGGTAACAAAGCATTGGGGAAAGATGGAGACAGTTTAGATGAAGATGTTGAAGAAATATAGGTTGAAGGAGACGGACTAGAAGAAGATTGGGGTGGTTTATATGAAGATTGAGATGGTCTATAAGTGAATGTAGGTGAATCGCCAACATTTGGTTGATAAAATGGAGTACTCAGAGTCACCCGTGCTCTTGGAGAATTTGATGGGTTTGTATTCACTGGAATATATTCGTATCGCCAATTTCTGTAGTTTGCACCAGAATTTTCATTATCATCATCACGTTCTTCTTGGCAACAAAGGATGCATCGCAAGATTTCTAGAAACAGATTCATACCGTCCTTCTGTCATCAAAACACACGCATTTAAACCCTCAATTGTTAGGTTGCTGAGAAATGTAAACAAAGTCCTGACTAGTATGAGAAAGATCATGATCGGTGGATATGAACACTTTTTATCAGGTTCCCTCTGAATTCAAAAGTATAAAGTAACAAAAAAAAAAACAACAACAGAGGATCGGACTTCACAGATCAAACATACAGATTAACCATGTTTGGTAGATAAGATAGATAAACAAAAAAAAAAAAAGAGTTCCAGATCCAAAATGAAAGAATCAACTTACTAATCCGGAGTTGGTGTCAATTCTTGTTCTTGCGAAACCCAAAAAAGAGTCAAAATTTTGCTTCTACTTTTTGCGTCTTCTTCAGCCAACGATGCTGGCCTTCACAGAATCACAAGTGACCAAATGAAGCTTAAGAGATGGGGAAAAGATAAAAAAAAAAAAAAAAACGAAATTCAAAAAAGTAATCCTACTTAAAAAAAAAAAAAGTAATAATAAATAAAAGAAAGACGTACAAAGAAAAGAGCGCAGTGCACTTTGACTTTATGGCGTTCTTCAGCCGGTGAGTGGAAACGCACATCAGCTGTGGCGTGGCTCCCATGCATTGGCAAACTTCGGGCATTCGCTCGTGTATAGACTGCGGAGCACTGGGTTGTCCACACTCAAGAGTCAACCGTCAACGGAGAAGACTTTTTGGGGAATTTGGACGACATGGGTAGTAGAGAGGTTTCCTCGTATTAGGCGCCCACAAATTATTTGCGTTATGCACTCGGACAAATATAATCAAACTATGTCCCCTTCTTTTCTTTTCTATTTTTTACTTCTTTTTTTTTTTTTTTTTTTTGCAGGTAACTTTATTGAAAACTTATGAACTTTCAATCGATTTGACAAATTCTTTCAAACTTTAAAATTTTTTAATTTAGTCTATTGAATTTTTAATTGCAATTAATTTAGATCCCTCCATCACATTTTAAACGTTAAATGACGTTTATACTCCTAATTTTTTTATAAAATTCAAACTTTACTCTTAATTTCAAAACTTTTTTTTTTATTTTTAAATCATGGATATTTTGATCTTTTTGGTATTTTTAACGGTTAAATTGGATAGAGAGGTTCTAATTGAGAGCAATTGAAAGTTTATGGGACTAAATTTAGAGATTTTGAAGTTTGAGAGTTTGTCAAATTGAGTGAAAGTTCAAGAATCTTCAATGAAGTTATCATTTTTTCCTCCTTTCTTTTTTTTTTTTTTTTTTTTTTTTTTTTTGTTCTTTTTTAAGCATAATTATAATTATAAGAGTAATGTTATATATTACACCAATATCTCGCAATTATTCTACTATTGACATACCACTATTCTTTTTTACCATTATTCAATTTATCACTTTATACGGACTTAAACTTTTGAAATAAATAGTAATTTTTTATAATCTATTTTCATATAATTGTTAGAATATATTTTCCATATAGTTGTGATTGTAATAACATTTTTGTGATTTGATTATCTTATTTGTATTGTATTCACCTGCCATGTTTTCTCTATAAATAGGGATAATTGGTATTGTAAAGATCACCAAGAATAAGAGCAAAAATGTAGTGTTTAAGGCTTTTAACATGCGGATATAGGTTATAAACTGAATCACCTAATTCTTAATTATTGTGTTTTTTTTATTTATACCCTTTAATTTCCTTTACATTTATGTTGTTACTTATATTTAACATAGTATCAGAGTCTGGAGTCATTAGTTTGAACCATGGCTCTACAATTCACTCATAATTTCAGTTAAATATTCTACGTGGTAGGATTCACTTGTTGATAAAAAATTTAGCATACATGTGAGAGAGAGTGTTAATGTATAAATTAAATTATTTCATTCATCACTTCCTACCAACTTAAACTTTTGAGATAATTAATGATTTAAGATTGTATTAGTCTGTTAAATGAGATGTCATAAGTTCGAACTTTGTTTTCGTTATTTCACGTATAAGCCTCACTTATTAAAATGAAGTTTTAGCCAACACGTGAGAATAAATGTTAAAGTAATGATTAAATAATTAAAATGATCAATTTCTACAAGCTTGAACTTATGAGATAAATAGTGATTTATCATATTTTAATATTGTTGGTCTTTGATCTCTGGGATTGTTATTTCTGCATAATGTTGGACACAAGGAATGGTTGTTTTGCTTTGTTATTAAATAAATAAATGATATTTAGTATTGTAAAGTGTTTATCTCTTAGCATTATTGTTTGTGTGACACATTCATATTCACTTTTTTTTTTTTTTGTTAAATAAATAAAAAATAAAAGATAGAGAACAAACGAACAAATAAAGTATTAGAAAATACATATTTGAGAATGCCGAGTAACATTTATCTATTAGATATATTTGTCATTAATGATTGCGTGCAGAAAGCTAATTTTGAGTGATTATCTAAAATAGGGACAGTTACGTGGGTTAATTGTAACCTCCAATTGACCTAAGGCAAATTGTATTTGGATCGATTGTTCATTTGTTTGGCAATATGACATCTACAATCTTGAATATTTTAAATCACCAGTAGGTTTGTGATTAATCACTATTAAATTTTGATTAAATTATAATTTTAAAAATTACCTCATTTTTTGAGTAACGCGAGAGAAATACAAATATGTCTATAGCATTACTTAAAAAATAAACAATCATAATATTCACTTTATATAAAGAGTAAATATGTTAATTAAGTAGCTCAGCTCAAATTCATTGGAAAAATAAATGAGTCAAACTTGAACAAATTATCAACTACATGATAAGCTCGAGTTTGGCTAATATTCAAAATAAAATTAATGAGAAATGATATACATACTCGTATTATTTTATTTTATTTTATTTTTTTGAAATGCATACTCGTATTATTTTACTTCCACTCTCATATACAATTAGGTGACATTTACTCTCACAATTAAATTTGTAATAAATTATTAAATTTTAATCAAATATAAGAGTAAAAACCACTTTAAAATATGTGAAAGTATGTGTTGGACTACTCATGTAGTCATGTTCGAGGCTAATTGGGTCTTTAAACTCATAGTTCGTTTTATGTTTTGTCCACGTTTTGTTAGCGTTGTTAAAACGGGGCTTGGATCCAAAATCCGATCTTAACCCGAGCAACCTTTGCGGGTTTACGGGTTCGGACAAGCACTCGCAAGTTGCAAAACCCTGAGCAAAGTCTTCACGACCACCACCACCACGAGTATACCTCTCCAAACCTTTCTTTCAGCCTTGCGGCAAAAATCGTAGAATCCTCTTGTAGAAATCTTGTTTCACTATTTTGGAAATTCTCTCTATCAGTCTCCCTGCTTTGGTGCATTAGTGAAATTGTTCTGGGCTTCTTTCTTTTGTGGGTTTTAGTTTAAACTCTTGGGAAATATTTTGTGGGTTTTTCTTATTGATGGCGTTCAGGGCTTCAAGGAAATTATTCCGACATCTTTTGAACAGAAACGTAATCTTGGGTCCTCTTGTAAGTGCAAGACATTGCTCTTCTGCTGCACAAGCTGCTCCTAAAATCCTTCACTCTCCCAAGAAGGTATGCTGTGTGTGTGTGTGTGTGTGTTTGTGATTCTGTATCTGTTTGGTTGCTGAGAAAATGGAAACTTAGCTCACTGGTGGGAAATATTTATGTGGAGCCTTTTGAAAAGTTATTTAAAGAGTTTGGAAATTGAATATTTTTAATTTTTGTTTATATTCACTTGGAGAAGAAAGAGAATATCTTTAGCTTTTCTGTTGTTGGTTGAATCATGTCAGGTCATCATATCGATGTTCCGTTCTTAAAGAATGTGTAGTAGTTCTCTCATTGTTGTTCTGAATCCATGCCCCATCTGTGTGCTTATGCAACATAGGCTTTTAAGTTATGGCCTACATGAGTTAGATGGAACTTCGTACTTTTTCATTCCATGTTCCAATTTCTGCAGGAAGAGAAGGACTTGTAATAGAACAGTATGTAGGGGTCATTTTGATATGGTTGAGTGTATATGTCATTTGGAGGAGATACATTTTCCCAGGATTGTCTGTCAGGGTGGTTTTGAACTTTTGATAGTATACTTTTTTTTTTTGATAAGTAAAACTTGAGTTTTGATAGTATACTTTTGTAGGGAAGAAACTGCGGAACGGTCTTTTGAAGTCGCCTAAATATCTGTGTTTTTTTCTTCTTAATTTCTCCATGAGTGGAGATGTCTTGCTTTAGTAGAATCTATTTCATATTTATCCAACACAATCCTGTACCTATTTGTTCAGAGAGTAACTGGGTATCAATTAGTACTAAAGTGTGGTTGTCCGGTACCTTCCTCAACTTCCTCCCTTATATCTTAATCACTCCTTTGTTTTTCGTCTCTATATGTTTTCTGTCAGGGAGTTTGTTACCATGTTTCAAGCTTTACCAAGTTTTTCTAGCACCAATATATTTCAGTCGCTGATAAATGTTCTTGCTTTCAAAAAAGGGTTGGAAATATTATTTTTTTTCTTTCATAATCACGTTGAAAAGGTGAATTCTATATGTAACTGCATTGGTATACCATTTGTCTTCCATGCACTTCTCTAAAATATGGTTGCTTTCTAACTGCACATTTTTTATTGAGTTGGCGCAACTTACTTCGTTTTGTTCAATGTTAACATCAAAATTTGAGCTTTCACAGGTGAAACAGTAAAAAAATGAATTATTTTATAAAATGATTTTTCTTTTATTATTATTTTTTTATGGCATCTGCATATGGCGTCAACAGTGAAATGAAATCAAGTTTTTTATGTGCAGAATACGCCAATTTCTAACCCTTGAGATAATTTGAATTGCAAATTTTGTTTACAGATATTGTCAATCTCTTGTTTACTATATAATACATATTATTTTCTATTGGATCACCGGTATACTTTTTGTAAATGGAAGACATTTTTGTCTGATTCTGAAGTATAGCCTTTGGTTATTTGAACTGTAGGGAAGGTTATTGACGGGAGCCACAATAGGCCTAGTTATAGCTGGAGGAGCTTACGTGAGTACTGTGGATGAAGCAACTTTCTGGTACTTCATTCATGTCTCTGAGTGGTACTTTTGCTTAGGTCATGTTTAACCTTTTTCGTTTTCCATTAAAGTGGCAGTGTTTTAGTAAGCATTTATATATTTAAACAGACCAACTCTTGGTTATCTTCTGAACAAAAATTAACATAACACATAATGGGTTCTCTTCGTCCAACCTTGAAGCTTGATTGAAATTTGTCTCAGTATATTTTTTTGATAAGTAATCGATAAATATTATTAAAAGCATAAGGTGCCCCTAAGATTGTGTAAAAGAGGCATGCACTTAATACAGAGATGGTACAGTTTGAACTTTTTTTCTTCTCTGCTCTCAGTCATTGGAGAAAGGTATTTATTATTTAGGATAGAAGAATATTTTGTTGGGAAAAATTGATCAAAATTGTCTGGAAAGGTCTACCCTAGCTACTCAAGAACTTACCTATCTAGTATTGGCTATCAAGAATGTGCTAATTTAAAAACCCACCAAATAAGTATTTCCCCACTATATATTTCAAAAAAATACAGTAGTAGGACACAATATTCTTCTTTGTTATCTAATTACAATCACTAAGCTTCACATAAACTAAATTTACTTGTTCACAAATAGCCTCCTCTATGTTTGTGTGTGTGTTGGGCATCAGCGTATTCGGGTCCAATACGTTGTTGTGGCCCTGTGGATATTTCTTTTTCTAACCATATGATAACTGGTATGCCTATGGTGATTCCCAATGCAAGAGTCAAAATAAGCACCCATGTAATTCCATAGACTTCTTTTAAAGATTCTACTCTGTAAAAAGAATTGATATGTTGTATTTTTGTTGTATCAATTATCATTTCAACAATCAATTTCTCCCTTTCATTTGGTGAAAATTAAAAAGATCATGTAGCATTCTCAAATCCATGCTCTATTTGTAAATGCAAAGTTTTCTAGGTTGTGTCTCCATGTTTTTAGGGAAGGGAACTCTCAATATGTAGAACAAGGTTTTGGTAATTAGTAGTTCTGAACTGTTATTTTCCCTTAACTGATGTTCCATTAAATTCTGTTGTATCCATGAATGATCTTTTGGTGCTCTTCTTTCGTCGTGGCAAAGGTTTTTGTTGTTATGCTAGTGTATTCTTTTTTAAAGTTTTCAAGTTGAAAACTTGTTTGCCTGTGTCTAGGTTTTGAATATGGCCTATTCTTAATCTACATACATCTATATTGTGATCTTTCTATGTTCTTTTGACTTCTTGAATACGAGTTTCCTCTATTCTAGTAAAAGTTCTTATTACCTCAATGGTCTGAATTTGTAGTTAACTTGAAGTTTAAACATCAGTAATATTAGTTAGTTGTTGGTTGAAATTTTTGCAGTGGCTGGCTATTCTCAGCAACAAAACTTGTGAATCCGTTCTTTGCTCTTCTAGATCCGGAGGTTGCTCACAGACTAGCTGTCTCAGCGGCAGCTCGTGGTTGGGTTCCAAGAGAGAAGAGGCCTGATCCACCCAATATAGGGCTACAAGTTTGGGGAAGGAACTTCTCCAACCCTATAGGTCTAGCTGCTGGCTTTGATAAGAATGCTGAGGCTGTTGATGGGTTACTTGCTTTAGGCTTTGGCTTTGTAGAGGTTGGCTCTGTTACCCCTGTTCCACAGGAGGGAAATCCAAAACCTCGCATCTTTAGATTGTCTCGGGAAGGGTAAGAATGTATAATATCTTATTTTCTCAAATTCTGATTTCAACTCTTGTTTTGTAGGCAGTATCACTATTTTGAATTTATCTTCTGCTTTTTTTTTGGTTCTTATTGAGTCAAATTTTTCTGTGCACTTTGGATAGTTGGTGAAGGATCTTGGACTTGTGAAAGTTTGGATTTCTGATAGTATAAACTTATGTAAAATTCTTCTCTGATTTATGTGCTGTCAAACTGCTTGAATTGTGGCCAGTGCTATCATCAACCGGTGTGGTTTCAATAGTGAAGGAATTGTTGCTGTTGCAAAGCGGTTGGGTGCCCAGCATGGTAAGAGGAAGTTGGATGAAACTTCAAGCAGTTCATCTTCCTCCATTGATGAAGTCAAACATGGAGGCAAAGCTGGACCTGGCATTCTTGGGGTCAATCTTGGAAAGAATAAGACAAGTGAAGATGCTGCTGCAGATTATGTACAAGGGGTTCATACATTGTCCCAGTATGCTGACTACTTGGTAAATTTTCTTTTTCTGATTTATTGTAGTTTATCTATTTCTTTGTTTGTTATGATAGATTTTAAAATTTTGCCCGTACATTATAGATAATAGAGTTATTTTGCCTTTTGTGTCTACACGGATACCTACTACACCTTGCTGCATGGAATAGGATATATGCTTTCACTCTATCTGACATATTCATCTTGATTGATAGGATTAAAATGTATATAATAAATTGGTTAAAATATGATTGTGGTTCTTATAGTTTCTGATGTATTTCAATTTCGTCCTTGTTATTCTAATCGGGTCAATTTGGTCTTTTGATTTTTGAAATGATTCAACTCACCGTTGCTTAGATTAATGTCAGTAAGTGCAATAGAAATTGCTGATATTGCATATAAATTTGACGGGATGATACTTAGTTGACATGGCATATGCTGGGTCTAATTAGATGCTACGACTTTAAAAGTTATACTAAACCTCACTTATCAAAAAAAAAAAAAAAAAAAGTTATACTAAACCTCCTGTTATATATACACACATATTAGTTTGCAATGGATGATTTTGTAGCTAAACAGTGTTGGAGTTGATGAATTTGGAAAATCCTTTGGTGGCTACTGGAAATAAAATGTTATATGCCGAACAAGAAGACTGATAAAATTGTTAGTTTGGGTAAATTGGACACCATTTATTTGTTTTTGGCGTTTCATTGTGGTGGGGGCAGGGGTTACAGAATGTTTAGCAGCCTGAAGGGGAGGTCAGATGGTGGTTCCATTACCTTAAAATTAATACATGAAATTTCAGTTCTTATCGACCACCACAAGTAGATGCAACTGCAGAATTACCTTGTCTAACAAATTCTTTGCTTATTGTCATCGGATTAGTTATACATTTCAATGGATTTGGAGCTGGGTGGTATCATACCACGCTTAGGCAGTTTCTTAGATCACTCTTAAACTATAGTGTGCAGGTTGGGAGCTTCTCTTATCTTCAGCATATACCTGAATCATATTCCTGTGGTGTATGAAGTTACTTCCGTTTTCTTTTTAAAGGAGCCTCATTTTTCAAGTTTCAATATGGACTTTCAGCATATGATTATATTAGAAGTCATGTCGGGAGCATCTAGAATGTTGGTACTTTGTGTACTTTGCATGGATATATGAATGTTGAGATAATTTTATCTTTAGTGATCTGGATTCAATAAGAAGAAAACTGTTAACTAAGGTAGTTAAAGCTGAATTATCATTGTTTTATGGCCTTACAGCATGCTTGGAACTCATTTTTTAAAATTCGAATCTTGCCTTCTTTCTTTGTGTTATTCCTTGGGCGAAAATGTTCTCAATTAGTTTTTCATGATCTACACATCAAGAGGCTTTAGTGTCTCTTCAGATGTTTAGAAGTTTAAGTTCTGTTTCTCTAATCTAAGAATGCTGTGATATTGCACTGTAGGTGATTAATGTTTCATCACCCAATACCCCGGGGTTGCGTATGCTTCAGGGAAGAAAGCAATTGAAGGACCTTGTAAAGAAGGTATGGCAGTCATGACATGATCTTACTCTTCGCTGCATATAATCACCAGTGTGACCAGAAGTTATATTTTGTAACACTTGCTTTATCAAGATTCAAGCTGCTCGTGATGAAATGCAATGGGGAGAGGAGGGCCCACCCCCTTTGCTTGTGAAAATCGCTCCTGACCTGTCTAAAGAAGACCTTGAAGATATTGCAGCCGTATGTATATGCACATGATTTATGATACTTCCTCTATTTCCTAATGTGATGTTCTAATGGTTCCTTCTCTATGTTTATAGGTTGCTCTTGCTCTCCGCTTGGATGGATTGGTAACTTCTCCCCCCCCCCCCCTGGCGGCCCCCCATTATAGACTCTCTTTTCTCCTATTTAGCTTTTTTAATCTAATCAGCATCAAACTTTATGTCTGCCATGATTTTGTTCAAACTTTGGCAAAAATTAAGGTTAAATAATTTTTTGTAGTTGAGTTTTAAATCTAAGAAGTTATTCAGAATTGAGTAACATTGCTGATTCAAATTGATATTTGAAAGAGCAAGAAGTAATATATTTATGCTTGAATTGAGCCCTCTTAATGCCTAAAAGTTCCTGAATTATCGTCAAGGTCTGATGAAGATATGCTTTAATGCTTTAGTATCTTCATTGTTTCATTCAGGTTTTGGAAATTTAAGATTCCCTCTTTTTGCCTTTTTATTTGTGCATTAATAAGCTCTAATTACTCATTCGACAGTGGACCTGTATTACTCTCATCTTTGAGCAATAAATATCATCCCTTCCCCCCTCTTCTCATTTCTCGAAAAGGAAGTACTGAAGTACCTTATTTCATGCCAAAAAATGCTATCTGTATGGCGTTCTTTTTTTGGCTGGGATGTCAATGTGGTTTGAGCTGATGATTCTAGTACCACTATTGCTTCAGTTTTTTATATTAGTATTGGAGGGTGGAAACAACCCTGTAATGCATTCCAATCTTTGTTTCTTTGATATTATTATTTTTTGTACTTCTTTTTTATTATTATATTATTTTTTTGTTTAGATAATATCAAATACAACTGTTTCAAGACCAGATCCTGTAAGTAAAAACCCAGTGGCCGCAGAAGTTGGTGGCTTAAGTGGGAAGCCTCTTTTTAATCTCTCTACCGGCATCTTAAAGGAAATGTACATTCTAACAAGGGTATGTGGGCTACTTCTGTAATTCAGATAACATGTTTTTCATTCTGTTTCCATACTGTGATATACATAGAGTGAACACAAAGTGTTTGCTGTTTGTCTGTCTCCCTCTCCATGTTTACCACCATCACTTAGACACTGGATATTAATTTTGGCTACTTTTGTAATTCAGATAACATGTTTTTCATTCTGTTTCCATACTGTGATATACATAGAGTGAACACAAAGTGTTTGCTGTTTGTCTGTCTCCCTCTCCATGTTTACCACCATCACTTAGACACTGGATATTAATTTTGGCTACTCAGGTCCTCTAGGTCAGCTACAGAGAACCAAAGGACCAATTATAATTGCCCTGTTCAAAAGTATCCAAAATGATGTATTCCTTGGCAAGAATATGGATCAGAGTGTTCAACAATTGCTGTTGGACACGTCAGATTGGTGGTTTGGTAGAGAAGGGAATTCATCCATGGTTCCACAAGATACTTTATTCATAATGTGTTCCCTATTACTAGGATTTTTCAAAAAGCATGAACCGCTCATGCTGATGATTTTATTCTCTGAGCTTGTTTTCCCGTCATGATTCATGGGGAATGGAAGGGGCAAACTTGGAAAGTTGGCTGATTTAGCCTTTGCCTTGTGTTATATGAACTTAGAATGAGATGAATACGATATCAACACACAAAGACAGATACAAGCACCTGAGTCCACGTATCTTAGCTCATTGTGGTGTCTTGCTGAGTTGCTAATACTGATATATGTGAAGCATATCCATTATTATGGAATTCTCAGTTGTCTTCTGTGAAGTATTGGGCACCTTTTTGGCTACTGTTCCTTCTATATTTTTAAATCTGGATTTGTTTTTCTTTTGTGGTTCTTCATGTACGAGAGCTTGACACTGTTTATCTGTCTTTATCAGGGAAAGATCCCTTTAATAGGCTGTGGGGGCATTAGCAGGTAAAAGCAGAACACTCCTTCAGCATTCTCTTCATGATGCTCATCTGTCGTCTACATAGCAACCTGCTTTAATAAATTCTTTTTTCTAGAACCTTATAGTATGCATTTGATTCAGTGGTGAGGAAGCATACCAAAAAGTTCGAGCTGGAGCAACTCTTGTTCAGCTTTATACAGCATTTGCTTATGGGGGACCTGCCCTTATTCCTCAGATAAAGGTAATTTGTGATGCATTTATGATATGTTAGACTTACAGGGAAATTGCAAGATTTAATTAATAATGTGTGGATGTACCATGATGACGATTTAAGGGGAGAAAGAAGATTGTTTCAGTCTCTCTGGGTTGTTTTTTGTGTTACGGGTTCTGGGATCATCTTTAAATGTGTCTAGGGCTTGGAACAAAGTTTTACTCCAGGGGGTTACAGAACTAGTATAGATTAAATATTGAAAAACGGTGATCGCCCGAAGAGAACTTCATTGGTGTTGTCCCCAAAGAGAAGAAAAAGTTTGGCTCTGTGGGCTGTTAGGTTAGATAAATTGGGCAAAATTACTTATTTTGTGCAGGAGTGTAGAGAGTAGAGAGAGATGCTCAAGGCAAACACCCTGGAATCTTTTGGCGTCATATTGAGCAAGCTTTAAACTGCAGCTGTTCTCTGTACTTGCATAGATAGAAATTCAAAATCCAAATCTTTCCAGACCTGTGATTAGTGCTCACATTACAGTACAAAGATAAAATTTTATGTTTGATGTTCCATTTTGTGAATTGGTAGCTTGTTTTCAGCTCTCTTGTTTCTTCTATTTTCTTTTCCTTTTTTTTTTTTTTTTCTTCATCTCTTTATTTTTTATGTTCTTATTGTTAGTCAATGCATTGTTGGGGATTCACAGGCAGCCTTTTTCTTTTTTTAATAGTTTTTATCCTTCTTTTTTCTGTCCAATGTAGTGACATGAGCTTTTTATTTTTGTTTTTTGGAAGGCTGAACTGGCCGAGTGCTTGGAAAGGGATGGTTTTAAGTCCATCCTTGAAGCAGTTGGTGCAGATTGCAGATGACGCCTGTATATGTTTGAAGGACCCTGAACTACAATGAGATTCCGGAGCTGCATTTTGTCATGTCTTGAGTGTTCTATTCTTAAATCAAAATTGTTGGCTATCTTCTCTTATTTTTTTCCTCTCCTTTGGGTGGGGTTGGAGAGTTTTTGACTTGGTATAACATGAAAAAGTTTTGAGGTAATCCAGTGTCCATTCTTTTTTTTTTGGGTCTGCAAACTTAGTTTTAATGGCCTGAATGTTTAGGGTTTGAAATTTTAAATGAAACGTAAATAGTCTATACTTGCTTTTACCTACTATTTACAGAAATATTACATTTTGACAAACCTTGATTGAATTTAAATCTCTCTCTCTCTCTTTCTCTTTTGAATTCATTTTGTCCAGCAATTAAGATTTCTGGATATCAGTGTATGAGCTTGAGAAAATCTATGAAATGATCTGCTTGTCCCTGGGAGAACAATTTTTTTCTTGTTTTTTTTTTTTTTTTTTGAAGGATAAATGTAAAATCAGTCTTTGTGGTTGGTCTAAATTACAAATCATCTATGTTGTATTCAACTCAATCCAAAAGATGATTTTTTTTTGGCCAAAAGATGATTGATTTGCAACTCAACTCAATCCAAGTCTTAACCCTAACAAATTGGACCCACTACGTTGATCCTTTTACAGTAAACAAAATCCATGTTTGAAAGAGGTGACAAAAATTTTAAGGTAGCTGTCAACTTACTGGAACTCTCCTTCATCTAGATTGGCTATGCAATATGGGAAGTGTTAAGGAGTCAAACAAATGAACTCAAAAAAATTTTCAAACTGACGCGGCAGACAATGGAGAGAGAATTGTATTTTTTTTAATTTAAAAAGCCTTGTTATGTCAGTTTGGAAATTTTTCTAGCTTTATTTGTTTGGCTCTATAGCACTTCTCATGCAATATTATATGAAATAGGCTGAGCGGTGTTGGTGGCAGAGTCATATATATATATATATATGTATTTTTTAATAGAGAGGCCAAATGATCAATAAAATAATTTAAATTATATAACTTCTCTTCCTCAATGTTAATTAGAATATTTTGTTATCAAAAAAAAAAAAAACAATATTTTATATTTTCTATATTAAGCCCTTATTTTATTTTCTTTATAGATCATTCTCTTTTCTTTTTCTTTTTTAGTCAAGATTTTGTCGTTCACTACTTTTAACCTTTCTATAAATAAAGACCATTATAATACATTTAATATACTTCAATATATTCAAGATGTAGCCTTAACGGTCTTCATCAATCTTCTTCTCTCTATTTTTGCTCTCTTTTTTTTTACCTTCCACACGCTGCCTAAACATTCTATTAGTTGTCCACATGCCTTACGCGCCGCCATGCACCTCTGTATCATGTGATGTTAGTTTCTCCTGAGCCTTTTTGGAACCAAATTATAAAAATCTAAAAGAATTGTGAAAATGTGTCGTATCATGTTTTGGGAAGTCATTTTCTATAATTTTATTTTTTGAGGGGGCAAACCAATCTTATTTTTGAAAATTTTGGTGACTAGCCTAGGAGTTTTTGAATTTGGGCTTAAAAAATGTATAAACTTTTTTATTTCAAGAATGAAAGGCCTTTTTATATAAATTGGAGGAAGATGATATGAATGCATTAATTTTCCTTTTCTTCGTAGCTTACCCACTTTTTTCTCCACTTCCTCTTTCTGTGTTTTGTTTTCGTTACACTAATTTGTAGTTCGGTAACAATCTATATATATATATATATATATATATATATATATATCACAAATAATAATTAATTAATTTTAAAACGTTTATGTTTAAATAGACATTTCGATTTATCCTAAATTTTTCGGGAAATAAAACTACACAATTATCTCCTCCTCCGTCTTGGTACTCATATTTATAGCGGGAAAGCACCCTTTACAGAACTAGAAACCACTGTTCTGCAGACATGCTGGTTTAGTTGCAAGAGGAACAAAGCGGAAATGGGATCCTGTTGTAATGGTGCTTTCTCTGCAAGTTCTCATCTTTCAGTGACTGGCTTCTCTCAGGGGTTCAAGAGCCCCAAGCTTCCTCGTCTGGTAAGTTGCAGTCTTTGCATTGTTCTTTGCTTCTCTGACTGTCTGTCACTAAATTCTTCTTTTATGCTTTTGCTCCTGATGTGATTTCATAAGGAGAAGTACTTCTTTGTGCTAGAGATGTCTGTTTGTATTCAGATTTAAGGTTTTCTATTGTTTAATTGATAAGATATATCAAACCCCCAAATGTTGCATAGCTTTTATTTTGTTGCAGACATATTAAGATATAACTGAAAAGCTTAATGGTGACCTTTTTATTTGGTATAAAAAGAAATGATAAATGCACTAGGTGTTACTTTTCGATGTTATATTATGAGGGTCATAGGTTGCAGGGCGTAAATGGCACAGGGTTGGGGTGGGGTTTCCCGTGGAGGAATTCACCTTTTTCTTAGAAACAGAAAATATCAATTGGGTTTTTACCAGAGGGGATTAAGTGGTTAATGGAGTGTTATTTTGGGAACAATGTGGCTACTCTTACTCCTAGACTAACAACTGATTTTTGCACTGTTTTATGAAGATTTTTGCATTACTGGTTGCATGATTTGGCTGTTGTCTGTCAGGAAATTTAGTCTGGTATAGACACCCCTTGGTAACTGCTAATTTTCTCTGTGCTTAGTCTAAGCGGCAAGACGGATGGTTTGCTCAGCCTCAAGGAGCTTCAAGAATTTGTGCTTACTACGGCTTGAGGACACCGCCTTATAAACTTGTAAGTAATTAGTTGAGTATATGAATTTCTAGATTCTATGGTGTATGATCCTGCCAAAAAACAAAACAAAAGAAGAGAAAGGAAAATAAAAAGATGGGATAAGGGGAGAAAATGAGTCTTATAACCTGATCAGCCTTGAGAACTTAATCTCACTTTTTGTGTCTTAAGATGCTTGAATGCTTGGACATGATTCTCCATAAATTACACTTCTGGCAGTTGTTCTTGATGTACTTTATATCTAATCAAATGACAAGCTTGTCAGTGAAATAATTCCTTATCCTTATTCTCTCTCTCTCTCTCTCTCTCTCTCTCTCTCTTAAGAGCTGGAATATGTTTACAGATGGCTCTTTGAATTTTAGGCAAAGTGCCTGTAGTAAATTTATTCATCAAGATATAAAATATTGGAAATGTAACAGAAAATATTATGAATGAGGATATTTGTTGCATCATTCCCATCTTCCTATTTGTCTTATGTTGTTCCTCACCTCTGAGAAGGGTTACTAGAAAAATTTATTTCATTAGATACATTCAGTTATTTCAGCATTAAGTGTTTCATTTATCATTATCTTTGCGGTAAAAGACAGAACCGTTGTAGATGAAGAGGAAAACAATTTTACACTAATGGAATCATAACTTCAGGGTAGTGTATTAGGGAGAATATGTTTATTTACTATCTGTTAAAATAAAAAAGAATATTTCTATTGACAATTTGGCTTTGAAACCGAGTCACTCCAATTTGTAGCAATTCCCTGTAGGGCTCTCTCCTAGATTAATGATTTTTGTTTTATGTTGAGTTATCTGTCCTGCTTTTCCATATGTAGGATGCTTTAGAGCCACACATGAGTCAGAGGACACTGGAGATGCATTGGGGAGGACACCATCGAAATTATGTAGAAGGATTGAACAAACAGTTGGAGAAGAGCGAAATATTGTATGGCTGCACTTTGGATGAACTTGTCAAAGTGACGTATAATAATGGAAACCCCTCACCCGAATTCAACAATGCTGCCCAGGTACTTACTGGATTGTGAGCTCATTGGTATACTATCTGGCCTTCAGCACTTTAATTGTCTTTGTGAATTGGTAAGTAATCAACAATTTGAACCATTTAGAGATCTTTTTTATTTTTATTTTTTATATATAAGTAATGGAAATTTATAAAAACTGTAAGTTGCTCCTAAGTACACAGGAAGTATATACAAGAAGCACCTAACTAGATTGAGCAAAATAAAAACCCAAACAAAACAACAAGAAAAACCACAAAACCCAGAAAACCCTCAGACCCGGCAAACACTCAAACCCAAAACCCTCAAAACACCAAAAGCCCTTAGACCCAAAACCATTTAGAGATACTGATCAATATCTTTGAGTAAAAAAATTTCACTGTGGTTTGTACAGGCTAATCAATGTGTAAAATGAACACTTGGCTTGGGGCAGGAGTTAGTGTGAACCTCAATGCTATATCATGTCTTGTGGCTCTGCTAGTTTAGAGTACTTATGTGAGAAACTGAACTTAAGCATCATATGCCTATTCACTGGAGCGTGATTGTGGGCTTATGTATCTGTTCAATCCATTTTGAAGACAATGGTACAGCAATTGAACTAGTTATTATTTTTGAAGTAGAACAGATGATATATTCCAAAATTGATATCCTAGAAACTTTTTCTTTTTGTGCTCTTAGAATTTTCTCTCTTTCTCTCTCTGGTTATCTGGTTATTAGTGGGGTAAATTTCCTGGACCTGTGTATTTTCTATCTATTCTAATATTGTTAGACAAACATTTTAACAGCTATTATTTTGTTTCTTATTTTCTAGGGACATATCTTAACCTGTCTTCTTTCTTATTTAGTTATTATAAATCTTGCATATCCATATGTATGAAAATTTTACAGTGAATTTAATTCATGAGACCCCACCCGCACCCCCCCCCCCCCCCAAAAAAAAAAAAAAACTCACCGGATCAAAAGAAAACAAATGAACAAAAGAAAATAAAAGGGGAAAAAAAAAATTCAATCATGAATCTTCATTTGCAGGTTTGGAATCATGACTTCTTTTGGGAAAGCATGCAACCTGGAGGAGGGAGCATGCCCGAATTAGGTGTCCTTCAGCAGATCGAAAAGGACTTTGGTTCATATACAAATTTCAGGGAGAAGTTTGTAGAAGCAGCGCTCACACTGTTTGGCTCTGGCTGGGTTTGGCTTGTTTGTAAGTCCTTTACATAGTTGATTTTTTATGCGATCAAAGTTGATGTAGTTTGGATTTCGGATTTAGAAATCTGTTCACTCCCTGTGACATCTAGTAATCTTTGTCGATGTTTAAAATTTGGAGGACAAAATCGTGAACAACACCCTGGATTTTCTGTATGTATTCTCTTTTCTCATTACTTGTATGCAAAACCTAATTGTCATGTTTGTAAAATTATATCAAATTGTATCACTAGTCGGAGGTGATGTTGGATAGATTGGCACACCCTCTTTAATTATAATTTTTCAAGATAAGACCAGCAGTAGTCTGTCTTGGCTTTCTGGCCTGTTTGGTCTTCTGCCAGATGTAAGTTTCACTTTTAGAGTTGTCTGACCCAGGCAAAGGCCTTTACGTGATTGACTCTGCAGTGGGCTGGTTTGCCTATTTTATCTGTTTTTGTACTAATGTAAATTCTTCTTGCAATATGACATAAATATTTTATACTTCATCAAATTCAAGATTTAGTATATCATATGCTTAATTTTTGTTATATTATATTTATTTATTTTATCTTTTTTTTTTATTGGTTAGGACTAAGCTAAGGCAGCTGTAGTGTTTCCTCTTATTAAATACTGCTTTGACCTGTCCAGTCCACTTGATACCTTTGCTAAACCTTATCATGGAACAATGTAATCTTGAGTTATTTTTGAAGATCACTTTTAGGCTAGATGGCTGCAATTGATTGCTTATGTCTACTTATGCTGCTTGATTTCTTAGATTTTCTAAATTTTGGAAAATAGTTTTTTTTTCGTTTTTCCTTCGATGTTTCTCTTATATACTACCCATGTGCTAAGGTTTGCACGCCATTTTTTAAAGTATCACCTTATCAAAATAAAAATTGGATATTAAGGTTATCACTTGAACTACATTAGTGTATGTGATGGATGGATGTTCTTGATGGCATCATGCCTGGCCTACAACATGACTAGGAGAGTATTGTATAAACTTGCCCTCATCTTAGGGCATGCGTGGCTGCACCAATACTCATACCAAATTTCAACTTTTGGATGCCACCCTTCTCTGAAGATACCTCACTATGTTCAAACACTGATAGCTATGAGTGGCAAGTGTACATGGTGTCTTCTTAAGAGTTTCTCGAGGCAAACATCCATAACTAGGAAAAGGGGATAATAAAGAAGGCCTTGAAAATTGAATAAACCTTATTTTAAATATTATGTGGTACTTAATCTTATGATAATAGACCATATTAAACTGTAGCATGCATTTGTTAGGCCTTTCCTTTGGGAAAAAGAAGAGAGAGAGAGAGAGAGAGAGAAAGAGAGAGGATTATGCTGACTGATAGTTTATGACTTGTGTTTTACAGTTTTGCCTATTTTCCGATACATTTTCCTATTTCAATTCTCAGAGAGAGAGAGAGAGAGAGAGAGGATTATGCTGACTGTAGCATGCATTTGATGGGCCTTTCCTTTGGGCAAAAGAAGAGAGAGAGAGAGTGAGAGGATTATGCTGACCGATAGTTTATGACTTATGTTTTACAGTTTTGCCTATTTTCCGATACTTCTTCCTATTTCAATTCTCAGACCACTTGGCACTAGACAGTCACAGTTTAGAGCAAGTGAAGTTAAAGATCTATGTTTGAGTGGGAGAAGTGCATAGAAAATAGAAATTTGATTTTGTTTCCAAAGTGTCATGCTGACTAGCTATGGAACTCATGTTATGCCTTGCTTTGCTCTGATCAACTGCTTCAAATAATGGTAGCTATTGTTGTTTGTTTGTCTAGTGAAGAGAGAAGAGAGACGACTTGCAGTAATCAAAACGTCAAATGCCATTTGCCCACTAGTATGGGATGACATAGTAAGTAATTCTTTGTTTTCCTATATCAGCTTCCTTACTCTTTACCTTACTAATTGCACTAATCATCTCTTCTTGGGCAGCCAATCATCAGTTTAGATATGTGGGAGGTATGTCATCATCTCTCTCTCTCTCTGTACATTTTTTCGCCTCTCTTTCACTGCAAGAATGCTGATAGTACCACTGCTTGCTTTCTTGCAGCATGCTTATTATCTGGATTACAAGGTAAGCAAGCATCATAGCCTTACCTTCTTTCACCACCATGAGATCTTTACCTAATGATTCTTGGGCTTTTTTCTAAACAGAACGATAAAGGGAAGTATGTGAATGTGTTTATGAACCACCTTGTATCTTGGAATGTGGCAATGGCACGCATGGCCCGTGCCGAGGCCTTTGTGAATTTAGGCGAACCTAAAATTCCTATTGCTTGAGATGCTCTTAGACCAAGAATCTGCAGCCGAATGGCGCCATTGTGCCTTCCAAGTTACTTCAGGTTAGAGTTGGGAGGAGTTCCATGGTGGCAGAGCTAATGATCTTTGTGAAACTGCTTCTATAGCACCAATGACTGGTGGCCCAGAAGAAATCTTTTAGAGTGTTCCATCCATGGTGGCAGAGCTAGTTTGGTCATGCTCTCTGCTACAATGTTGTAATGTTTTTGTATGATACTTGTGTAACACCATTGAGTGGTTGCCCTGATGATATCTCCCAATGTAAGAGATGCAGAGTTGAGGCACTCCATAGTCCATGCTGTTTTTTTGGCAGAGAATGTACACTAGTAGTAGCTATTTTTGCAATGTATTAATTTGCCTGATTAATTTTTTTTAATGAAGAAAACATTGAAAATTAAAAGATTTGGTGGTTTGCTAATATATATATATATATATATATATATATATATATATAAGATTTTAGAATTCGAATTGTAATTTTACTAAACATTTAATTACATTTTTATTAATTTTATTTTGTAATCATTTTTTAAAAACAATTAAACGTTTTGAAACCATTAAACGAAAAAGTCACAAAACATTGAGTGATGATAGAGAGAACACAGGCATGATGTACGCCCGTGTTTTTTAATATATATATTTTATGATTAAAATATTAAAAAACACGGGCGTGCATCACGCCCGTGTTCTCTCTATCATCACTCCAAAACATTACATATGGTCTCTATCTTGTGAACATTTTGGTGATAATCAAATGAGATCAAATCAAATAAAAAATTAAACAACCTCAATCCGTTAGATAATACATATTAGTTCATAAATCTCTTACCAATATTAATAAAAAATTAAAGAAAAAATATGTATATTCTCCTCAAACTATCATCTCATTATCGATATTTCTCCAAATTATCAATTGTGTCAATGTTTCCCTACACTTAAACAAAAAAAAAAAAAAATGTCAATGTACCAATTGTGTTAATGTCGTTTCAAGGCCCGGCAAAAAAATAAAAAATAAATGAAAATTTTCATCAAGACAAAATATTCTAATACATTAAATTAAAAAAAAAAAAAAACCAAGAGTGAACCCCTTGGGCCTTGACCTAATATGTATTATTGGGCCCAACATATTATGATTATGTTAAATTTCCTCATCTCTTTCGAAGGTCGTCGTCGATTATAGCTTTCTTCAGCTCGCCCGACCCAAGTTTTCCTGGAAAGAGCAAACCATCGATAATCAGGTAATCTCACTGAGATTTCATGTGTTTGATTAGATTGTAGGGTTGTGATTTTATTTAGTGTGCAGTACAAAAGAGAAATGACAAGTGTTCTGTTTGGTTACTGAGAAAACCTTCGGATTGAAAAAAGAAAAAGGTTGAAATTATTGAGTATGATATACTGTAAACTAAATTGGTTTTGTTGAGATCACCACCACGTGATCGTGAGATTGAAACTATTTTATGTTTTCTGTATACCTTAATTTCTCTGAAATTTGGTTCATTTGATTGAATTCTGGTATGTGATTTGTGCATTGTGCTGTTGAGGAGAATAATCAAAACCGTTTCCTTTGGATGCTGCGGAAACTTGGAAATACAAGATATTTTGAATTTTGAATCTTGGTTTTGTGTTTGCTGGGAACTGAGAAAATAAATGATCTACCCGACTAAGAGGTAAGAGTGAAACGACCACTTGAATTAGTTGACGTGAAGATGTAAATTAGTAGATGAAGAAAATTTAATGTTTTTTCTCCTGTTTTTGCTGACTGGTGTTTCAGTTACTAGTTGTTTTGCTGACAAATGTTCTCCTCTTCCTATTTTCTTTTTCTATTAGAAAAAAGGAATTGGAAAGGCTTGTTAAAATATTATGTTGTTTAGGTTTCTGAATTATTTGTGTTTGATATGATGCATCCGTATATTGTGATAACATGAAGTGTTTTATGATGATAAGATTACTCGGAATACTAAAAATGCTACTTGGGATTGGATTAAACATAAGAAGATAATTTCTACTTTATGGAAAAGGGAAATGACTTTTTTCAGCTTCTGCATTCTCTTCCTTGGAGGCGAAGGGAGCCTCACTTATGTTTTATAAGGTGGGTGTGAAGCTAAGGGGCCCTGATATCACCTATAATTAGATCATTGGGTAGCTATAGTTTACTATTTTCATGTTGTTGCTGGCAATGTTGAAAACAAATTTTTAAGAAGGCCTTGCTTTTTAGACCTGCTCCCAGCTCATGCTATGGTGGAGGAGCTGCCATGGAGATCTAGGAGTGTGCAAAGTATAAACTAAAAGACTTCAAACTGCTTGGACCGAAGGAGAATAGCTTAAGAGAAAAGACCCAAAAAAAGTGCTAGAAGTATGAATGTTGATATTCTATTTCCCAGTTGAGGTGATACCTGATAACCATAGTTTTCCTTAAGCACGTCTTCTATGACATCCAAAAAAGAAATCAATGAAATGTTTTAAATGATAATTTTAATAATGGATGGAAAAAAAAAAAAAAAAAAAAAAAAAGGAGGGGGGGGGGGGGGGGGGTTGGGGTGGGGGGGAGGGGGGGGGCCCTTCACTGAAAATTGTAATTAGAGTTTAAAACATTGTCTTGGCAATTTGTAGATTCTTTCTTTGGCTGCGAAATGGAGGAAACGACTTTAGTACGTCTATTTTGTGGCAGTTGAGGAAAATAAAATTTTGACTCTATGTTTTATGCTTTTGTTTTTTTCCACAGAGAGTGAGAAGAGTGGGAGTAGAAAGAAACTTGGCCAAATTGATGGATCTATTTATGGAGACGACAGTTGTATGATTCCTTGTTTTCTGATTTTTTTTTAAGAAAAAAATAATAATTTAAAGGCAATCAGTCATAATGAGCTGAGTTGGTTTGAA
This sequence comes from Corylus avellana, assembly GCF_965113065.1. Taxonomy (NCBI): domain Eukaryota; kingdom Viridiplantae; phylum Streptophyta; class Magnoliopsida; order Fagales; family Betulaceae; genus Corylus; species Corylus avellana. Next base: position 30,385,105 of record NC_142493.1, read on the forward strand.
GTTGGGCCTATTCCTTGCAATATGCTTATCTATGCTTTGGGCACTATGAAATCTTTCATATTGTTTCTGGGCATTTTAGATTTAACTAAGGTCCCTTAAGATCAAATTTTAGTGGCTGAAAGACCACTTCCATTTATGTTTTTCCCCAATTTCATATGAACATAATTCAAGTTTTTGGCCTTCTTATTAGTGACATTAGTAGTTGATGGATGTCCCATATGGCATACATGAACCACTTGATCTGAATCATGCATCCTCACAGTTTTCTGTAACACTGCATTCTCACAGTTTTCTGCAGAAGTCTCTGAACTCTTGTTTTGATCCTTGTTCTTTTTGGCAGGAGATGTCATTCTTGCAGCATCTTTTGAGTGATTTGGAGATTCAATTTTCAGTATCAGTGTTTTATCGCTCTGCATCTTTTTCAGGTCTGAAGAAAATCCCAGCAGGTTTCTTCATCCTAGTCCATCACTGAGATAGCTAAAGGGTGCAGGTCTCACTACATTGCATCTGAGACAAAAATTAATTCCCTTTTATTTGCCAAAAATGACAGAAATCTTCAGTTACACAGCTTACAGGCAGTTATCTCAGATGTTCCTTGCAATACTCTTCTTTCACGGTTCTGAATACATTTTAGCTCTTTCCTCGCATGGGAGATCAAATGTTACTCTTAACTCTCTTCTGATCAGTAAAAACTATCTTTTTGCAATGATCTTTTCATTGCTGGAGTACTTCATTGAAATTGCTTTATTTCCTGGGTTGAAGGAGCTCTGGTGGGTAAGCAACTTGGGCCTTGGAATGGTTATAATCGGTGAAATTATAAGGAAAACAGCAATAATTACTGCTGGTCAGGCCTTCACACATCTTATCAGGGTTCGTCATGCGGATCATCACAAACTGATTACTCATGGAATTTATGGATTTGTAAGACATCCTGGATACTGTGGTTTCTTCATCTGGTCAATTGGTACTCAGATAATGCTCTGTAATCCGGTATCAACAATTGCATTTGTTGTTGTTGTTTGGCGCTTCTTTGTGCAACGGATTCCATATGAAGAGTATTACTTGAGGCAATTTTTTGGGTCGCAGTATGTGGAATATGCCCAACGAGTTCCTTCTGGGGTGCCATTTGTAAGCTGATGATCTATGGACTCTGTGAGCAGGATTGCATTTACATTTAACAAGGTTTAAATGTCGTTTTCTTGAAGGAACTGGGAATTTCTTTGAATCTGAACTGATCAATGGCTTGAAGGAGTTACAAGTTATGCTTGCTGGAATGCTGAAGCTGGGTTCTTCTTATGGTTCATGTTTGGGAGAAATTATCCAACTGCAGCAGTGTTGTGTTGGTGGAAGCTCAAATTGTTTCACAGGGCTGTTGTACTAAATAGGCAGAAGGCTTAGGGGAGTCAGGATTCAGGACTATTAATTTATATCCTTTTCTGCAGTTATTTTAATTCACCTTAAATGTTCGAACATTTACATGCCTATCACAAGCTGGCACTATATATTAAAGTTAGAACCTAGTTATAACTTTTGATTTGACTAACAAGTTCCTAACAGGTTCTGGAACTACGAGAAACTCTAATTTTGTTTTTGATAACTTTGAGGAAGGACGACCTATGTTGTTTACCAAATGGCTTCTCTTTAGTCTTAGAACACCACCTCCAATAAAAATAAATAACGCACGAGTTGATTTGAGATGCCAAATAGAAGGTATCGCCAGCAAGAGCGTCTTCGCACTACCCTCCGCCGCTCTATTCTAGCATGTGTGGGACCCTCGAGTGTTAACCATTGGGCACCCTTCTCTTCGATGGCTTCTGTCTGGTCAATCTCAATACAATCTTTCTCATTGTAGCTACCAAGCTTCTTAGCCATTGGAGTACAACTACAAGTGAGTAAAACCAATAATTTGGTCCATTCTATTCTAGTCCTTTTACGCGTATCAGGACATTGTTCTGACTGTATTGAAGTGATTAATAGGGTCCCTCTGACTACTTATTCTTCTAAGTTTTAGGTCCAGTTTGGTTTGCGGAATAAACCCTTTGATTGGACTAGTCAACACTAGGTATAGCTAGTCCTTTGTTTGGTAGCACATTATTCTTGGGAATAGTTTATTCTCATGGGACTACTAATCCCATACACACAGGGTTAGCAAAGCCACTTATTTTCCTTTCTTGTAGAATTAAATTAATTGTGTAAATTGACACAAAAAAACCCCACTTGTGGGATTAAATTTCGTTCTCTCTCTGTGATTCTTCTATATTTCTCTCTCTCTCTCTCTCTCTCTCTCTCTCTCTATATATATATATATATATATCTCCGTTTATCTTTTCTCCGTCTCTATATTTCGTTATCTCTCTTTCTATTTACTCTCTGATTCTTCTAGTACAGTTTTTCTGCAAGTGCAAACAATTTTTTTTTCCCTATGCCGTCTCCCTTCTCTGCACCGTTTCTCTGTTTTTTTTTTTGTTTTTTTGTTTTTAATTTTTAATTCTATTTGTTGATGTCTTTTGATTCTCTGTACCGTTTCTCTCTGATTTTCTTCTCTCCGTTTCTCTGTTTTTTTTTATTTATGTACCTTTTTTTTTTTTTTTTTTTCTCCGTATCTCTTTTTTCTAAGGGGGTTTTTTTTTTTCTTTGACGGAAAAACAGAATTTGCAAGGTTTTTATAAAATACAAATATATCATCTGTTTTTTTAATTTCTTTTGATTCTTTGTACATTCTCCAACTATATTTTTTTGATTTCAAGATTGAGTTTGATTCTGTTTTCTCCAACTATATTTTTATATATAAATAAGTTTGTAGCATAATTGCAAAAAAAAAAAAAAAAATGGCCACATACCTAACATAATTAAAAACAAAAAAGAAAAAGAAATTATAGAAAAGTTGTTTATGTTTTTTTTTTAAAAAAGAATGAAGTCCTTAATAATATAAATTGTGTTTGTATTATAAGGGTATTTTAGGAAATTTGATCACAATATGATTTCATTCACCAACATATTGCATTGTACCAAACGAATGAATAGGATTAGCTAGTCTATTCTAGCGTTACAACTAAACAAAGAAATAGGAATAGCTAATCTATTTCACACTCTTCTATTCCCAATACTAGCTAATCATTTTCCAATAGATTAGACATTCCGCGAACTAAACAATGCCTTAATCCAATCTTGTTTAGAAAAAAAAACAAATGGCAAATAATGCAACGAAATAGCGGATTCCATTTCTCTACACACTCTGATACAGAAAGTCGTGGTTGTAAAGCAGTGGCACCATTGTGAGAAAACACAAGAAAGCCAGCAGTGGCCCAAAGAACCAAAGCAGAAGAGGAATTGCGAGGTAAAAAATTCTATTGCCGGCCGTGCTCAAACCGCAGCCCTTCTCCAGAAGATGAGAGACGTACTCCGGCGTCACTATCGACTTGGGATCCTCCAGGGTGCTTATCAGGATGTTCACTTGGTTCAGAAACGTTAACGACATGGAGTGACTGAAAAACGACAAGAGGAAGGTGATTAAGAGCGTCGCGCGTTTTACGGCTACCATGAATTCCCTTTGATCCCCGTAAACGGTGTCGTCGAATGGCGTCTTTGTGACACCATATGTGCTGCTTATCACTTCTGCGAGACCGGCGCAAAGAATGATTGACGTGGTGGCCATAAGGGTTGATCCCATTATCGTGTTCCTCAGAGTTTGGACCGCCACGATGTTCCTCTTCTCAATGTCCTGCCAAAAAATAAATATTCCTAGTTATAAGGTGGTTATATTTTTGTTACCATCGATCACATACCTTCATGATCGCCGGGACCCAAAAGCGTTGTGCCTCTGTATATGTTCCGATGACGGTTGTGAGCGGCTGTGTCCGGACTTTATGCCATAGCCAAGCATGATAGGCAATGTTGATTAGCACACCCAATGGCACCAGTACCACGTCCATATAACATTTCCTCCATTCCATGATTTCCATCTCTGTATCTGTACCTATTTCACTTGTATTAATAAGTTTTATGTCTAATGCTTTCTGCATATAGGGAGAGGTATATGCGGAGTTGAGAGGGTAATCCAAGGCCCGAGCAACACACAGACACAGAGCAATCCCCTGCCTTGTCACTGAAAAATAGGTACGTGAGCCTCATTTTGTAGGAACTTTTTGTTGCTTTCCCCTTAATTCTTGGAGTTAAAAGTGAAACAACAGCAAGTGATTAATTAATGCTTGTTTACATTGCTTTAAGAAATGCTCGCTTTTATAATATCTCTGGATTTTCCAAAGTAGAAAACATTCTTGTTTCTATAAGAAGGCTTCGCCATGGGTGGAGGAAGGGGGGAAGACAGAGACCCTGGCCTGTGGAGATTAAGCTCTAAGATTCCTCTTATCACAATTTGGGTGTATTCCTCTTAACTCATTTAACAATTTTATATACATATATGCATCCTATCATTGCACGAGATATTTGCTTACTACCATATAGAAGCAAGAGAGTATAACAACTTGGACTTGCCTTGTCCTGAGTATTTATTTGATTAACAAAATTCTTAATTCAGCTTTATACTACTAACTCTATAATATTTTTTTATATATAATTAAAATTAAAATAAAAAATAAAAGATTAGAGAGTGTTTCTACTGCCCCATTTTACCAATTGGGAGGTGTACGTTTAAATGTTTTGGTGGCGGACTCGGGAGATAGCGTTTGAAACTGAAAAGTGCGGTTTGGGGGCACTTTTGGTGTGTGGACAGGGTTGATCACATGTGAACGACAGAAAGTAATACAACACAATGTAAATGTTTGTCCTATCGCTGTTTGTCATGAAAATTGTGTAGTATGATAGCATCTATGATATGAGCTATGGGTTTGAGGGTTTTCTTAGACTGGGTATGGGTTTGATTGGGTTTTCTTAGATTGGGTATGAGTTTGAGGGTTTTCTTAGATTGGGTATGAGTTTGATTGGGTTTTCTTAAATTGGGTATGAGTTTGAGTTTGAGGGTTTTCTTAGTTTCAGGGTACAAAATCTCTTGCGAGAATGACCCGTCAATGTGATCTAATTTCTTAGTTTGAGGGTTTTCTTAATCTGTTGAATGCTAAAAAAAATTCTTAGTTTGAGAGCTTGAATTAGGACTGTTTTGTTATTAGAAATTTGGTTGAACTTAATGCAGAGAGACAAGCTAAAAAAATTTATAAAATTGCTGGAATTTTTATCGTAATAAAGAGAAAGCATGGAAATTCTTAAAAAATCTAGTCAAATATTAATTTTGTACATATACATAAAATTGGACAGCATGTTATATGTTTGTGCTTAATTGAAATACTTGTTAAGTAGTTGCTTGAGTTTTTTCTTGAGGTTTTACGTGTCAAACTGCAGGGATTGGGGAAAACAGTATCAAGAATTGCACTTATACTGAAGGAAAGGGCTCCATCTTTTGGAGCCTGTCAAAATGTAAAACTCTAAATTTGGAGGAGGATGAGGTTGTTCTTCCTGCAGTTGATGGAATGAAGCAAGATGCTGATTCGCAACAAGTAACGTCAAACAGAATTCAGATGAAGAACATGAACCCTTTGGTCCAAGCTAAGGGAAGGCCCCACTAGCGTTCTAAAGCAATGGGCTGAGGAGTTAATTAGTAAGGTAACCAGCAAAGCTAATCTCTGTGTCTTTGTAGTAGTTAACTCGTTTATACATTCTTGGTAAAGAACTAGGTGTGGTATGTGTAAATATGTTCTTGAACATGCTAATGTACAAGTAATAGGGACATATAGCATGTTTATAGCGATATCTTCATTGGAGATTTGGAGAAACATTTGGCTAAGGTGTCCATTTATGCCTAGGGAATAGGATGATTGTTAAACACTCAAGTAAGGCAGTTCAAATTGAAGCAAAACGCCCAAGTGGTGCTACCGAACTAAACAAGGTATAGATGGATTGTTATACCTAATTATTGAATTATTGAGCCAATGACTAATTAGTATCAATATTTTTAATTATGAATCTTTGTTAACTTTTTGGATTGCGGAAGCTAAGATTTTGTATCAAGAGCTCCACGGCAGCCACTTTCATTTTGAACATTGTTGGAATGCAATGAGATGTCACCCAAAATGAAAAGGCTTGGTGGCCCAAGGATTCAAAAAAGCGAAAAGAAAATCACTTTCACAAAAACCTTCTTCTACTCCACAACCCTCTCTACACACACTGATGCAGAAAGTCATTGTTGTAAAGCAGTGGCACCATTGTGAGAAAACACAAGAAAGCCAGCAGTGGCCCAAAGAACCAAAGCAGAAGAGGAATTGCGAGGTAAAAAATTCTATTGCCCGCCGTACTCAAACCGCAGCCCTTCTTCAGAAGATGAGAGACGTACTCCGGCGTCACTATCGACTTAGGATCCTCCAGGGTGCTTATCAGGATGTTCACTTGGTTCAGAAACGTTATCGACATGGAGTGACTGAAAAACGACAAGAGGAAGGTGATTAGGAGCATCGCGCGTTTTACGGCTACCATGAATTCCCCTTGACCCCCGTTAATGGTGCCGTTGAATGGCGGCTCTGTGACACCATATGTGCTGCTTATCACTGCTGCGAGACCAGCGCAAAGAAGGATTGATGCGGTGGCCATCAGGGTTGATCCCATTATCGTGTTCCTCAGAGTTTGGACTGCCACGATGTTCCTCCTGTCAATGTCCTGCCAAAAATAAATATTCCTAGTTATAAGGTGGTTATATTTTTATTACTTTCATCAATCACATACCTTCATGATCGCCGGGACCCATAAGCGCTGTGCCTCTGTATATGTTCCGATGGTGGTTGTGAGCGGCTATGTCTGGACTTTATGCCATAGCCAAGCATGATAGGCAATGTTTATTAGCACACCCAATGGCACCAGTATCACGTCCATATAACATTTCCTCCATTCCATGATTTCCGTCTCTGTATATGTGCCTCTTTCAGTTGTATTAATAAGTTTTCTGTCGAATGCTTTCTGCATATAGGGAGAGGTATATGCGGAGTTTAGTGGGTAATCCAAGGCCCAAGCAACACACAGACACAGAGCAATCCCCTGCCTTGTCACTGAAAATAAGGTACGTGAGCCTAATTTTGTAGGAACTTTTTGTTGCTTTCCCCTTAATTCTTTTGGAATATGCTATAATATTACTAAATTATCTCTAATTCTTGGGTTCTGCCTCTGGGGATGCAACTCTTTTGCCAATGAAGTACGACTAGCCTAAAACCAATTAGCATGTTGAAAATGATACAAAACCAGATTATATATATGTGTGTGTGTGTGTGTGTGTGTGTGTGTGTGTGTGTGTGTGACTCATTCCCATTAGACAGCTATGAGGCCCAAAATTTAGGGAACACCATCTAGTGATACTCGGCCCCAAAATCCTGAAAAATTAGAAAATGTCATCCAGGGATACAACTCCAAAATCTGGTATAAGAAGGGTTACTAACTCCTTTGTCAGACATCAAAGTGGAGCTCCTTTTTAGTGTCAATTGGGTTCAACTCCCTGGCCATGGCAGTAGGAGTTTCTTAAAACAGCTCATCCTTAGGACTGCCTCAAAGACTGGGTGTTTACAGCAGCCCCTTTCTTGGCTTGAGTGCCAAGAAGTCATTAAGTGGTGCCAATTATTTGGTCCATTCCCAATCCTTTTTTATGCTTTTTAAGATCTGTATTGGAATTATTGTTTGAGCCCCACTCCTTCCTTAGTGTACTTGTTCTCTTACGTTTAATACAATATTGTTTAAAACAAAATGCCAAATAATGCAGAGAAATCCATTTCAAACTAAGATTCTAATTTATCTACATATGTGGATTCCATTTCTCCACACAAATCCACCTTCCGATTCCCACACTGATCATACAGAAAGTCATGGTTGTAAAGCACGGGCACCGTTGCGACAAAACACAAGAAAACCAGCACCGGCCCAAATATCCAAAGCAGAAGGGGAAATCCAACGTAAAAAATCCTGTTGCCCACCGTGTTCAAAAGGCAGCCCTTCTCAAAAAGATCCGACACGTACTCCGGCGTCAGTATCGACTTGGGTTCGCCGAGGGTGCTGACTAGGATGCTCACTTGGTTTAGAAACGTAATGGACATGGAGTGGCTGAAAAACGAGAAGAGGAAGGTGATTAGGAGCGTCACATATTTTAAGGCTACCATGAATTCCCCTTGACCCCCATAAACAGTGTCGTTGAGTGGCTTTTTAACACTGTATGTGCTGCTTATGACTGCTGCAAGGCCGGCGCAAAGAAGGATTGACGTGGTGGCCATCAGGGTTGATCCCATTATCATGTTCCTAAGAGTTTGCACCGCCAGTATGCCCCTCTTGTCAAGGTCCTGCAGCCAAAGATATAAATTCCAATAGTAGAATTAGAGAACCAATGGTTTCAGAGGGGTTAGTGTTTATCTCCTCAGCAAATTTCATCTCTATTATGTTCTTAAGTTATTTCCAAGAGATTAACCTGTTTAATTAAAAGGGGTTGAATTATAACTAATCTATATAGTCTTATACCTATATATACTTCGACATGACCCAAATTAACGGGTCATGATTGTGGGGTCTGACTCGTTTAATTAAATAAGTCAGGTTAAGGTTGATCTATATAGTTTTATATATACCTATGTTTCAATACAACTCAAACCCACATACGAACATGAATTGTCACCTTTGGGCCAAGTTGTGTAACTCATTAATCCCAAGATTTCCAAGCTTAGTTGGCCATCATTGAGGAGAAAAAGAAGAAGAAGATAAAGATGCCTTTTGTCTTCTGAGAATTGGCATCTCAGGGAAACTTTATAATTAACCAATGGTAAAAGAGTAGTTGATTATGCAAAACAAAATCAGTAAATGCTGATGCCTCTGCAGTAATCCAGATTGATATTGTTGATTATCAGTTGCTACTCACTAGGTTTGATGCTCTAATTGATTATCCAAGTGTTTTTTTTCTAAGACAGGTAAGCGTGAGAGAGAGAATCATCATAATCTTCCTTCGATAAAATGTGGTCACAAAACTATATATTATATATGCTAATCATGGAGTTATAGATTTCAATATTACAGAAACTTTGGAATCCCTTAAGAGGGAGATTATCGTCATATATACCTTCATGATCGCCGGGACCCATGAGCGCTGAGCCTTTGAATATGTTCCAATGATGGTTGTGAGCGGCTGTGTCCGGACTTTATGCCATAGCCAAACATGGTAGGCAATGTTTATTAGCACACCCAATGGCACCAGTATCACGTCCAGATAACATTTCCTCCATTCCATCTCTGTCTCTCTCTGTTCCTGCTTGTGCGTGTTGATGCTATATCTATGCTATCTGCACGCAGCAGCTCGATATATAGGCGTGCGGCGGAGTTGAGTGGGTAATGTAATCTCATTGAAAAAATGATAGAGTTTTTCTCCAAACTAGATCGGAGGAAATTCCTCAAGGTGGATTGTAGGAATATTTGTTTTGCTTTTCCCTCGTCTAGTCACCTTTGTGGGTTAAAGAGGAAGAAGGTGGCGGCCGGTGAACCCATTTGGCTTTTGGAATATGGTATTTATCTGCCAAACTGCTTGGATATTACTAAAATATTATTATATGTTTGCATCTCCGTTAAAAATATTCTGTATTATAGACCACTATTCCCATGCACCTGGCCCAAAACATGTATTTTATTGAATTTTGGTGCTCGGAAAAACATTTGGAAATGATATAACACCAGATACATAGAATATATGTACATACATTTTCATTTTTATATTAACTAATTAAGAAACGATTACAAAGAAAACTTACTCAACATATATAGAACAAAAAATATAATACAAATATTAAATTAAAAACCCAAGAAAGAACTGTTGGAAAATATATATCAGGTTCTAGAAAACTTTTAGTTCCTATTTACTTTCAACCAGCCCGAGGATCCTGAAGAGACCAAATATTCCTTATGCTTTTTCTTTTCTTTTTTTTTTTTTTTGGAATACTGTAGGGTTGGTTTATGTCATATTTTGCCCGTTTTATCTTATTATAAGTGATTAATTAATGCTAATTGTTTACATTGCTTTAAGAAATGCTCGCTTTTATAATATCTCTGGATTTTCTAGAGTAGAAAACATTCTTGTTTCTATAAGGAGGCTTCACCATTGCCCATGGGTGGAGGAAGGGGGAAAGACAGAGACCCTGGCCTGTGGAGATTAAGCTCTAAGATTCCTCTTATCACAATTTGGGTGTCTTCCATATAATAATTTGGATTATCCGTTTGAGCAAAGCTATAAGAATATTCCTCTTAAGTCTTATCACAATCTGAGTGTATTCCTCTTAACTCATTTTAACAATTTTATATATATAAAAAGTCTCGTTGGCAAATAGGAGCAAGAGGGTAATCTATTTAGTATTTTGTATTTGAAACCAATTTCAAATTCCAAAAGGCAATAGCTTTTTGAAAATTTCATGTATTGGGGGATTTAAAGTATTGTCCTAGTTGTCATGTGCAATCTTATCTTACATTAATTTAGTCTTACTATATATATATATATATATGAGATGCCATTTAAAACATATCACATTAACCGGTGTGAAAATTTAGCAAATAGAGCATTATTATTTGCAATAAAAGGATCAGTGTTAAATTTCAATGTGTTTTTTGTACCCTTTTGTTATGATTGCACTTGTAAATGTTGAGTTTCACATTGAAAAAAAAAAAATATAAGAAAAAATAAGTGGAATCCAAGCCATTGACTTAGGCTTTTAGGCTAAAATGGTGTTCAAATATGTATATTAACATACTCTTGTTAAAAACTTCATTACTACTTATCTCAGCAACACCCTTTAAACTTGCCCCGAATATTTGATTAACAAAATTCTAAATTCATCTTCATAGTACTAATAATATTGCAACACGTGTTCTTTGAAATAAAAATAATATTATATATAATGTAAAATTAAAAATAAAAATACAAATTAGAGAGTGGTTCTACATATGCTGCCCCATGTTACCGTTTTGGGAGGTGTGCGTTTAAATGTTTTGGTGGCGGACTTGGGAGATAGCGTTTGAAACTCAAAAGTGCTGTTTGGAGGCACTTTTGGTGTGTGCATTAGGTTGATCAGGTGTGAACGACAGAAAGTCAGAAAGCAATACAACACAATGTAAATGTTTGTTCTGTCGCTGTTTGTCTTCGGGAGGAGAGATCATGAGGTTGGGAGATTCCTTACAAAATCTCCCTTGCCAAGAAAACTTCACCGGGCCAAACCGAGAAGGGGAAAATGGTAGCAATGGGTTGGGTCAATTGAGTATAGAGATTAGAAAAAGCCCTTCTTGAGTGAGATTGGAATGAGAGGGACTTTAGGCCTGACAGGCATTACTTGCAAAAGAAAAATAGGCACTAAGCCCTTTAACTGGCTAAACAAGTCCAAGTCTCCGTTGGAAACGAGCCTAGTCCACCATAACTTTATTAAATGTAGGCATCTGTAAATTGTTCGTCAGGACTGAATCCGGTGAGACCACTCCGAATGTCAGAGGGAGGATCTATATGAGAGAAGAATTAGAGAGGTATAGATTTGGTGAGACCACTCTAACACTCAAGTCAATTGACGAGGGTGAGACCAAATTTTAGCAGTCTTAATAAGTCAAATTAAATGTGCTTGAGTGAGTACCCTCTTCTTCTATATATAGGTCATCATCCTCTACCCTTCGTCTTTAGGGTTTTAAGGACTCCGGTCAATACTTTGTTATTGACATTAAGATTCTCTTTCTAGGTTTGTTTCATAGCATGGGCAAACAGTTAATTAAGATTGCGGAGTTAGTTGAAGATCAACTGCTAGACGATATATCTTCACAAGAGAGTATGTTTGAATCCTTGTCAATTATTTTGGTTTATGGGCTGTCAGCCCAATTAATTAATGGTTTGGGCCATAAGTTGTTGAGCTTGTCAAATCTTTTCGCAGAAGCCCGTCAAATTTAATTCGAATCTAGAAACATAGTACAACCGAGTGCCTTGACTTCCAAAGCGCACGTAAATTTAGCAAAAACTAATAATAAAAGCGTTGAGGAAGAGAGAGAGGCTTATAAAGAGAATGGTTGCTGGTCATTACTTGGCATAACGCAAAAGAGAGTGGAAGCAAGCAAGCACAGGGGCTGTCCCCCTCCTTTTGCCCTTTAGCCATTGATAATGTGATGGGTGCAATGGGGTCTATCCCCATTACTGCAGACCTAGCTTTACACCAAACCAACTTTACCACCAAAGGCCCTACAAAAAGCTTTTACCCATGTAGTTTGTTCTGCCTGCATTCTTCTAAAGATGGAGACTTCTCTCCTCTCACACATTCAACCCCAATTTCTCAAGTCTTTTTCATAAACTAAAAAGGGCCAATTTCTCTGATAATGAGAACCTCAGGACCTTTAATAATTCAAGGTGGAGGTGGTTACCACCCCCTCCTTTCATTCATTCACTTTTCTTTTTTTTTCCTGGTATGGCACACACATGGGTCAATAGGTCATGCATGTTGGACATGTCATTGCCTTCTCCTTTTCCATATCTTCCTACCCCAAAGATTTTTTTTTTTCTTCTAAAATTTCATAATGAACAAGTGGATTATTCACTAAACTCACATTAAAATAGGCTAACACAAATAATAGAAATATAATTGACATTTTACCTATTTTCCTTCCCATTCAACAGAAAATTCTAACAATAAGGGGCTAAGTGAAATGGTGAATGAGTTATATAATTTGAGAGATTAATATAAATTTTTAAAGTGTAAAGAACATTGAAAATTGCATGATAATTTGAAAAGTAAATCTAATTAATGATAAGGAAAATCCAAAACTAGGGTAGATATAGCCCTAGTCTAAGACTTAAAAGACTTCATCAGCCAACAAACTGACAAAGTACTAATGAAAATAAAATCAATCAGCCATCAAATCTTCCAATCATGAGTTTTTTTTTTTTTTTTTTTTGTAACAGCTGGTTTACTTAACATTGTCATTGTTAGTCTTACCCCTCCAATGAGTAGAATTAAGGTTTCTCCTTACTAAAAGCAAAAACATAAGAGGCTAATTATTCTTAAAATTGGATTAAGAAGTTTGTTGTTGGGTTCCAATTTCCCAACCCTTTTATAAAAAACAACATGGGATTTGATTAATACATGCAACTTGAAACCTAAGAAATGCCATGGGCCTATATATGTGTTGAAGTTGAAGCGTCCATTAAAGGTTGCACCTTACTGAGCTTGCTGTCATCAATTTGGTAGGAGCAGTGTAGTGTAGTGGACCGCTCAATTCATTCATTCATTATTAATTATTAGGGTCACCATCATTAACTAATTAATTTCATAAGTTTTTTTCTCCTTTTGTTTCCTTCAGATTTCACCCAAAAGATGAATAAAAATCCAGAATATTAAAAAAAAAAAAAAAAAAAAAAGGGTTTGGTTGTTCAACAGTTGAAGACTATTTAACAATTTTTAGATGCTTATAACCAAAGTAGTGTTTGTGAGAACACTGGCGTGCATGAATAGTATGCACGCCAGTATTTATATATATATATATATATATATATTTTTAAAAAATTATTTAAATAATAAAAAATAATAATAATATATGAACACTGGCGTGCACACTTTTCATACACGCCAGTATTCTCACAAACACTACTCTTATAACCATAATATAAATTGGCCGCTGAAGAAAGGATCATTGTCAATTTGTCACGATCAAGTATGCTTGTTTAGAAAGTAAATAATAATAATAATAATAATAGATCAATAGTGTTTTAAAAAATTGTAGCATTAAATATAGTATTAAAATTGTAGTCTTTTAATGCTATATATCATCATTACTAAACCATTGTCTTCACATTTATCATCATCATTTTTATTATTATAATACTATAGTTTCTTAAATTTCAATAAAAATGGTAATTGATATGATTGAAATTGCCACCAGTTTGAATTTTCTTATTTTGAAAATTCTAAATAAGCAACCAGATACTCTCTCTTCTCTTAGTGGAACTCCCAAGAGATCACATCACGGGGTCAATCTTACAAATTGTGTGGATGAAGAGAAAGTGTTCAAATGGAAAATTAATTGCACCCCATTACCATTTAGTCTTAACCAAATTAAAATTAAAAACAATCCAGAACTTCTGAAATTGATTTTACATTGTTTATCAACCCTAAATGTCGTGTTTTAGATTCGAGTTGAATTGATGCATGAGTCATTAAATAGGTAAAATTCTCAACCACAACTTGCTAATTTCATGTTTTTTTTTTTATTATTTTTTTAAAAAAAAGGGAAATATGAAGATTTAATTGATTAAACATCACGAGTATAAAGCTCTTATAGAGTAGAGCAAATGCTCTTACAACACAAAGCATGAAACTCTGCAAAATCATAGTCACATGTTACAAGATTACAAAGTCATAAATACAAACAAAAATTCTTATAATCAAGTGATATCTATGATTTCAATCTTCCGCTAATCCATGTACAAATACAGTTAAAGAGCATATATGCTCCGAGCATATTAGATTTAAGATATGGGTAGCCAAATTTCTTAAAAAAATTTATTTAAACTGTACAAACAAACAACCAGCAAGCAATAACAACGGCCGAGGAAGAGATGAATGGCACAACACGGTAGAAGGTGAATGGACGCATAGTAGAAAGGTCGGAGTTGCTGATCTAGTGGAATAACACCTACAAACATGAAAAAATAATAATAAAATAAAATAAAATAAAAATAGTAAAAAAAAAAAAAAAAAGGAGAGGGGAGTTGAAAGGGAAGGGGAGAGGATGAGGGAGCAGTCCCTCCTCTCAAAATTGTTTTATGAGGAGAATGGCTGATTCTTAATTTCATTTTAAATTTATGTCAAATTTAAATATTGTGTCAAGAGTTATTTGTCATGTCAGCTGATACAGATATCTGGCAAGTCATGCTCTCACCATAAATTTATATCTTCTTTCTAAAGTTACGTGTAGATAGATAGATAGCAATCCAACCAATTGACAAGCCTCATTCTTTTTTTCTGGACGGAGGTGAACATTTGCAGTGTCATATCAATGAAACCTATGGCTATGTATGATCCTCAAAGAGTTTGACCACATGATCTAATTAATAAGCAATTGATTTAGAAAAATTCAAACATATAAAGGCTGAAAAAGTCCCCTGTGGTTCACATGATTGGCTCAATCAAATTGCATACAATAGGACATACAGATCATTTTAATGTGGGGGCATGATATAGCATATGCATGTGGCCTTTTGATTTAGGTTAATTTTCTACAAGAGGGCCCTCTGTGTTTGACCATATATAAGTGAGGAGGTTGGCAAGGAAACAATAGGCATATCTTGGTATGCCATTTCTATTTCCAGCTGTTACTGCATCTAATCTTCCTTTTTCTTTGATGCTTCATGATAAAGATATAATGGCGATGATGGTGATGAATGATGATCAAAGGAATGTATTATTCATGATAAAGTCATGGTGTTTATCTTTTATCATTTTTCTCTAATACAATGCATCTTAATAGATATATAATTTATGCATATTATTATTATTATTATTATTATGTGTAAATGTTTATGTTATGAAAATTATGGATGAAATTAATAATGCTAAAAAGTATGCATTATTATAGCCTATGCAACCAATTAAGTTAGTTCTCTCAAATCAAGTATTTTTCCTGATGAGCAAAATAGATTGCACCAAATCGGTCTATTTTATACTAGATCTAGCGGTCGGTAGCATTCCACGTGGTTGCAATTTGTTTACACACTCACCCAAGATGATTTTTAAGCTTTCTCCTTTATGGATTAAGATCTCTTAAAATTTCTTTTAAATTTGATATTCTCAAATTTATAAATCTCAGCCGTTCATCTAATATAAGCTATGTTTCAGCTTTTAATGAGAAAATATGACTAATTAAATTCATTAAGGGTAGCTTACTCATTAAATCCTGAAACATAGATTGTTTTATACGTTTAAATTAAATGAACGGTTGAGATCTATGAATTTAAAAATCTCAAATTTAAAAAAAATTATAAGATATCTCAATTCCTCGGACTTCTATGCTATTGTCGTTGCTTCCATTAATTTCACTGCAACCCCATGATAAATAGGGTAAGCTCACTAAGCTGTAGCTGAATGCTTTTTATGAGTTGTAACCTCATCCTTTATCATTCAAATTTCCAAGCATGTGCGTTTCCATAATTAAGAAATAAGAAGCAATTTTGATCCTGACCCGCATGATGGGCGGGTCTAGGCTGAGGATTGATGGTCTGATCCTGACCCGCTGAAATACGACAATGGGAGAGACAGAGACAGAGTACGAGTGCATTACACCATACGCATCGAGGATTTGCCGGCTTCGTTTTCAAACGTCTGAAGCTGGATGGTTGTGTGTTGGCGTGGCGTAATCACATGCCGCCTTCACTCCCACGTGGCCGGCTTCAAAACACTTTTTTGAGTCTTTGACTCACTGTAGCCGGCCCCAGGGCTTTTGCTACTTGCGTTGCGTGATGAGTCACTCCGTTTCTCAGGCTTCTAATCATCACAAAAAGAATGACTAATTTGCCCTCGTCTTCTTTTGACACCTATTGCATGTCCTTATTTCTTATTTTTATTCTTTTGGTACGAGCTCTCAAATATTGACCCAACTGAATAAAAATTATAATTTCTTATATATATAAAAATTAAAACTGAAAAGGTTACACTAATGATTTTGTTTTTTTTTTATAAAGTTAATTACCTTTAAGGCTTCAACCTCTTTCAATTATCACTAATTTATGCATTGTATGTCACACTCAATTCCTTTAAACTATTAATCGGTGCTAAGTTTCACATTTGTGTTTTTATTATGTGAAATTGTATTTTTAGGCTTAAAAACTATACTTAACCCTTATCAACATATTTTGGCCCCCCAAATGAGAAATCTTGGTTTCGTCAGTATTCATTACTAAGAATATATATATATATATATATATATATATATATACTAGAATAGTTAGTGCAATTTTACTTTCTAAAATTACAAATTTATCCTTAAAAAAATTATAAAGATAAAAAAAAAAAAAGAAAACAAAAGAAAAGCAAATGAACAAAAATGATGTATAGTGGCCGAACCAACCCTATAAGCACTTTAGAAATGATTATGTCACTTTGGATGTAGTTCTAGAGGTGGTCAATCATTTCTAGAGCTATGGGAGTCGTTTGGTCAACCCCATAGCCAATCGATGGGGTGGCCAAACCACTCATAGCCACCATTAAAACTGACTGAACTACCTAGGTTATGGGGTGGTTATAGGCGCTGATTGGGTACTTCTAAATAAGTTTTTTTTTTTTTTTGAAAAAAAAAAAGATTATTTGAAGATAAAAATAGTCATTTCTTAATGATTTTGTCAGAAAATAACCGAAATTTATATGGAATTAATACCATTGTGTTACATACGAATACTAAAAGGATTTATAAGTTCATTTTCAAATCATAATAATTTATTTGTTATAAAGTCCAAGCATAGAGACCAATTGAACAGTTTTTTCCTTATTTTTAGAGAAATGACTTAAAAAGTTAAAATGTAAGAGCAGGGACAATGACATCCTTTTTGACAGCTTGAAATTTGTTTGCAATAATTTTAATTAATTTTCTATAATTAGGCCATTATCTAACAATAATTTTATCATTTTTGAAAGAAACTTGCTACATGTATATCTCTTGTACATCTGCAGATCATCCTTTTTGCAAATCAATTGACAACTATTAGATTTGTTTAATCTTATATGGTGAATTTGATTGGTAAAAACTAATTACAATTATTAGTTTTATTATTTTCTTTTTGGATATGTAGATGTTATAAGTACATAACGAATGGTAGATCACAAAGCTAACAAACTTTATCTCCAATATAAATGAAAACCTCCCTTCTCCTCCCCCATCCCTTTTTAGAGGTTTTTTTTTTTTTTTTTTTTTTTTGCCTCTTTTGAAGCTTTATTCGTATCTTTTGAGGCTCTATTTATTGTCATTGACAATTTATCTGAAGGGATTTACTATTCCCCCCAGCCTCATCCTCTCTACAATTGTCATGTCACCTTTTTCGATCTGCCATGTCGTTCATCTCCTCCACCACTCTACTCTTAGTCTCCGGCGCTCCGTTGCTCTTACTACTAATTTGGTTTTTGGATCTAGTTTATTCTAACTAGATTTTTCTCCTTTGTCAATTCAGTCCACCCTTGCGCCTTTAGCTAGCCCTCACACCCCCCTCGTCTGGCCCTTATGTGTCAGTGTGTCCCCAATACTTTCTCCGCCACTACTGTTGATTTATGAGCAAGGTGTGTGTGTGTGTTTTTTTTTTTTTTCCCCGCTTTTTTCTATGTATTTATGTTGTTGTAATAGTTTTATCATATCCATATATGAGTTTCTCCTTATCCCGATTTGATTGGGCTTTAGACTCGTTGTCTTTAAAGGAATTCCCGCTTCTATTGTGTTCTCTTACTCCAAATGATTTTTCCATAATTTTGGGCCACATCCTTCCCAGGTTGCATTTTCACTTGACCGCCAATATAGTTTGGGTGTTCTGGTTGTATATATATACACACACAAGTAGGGACTATGATTAAATTATTTATTAATAATAAGAAAAGAAAAATGTAGATCATAATACTAAGTAATAAATAAAGATCATAACAAAATTGTTGAAGTTTTAAGCATATAATTAAATCATTTCAAATACAAAAGGAATTGTACTCCATAATTCAAGATGCTCATGAATCATTTGAATTTCAATCAAGATTCAAAAACCACACAACAAATAAAAAAACAAGAGTACCTCATTTTGGAATTTAAAAATTGGTATTATCAACTAGACAACTCATGCCAAGTTTACTCATAAATGTGTCAAGACCAAATTCATTTCCTACCAAATTTATATTTGTAAGTTTGTCTTTTTATTGACAAAAATAAACTTTTTTTATTTTTTTTTCTTTCTTTTCTTCTCAGTCATGTGGTCTCACCAATGATTGCTGTGTACATTAAACTTTCGCACTCTTTTACATTAATTTTTAGTTGGATGAAAACGGTAGCACATAAAGTTGATCTTTTAGAGTACTTGATTTTTATATACATTTTAAATAATATATGTTAAAATTTCATACTCTTAAAAAAAAAAAAAAAAACTTGATTTTAAAACACATGTAATTTAATAATCTTTTATTTTTTTTGGAAAATTACACTTTTCTTCCCTAAAGCTTTGGACGTTTTCAATTCGACCTTTAATGTTTTAATTTTTACAGTGCACCCCCCAAACTTGAATTTTTTTTTTTTTAAATTTTTTAATAAATTTTTTTTTAAAAAAAATTCGGGGTGGCTTTTGGCCATCTGACCATTTTGCACCCCTAGTTTTTTTATTTTTTATAAAATTTTTAAAAAAAATTCGGGGTGGCTTTTGGCCATCTGACCATTTTGCACCCCAAAATTTTTTATTTTTTATTTTATAAAAAATAAAAAAACTAGGGGTAATATGAGAATTTTGGGACAACATTGGTCGAATTGAAAAAAAATTTGTAAGTTTGGAAGGGGGTTGCATTGCAAAAATTAAAACATTGGAAATCGAATTAAAAATCGCCAAAAATTTTAGGAGGGAAACATTAGAGGTCGAATTGAAATCGGCCCGAGGTACTGTAATTTTCCTTTTTTTTTTTTTTTTTTTTAATGATGTAATTTAATAATTTAGGTTGGAAAAAATATTGTTCAAAATGTAATAATGCCTTTTTTTTTCCCCCTTAAAAGGTTCAGTTAATTTTAGATACTTTCGCCATTTTGTATTTTTATAAAAAAAACTGACAAGGTTAATATCGTCAAACAAGCCCAATTTTCCATTACGTTAGAATTTAAATATCTTCTTTTAAATTCGGTTGGTCCGCAAAAACCTCGAAATTTGAATGGCTCGGAAATAAAAAATAAATTAATTTTAAGTTGAACAAAAACAATTCAAAAACCAAAATTCAAGTTCTTACAAGCATATGTGTGAAACAGAGAAAAAAGCAAAGCAGGAAAAAGCTGCACTTTCCACACGCTTCGGATTTTCCTTCATTTTCTCTCGCCCACTTTCTCGGAATCCAAACATCTCTCTGTCAGACTCACCGTGACCATCTTGATATTGTTGTTCATAATTTTCTCTGCATGCTTTGAAGATTTCACCTTGAGAAGCTTTTCATTTCCACGTTCTTCGCCAAATCTATTTCGGAGTTCACATTTCTCTCAAGTGGTTTCTTGTGTTCTGAGAAGTTCTCTCTGGGTTTCTTTTTGGCGGTCGATCGGAGTTCTACTCTGCTTTGAGTGAAAATCTAAAGTGGTTTTGAGTTCCTCTCTGAGGTAGGTAAAAGATCGCTCCAAGTTTCAGAATTTGTGTTCTTTTAAGTTGAAATCTCTGTTTGGCTGCTGAGAAATGAAGCAAAAGCAAAGAACTTGACTATCTAGGTTCTTTGGGGTGTTTTTGTTTTTGGTACTGGTTCTAATTTTAACTACTAGCTTGGCTGAAGAACAAGATAAGAAACTTAGAATCTGGGTTTTACTGGTATTTTCTTTTTGGTTTATTTTTTAATTTGACTAATTTGTTGCCTTGGAGAGACCTTTTTTTTTTTTTTTTTTTTGGGTCCCTAGATAATGAAAACTTTGCAATTCAGAATGTCTAGTTTCCTCTTAACTCAAAAGTTATTTTCTTTGATTTTCCCTGTAGTTCTCAGCAACCAAACAATGCATCAAGGTGAAAGACGTGTTAGTGTAGAAGTGCATTGTCAAATAATTCGAAGTTTAGTTATTGGGCTCAATTGTCAAAAGAGTTCAAAGATAAGGGTCAGATCGAGGATCCCTGGAATGTTTTATTGTATTAACCACTTCAAAGTGTTTGGACTCCTAAATTTGCTGAAATCATATCGCCAGCGACTAGTTTGGGTTTGAAGATAATTGAAAATTTTAGCAACTTTTTGGATTTGGAACATGTCAATGGTGACTGATAAGTAAAGAGCACTAGAGTCTGTATCTTAAACGATGGTCCCCGCCATTAAGTTCATTGGATAAGTCATTGAGTGGGTCCTTGTTAAAGTTTTATTTGCTTTTTTTGGTTTTAAAATAAGCTTTTTTTTTTGTAATCTTAATTTGTATCCCATTGCTTCTGCCAATACTCTCAAAATCTGAGTTTTTTTTTTTTTTTTTTTTTCATTGGAACACATTTCAGGTAGATGTCGCAGAATTCTCAGGCCTCGCCTTCTTTCCAGTCGATCAAATCGTTGCCTGGGGATTTTAGGTTCACGGGTTCCCCAGCTTCTGATGGTCTTGAAAAATCCGATGATGGGAATTTGCGAAATACTTATTTGATCTCGTCGAGTATTCCTGAAAATGGTGATTCAAGTGACGGGGTTGTTGAGGGAGTTGAGGGCTACAGGGGTCAAGTTATTGAGGATTCCCCATATAGTGGGAATGCAATATCAGTTGAAGACAGGCCCTTGATTGTTGATGAAGAATTGGATTCAGTGGTTTCACATTTGTCTTCAATCTCGGCATCACGTAGTGAATGTAGGTGGGATGACACCACCTCCTACACTGCAAAGAAGGTATTTTGTGGCTTCTGGCTGAAATTTTCTTTTCCTGCCAAGCTTTGATATCTTTCAGATATACAAGGTATTATTTGATTTTTCTAGAAGAATGTAAGAGAAGTCCTTGTTATCTTGGTTGTCTTCGTTTTAAATTTTGTATTTTTGTACTTTCTCTAGCTTGCATCTATTGTTTTATACGTACAATCTTCATAACTATGTATTTATGAGTTACACACGTCTACAATAGGGGGCATTTGGCATGCTAAAATGGGTGAGCAACTGAAATGTAAAAGAGAATGAGATGCACTCGAGACCCAAAAAGTAATGATTTTGTTGCTTTTTTTGTTTTTTTTTTTTTTAATTTTAATTTTAATTATTTTTTTATTGGTTTGAGAACAGAAGCTTTAGGGCATGTAAGTGTGTTCTGTATTTGAATTAGGACTTCTAGAATTTTTGCTTGAATGTAGAAGGTAGGTAGCAACACAAAGATCAAATGGCTACTCAGTCATTAGCAGTAATGGAACTAAGCAACAAGAAGAAATCTATTTATATATATGTATACCATATATACACAGATACATTCATATATTTACATAATTATATATATGTAGAAGTAGTTGTAACAAATGTTTATTTCCACCATACATTCCATCCTATCTTAAATTTGTCTTGATAGTCTCATTTATTTCTTGACTTTATTCATCTTCTTTTTTTTTTTTTGGCATGAAGAAATGAATAAAACTTTAGTAACAACACCACCGACATTAAGTTTTATTTATAACTTTGAGATACAATGGCTCTTAGTTTGTATTTATAGAACAAGATGGAAATGACACCCCTAGTAATATTTATGTTTGTCAGTGTTTTTGGGTAACTGTTTTTTGTTTTTGGTTTGAAAAAGTGTTTGACTTGCTATTTTTGGCCCCATGAGTTGTTACCAGGCCAACGCAATATGTTAGCAGTTAAAGAATTTAATAAGACTAGTTATTACTTATAACAAAAAAAAAATTTGAAAAAAATATACAACTTATGTTTTTACCTTGTCTCTCAATATATTAATCTTTTGATAATTACAATGTTAGAGCTCCCTGGTCTACAAATGTTCTTCCAGTATTTGCTTCATTTTCCCTTGGTTCTCTTCTGTACCTCATGGGTTAGTTTGAAGAATGATGTGGGTGGTGGGCTTCGGGTTAAGAGAATTCATGGATTTAGGGTTTAAAATTTTAAAAGAAAGGATTAGGTTCAAAGATTTATAAGGGTGTTGAAATGATAGGGAATGAGATCAAGATCATTGTTTCTTGAAGCAAGCAGGTCACTTGAAAATTCTGGACAAAAAGCTTCTTTGATAGGCTATTTAACGGTTAGAATATATACAGTTTTAGATTGTCATGGGTAAGGAGAAGTGCTTAATCTGGGGTTGCACAAGAGAGAAGAGAATAGAAAGTTTGTGACTTTCCTGGGGCTTACTGGTGAATAGTACCAGTGAACAGCAAAGGAGATAATGCTAGGCGATTTTTCTCAATACTCAAACTTAATCTTTTCTAATATCAAAGTCTGAATTATTTGAATGCACTTAAACCTATTTATATAGATGATTAACTCGTTTAATTTGCTAAAGCTAGAATTCCTGATTTGAATAACAAACTAAATGCCTAATAAAACTAATCCTATTTAAATTTCTAGAATAATCTATAGACTAAACATAATTTAGCAAATAACCCTAAAAATATAATTATGCCCAAGAATTTTATAAATCCAGATCTGTCCTTGCTAAAAAATTCCTATAGTACCTAAACGAATGGTTCAATTTAAAAACCATTTGAACCATAGGTCTTGCTTCAATCGGATGTCACATAATGATAATGGCTCAATGCATTAAAAGCTCTTAAGCTGCCAGAACTGAAAATCACTCTATAGGTAGCAACTTGACTTTAGTCCATGGTCGTATGAGTAATGTTAGAAGTCCTTCTTGTGTCACTAAAAAAATGAGGTGGTTTTTAAAATCACCATTTGATTAAAATTTAATAATGATCAATTACAAGCCCAATGGTGATTTTAAAAGCCACATTATTTTTGGAGTGACACAAGAGGGACTTCTATCATTACTCATGGTTGTATCATTTTTCCCCAGTTAGAGAAATACTTGCTCGTGAGTTTTGAGATGTTGGATTATAAGAATTCTTGTACTCAGAACTTGCACCAAAGATTGATAATTTATTTCTGCTCCTTGATTTCTTGAAGGAGTATTGTGTGTGGTTTCTTATTTTTTCATATCGACTTGTATAGAGGTTAAGATGACTCTTATATCTCGTATGCAACAAGTGTCAACAAAGAAAACTCTATAAGTAGGCAGTTCACTGATGCTTATTACTTGTATATTTCTCAGAGTGGCTTGAATGCATTTGTAGTTTTGTTCTGTTGGTAAGTTTCCTTGCAGTTTGCATGAATTATTAGAAGTAATGCAACTATAGAAATTAAATTGAAAAAAATATGCAATAGTAGATATCATAATGTGTTGGTTGTGTCTGAATCACAGTCAATTGAGTTGACAGTTTTAACATACTATTTAGTATTTGTTACGTAGTTGTTGAAGTTTACTGTTACAGAAGCTTCAGTCTTGGATTCAACTTCCAAATGGGAATTGGGAGCTGGGGAAGATTTTAGCAACTTCATCATCTGAGTCTGTTATTTCACTGCCTGGTGGGAAAGTAAGAGAACTTTTGGGACTTGTGAATTACAATTTTAATCACAATTAGATGTTTACTCCACATTTTCTTTTGTAGGTTTTAAATGTAAAAACTGAAAGCTTGGTACCAGCAAATCCTGATATACTTGATGGTGTAGATGATCTTATGCAGCTAAGTTATTTAAATGAACCGTCAGTGTTATACAATATTCAGTGTAGATACAACCAAGATATGATATATGTAAGTATTTCTATGTTTTTATTTTGAATGTGTTTATATTTTGGTTTCTACTTCTAATGTTCTGCTTTCACCTGATGGATTTATGGTATAACTCTCTGCTTTTTAGACAAAAGCTGGCCCTGTTTTGGTCGCTATAAATCCCTTTAAGAAAGTTTCTTTATATGGAAATGATTACATTGAAGCATATAAGCTAAAGTCTATCGAGAGTCCACATGTGTATGCAATTACGGACACCGCTATCCGGGAAATGGTACGAGGTAATTTCTCTAATTTGTAATTTTACAAGACTGAGTTTTCAGGAGTTAAGGGCTTCTCTCCAAAAAACGTCATTAGTGTGTGGTATTCTTACTTTGCTTCTTTTTCTTCCAGATGAAGTTAATCAATCCATCATTATAAGGTCAGTAGATTTTGACTAACTTTGTGCAATTCCTCTTGGTCATTCTTTTCGAACTATGTATGTGGATGAGTAAATCTTTTGTCGAAAGCTTTTAACTGGAGACTTGTCACTTTGATTATACTGAGAGAGAATGTTTGGTTAGGATATTGTAATTGTTTAATACCTTTCAGTCCTACAATTTTTTTACCCATTTTCTGTTTGTAAGTATGACCATAAAATCCACAATGGGAGATCTGTGCTTTAAAGCCTAAACACGGGATGTAATTGAATTTTCCCATTTTCTAAATGCAAAGATCTCTGGTTATGTTACAAGGACAGTCTTAACAAGTTTATGGTGTTTTGGATGCTTAGACACTGATGCATATGAGGTATTAACATGTTTACTGAGTTGGTGAAATGTGCAATCAAGAGGAAATTATAAACAGAGGATAAAAGAAGACAAAATGAGAGGTGGGAGGAGTTTGTGACATTGCTGGAATCTCACTGATAATCTTGTTATGAGTTTAGAATACCTAAAGTTTGAAAATTCGCTCATAGAATTACAATCCCATGCCATGCAGTTCATGTGTCAGACATCTCTCATCTGTGCTAGATGCCAAAACCCATATCAGTGGAGGTCACAAGATCCATGAATTTATTGGCACTGATTATCTGCTTAACTTTCATCATTCATACTGCCAATACTAAACTTGGCATTCAAATTTATTCTATGGCTGCTTAAATTTGTCATCATTGCTGCTGCCAATATAGGCATTTGAATTTATTCTTTGAGCTCTTTGTATGAAAATTTTTCTTGCCCAAGTTTAAATGGAAAATTGCTTGCAGTCTTACCTTTTCCAGGCATAAGATTTAGTTTTATGTCATATATTTTTTTGAGGTAGTGGGTTTTGATATTGGCTTTTGAAAGTGATAGTTTGTGGAGAGAAGTTGTGGCTAGGAAGGTGAGGTTCTAGGGGAAGCTTTTAAGGTAATGAGCATTAGTTTGAGGCCCGGGAAGGGGTCAAAGTTTGGCGAACTATATGAATTGCTAATTTCCATATTTTGAGGATTCTGAGAGTTGTTAGCTGCTGGTTGGCTATGGGATTTTAACTTCGAGAAATGGTTATGTGATTGAGAATTAGAGTTGGTATTACTATCTTTTAGAAGTGTGAGGTATTACTAATTCTGAGGAGCGTCATACCAGCAGCTTCCATGTTTGATTTGGCGCGGAGGAAAAGCTGGATATTGGAGAAGTTTCCTATCTTTGAGAAGCCCATAGCATTTTGTAGAAGACGGGGTTTTTTGATGATTGGATCAAAGCAGGGGTCTGTTATACTTTTGTGGACATAAACCCAGATGCAAACAAAAAGCACTCAAGTCCGTAGCATGTCTGTCTCGTGTAATGTGTTTTGGAAGAAGAGAAACATAAGAATCTTCTGGAAAGAAGTGTCTGTACTGGATCTGAAAAATTAATTCCTTACGTTGTTTCTCCTTTGGAGATTCTCATATTTACCAAGAGATAGGATTCTTTGTTGTTTTGTTGCCATGGTGTTGAGCCATTTAGTTTGAAATCCCTGCATGTAATAGGTATATGAATGCAAAGCCCACTCCCTGTACATTTTTATTTTGTGCCTATGCACAACACAAAACATGTAAACATAACTTCAGCTAGAAAGCAGTTTTATCAATGGGATGTTTTGTTGTTATTATGCTGAGTCCCTAATAAAAAACTTTGCAATTTATGTGGTGCTTGTAGCAATCATGATGGAAAATGAGAGATTTAATACAGTAGTAGAGGATACATTGAGTTTGTGCTGTTTCAATCAGCTACCGTATTTATGTGTACTTTTTTATAAGTGTGCATTTAATTGTTCAGTGGGGAAAGTGGAGCTGGGAAAACTGAGACTGCAAAAATAGCGATGCAATATTTGGCTGCTCTTGGTGGTGGAAGCGGAATAGAATATGAGATATTGAAGACTAATCCAATCTTAGAAGCTTTTGGTAATGCAAAAACATTGAGAAATGACAATTCAAGTCGCTTTGTAAGCTCCTTGTTCTTCTCATGAATTACTACTTTAACATGCTTGTAATGAGGGTTAGCAGTAGTAATGGAAAATGTTGAAGTTATGGCATTTTATATTGTAAGGTTTGATAACCTTAGTGAAAATGTCACAGGGAAAGCTCATTGAAATTCACTTCAGTGAAACTGGAAAAATATCTGGTGCCAATATTCAAACCTGTAAGTTCACTTGTACTGATTATTTTACCGGATTAAGTTGTAGCTTATTAATTTGTAATTATTATTTTTTGAAAGTTCAGAACTGACCTTGATTTGAATCTGTGTTGCTTCTGCTTATTGTACACAGTTTTACTTGAAAAGGTAATTCTTTATCCCTGTGGTCTATTGTTCTGGCCCATTTGGTTTTTATTAACTCAATGTGTTTTTTTTTTTTCTTCTTTTTTCTGGGCACTCACTTCTTCATTTTACGATGTCAACAGTCTAGGGTGGTCCAATGCACAGAGGGAGAAAGGTCATATCATATATTTTATCAGCTCTGTGCTGGGGTTCCTACTGATCTAAGAGGTTATTATTGCCAGTTATTTATATCATTTTGAAGCTTATTATTTATTCACACGAAGGGAAATGGTTAGGTATCTTAATATAGAACTTCTATGGATTGATATATGTTTGTCTCTACTACTGTCTCCAAATTCTGAATAATAGAGTGAAGGAAACTTTACATTTATGTTAGTTTTCTATTGGCCTTTTATGTAAAATTGGTGAATTAATTTTATAAGACTTCAGAAAGTATGAAATTGTAAAACTGGTCTCTTGGATTTTTGATGATTAGAATATTGACTTTGACTTGTCCTTGTAGATCTCATGCTTGTACCTCTGCACTATTATGGCTTTCGTCTGTTAGATGTTAAATTGATAATTTCTGATTCTAAGAATTTAGTGATATGATTTTTTATCTTTTTATTTTAGTTCAGGAGATACTTAACATTACAGCTAAATGTCATAGTCCTTTCATCCATTCACTGTGTTATTTGCCTTGAATGGCATTCTGCTCTGCTTTGATTTGTTTGAAGACCTGTATCCCATACATGTCAATTTATATTCTTTTGCCTTATCTGTTTCTTTGTTCCATTTAATTTTTGAAACACAGAGAAGCTAAATTTGAGGAGTGCAGACGAGTATAAATATCTGAGGCAGAGCAATTGTTATTCAATTACTGGGGTTAATGATGCTGAACAATTTCGCATTGTTGTGGTACTTTTTCTCTTATCATGAATTAAACTCCCGTCTACATTTCAGGTTTATAGTACGGTTCATGGTTTTGTTTTTTTGGGTCCTAAGAAGTAAAAAATTGATTTGCAAATTAATTTTCTATGGCTGTGGCCATTCTCTAGGAAGCTCTGGATGTCGTCCATATCAGCAAAGAAGACCAACAGAGTGTATTTGCAATGCTTGCTGCTGTCTTGTGGCTAGGAAACATCTCGTTTACTGTGATTGATAACGAAAATCATGTTGAAGCTGTGATGGATGAAGGTAAAAGTCTTCTAGAACTTAAAGTGAAATGCATTTCCAGTATTGCGATTTGTTCCCAATTGGATATGCCAACATAACATGTAACGGTCCTTGGGTTCGAACCAAACTCTACAAATCACCTCCAATTCATTAAGTATTTCACTTGTTAGGCTTACTTGTTGAGAGGAAATTTGAGACCACACGAGGGAGAGTCTTACAATATTAATTAAATGATTAAATTCACAATTTTCTACTGGTTTAAGTTTTTGGGATAAATGGTGATTTAACAGAATGCAAGAGAGCTTAGTACTTGCCATGTTGGTTATATCTTGGATTTCACTCACAAATTGAAATTATCTCCTAGGGCCTTGCAGAGCATTTTTAACTTAACTGATATAGATGAAAAGTCTCCATCATAGAATTTTTCTAGGACAAAAATCTTTCATACCTAAGATCAGTCAACAAGGACATAGATTACTTTAATATAAGCCGGCTATAACATGCCCCAAGTGATTCCTGAATTATTCTGACTCCCAGTTTTCCCAAGGAAGAATGCTTCAAATTTAAGTTTTATTGCATTCAAGGGATTTGTGTGGGTGTGGGGTGCCTTCAGAGCTACTCCAAAAGAGGGTTTGGATCCATGGGAGATAGTTGATCAATATCCGTAAATGCAAATAATGGCCCAATATTTTTAAGATTAGATTCAGTACTTAACCCCAAGGGTTTGACCTAAGTGGTGGAGGCCTTGGTCTTGAGGTATCATCCCTTCAAAGGTCCAAGGATCAACACCTCATGGGTGCAGTCAATCCTTTGGGGCCACACCCCTTGGTAAAAAGCCAGCGATTTAACCAGTTCCGTGTAGGTAAACTTCCGAAGGTGCGGTGCACGGGACCGGTTACTCTGTAGGGGTGGATCCAAAAGGCCCTGCCTTGGAGAGGTTCCCCGACATAAAAATTAAAAAAAAAAAAAAAAAACAAAAAAAAGAAAGATTAGATTCAGTATTTGATGGGGGTGTAGTTATAAAGGAAGGTTTGGGCTAGAAAAATTTTGCTCTTTTTACCCAGGCTTGTCTGAAGTTGCATATAGCCAAAATACCTTGGTTGAAGAAATCATTTGTTAACAGATCCTGCTTTCTCTCACAGACCTAAGTTTCTGAAAGAAATTGTGAGAATTGGAGTTGGAAGATAGGACATGTAGGACAGATCCTGGTTTCTCTCACAGTCCTAAGAATCTGAAAGAAATTGTGAGAATTGGAGTTTGAAGATAGGACATGCTCCTACATATGCTCTTTTGTTTTCTTGTTGGGCTTTGCAAATGAGTTAGAAGGATCTAATTCTCATCCAAGTAAAGTTCTAGTCAACTAATTGTTTTATGTGCATGGCCCAGAGACGAGTTAATATGTGGGTGTCCAAACAAAGATGGTTCTTTCTGCTGTTGTCATCTTAGCTGGAGATGATTTGAGATGTTGACAATTTTATTGAACAGAAATGGTGATCGAGTTTCTATGATTTTAAATTGATTTGTCTGTAGCTATTATTGCATATAAGCTGGCTTCTTCTGTCAATAATTCTTCAAAGTTGTCTTGGCAGTGCAAGACATATGCTTGCTGTTGGCATTTTTCAATATTATGGAATTGGATGGGAGAAAAAAAAGGACTGTCAAAGCTTTATTTAATTTAATTTTCCAAGAGTTTGCAGTTGGATGGTTTCTTGGGCATCGTTTGCAACAGATTTTGCTACATTTTAGACTCCTAAGTCCTTGCAACCAGTTTCAATGCCAGACTTACATTTAATGATTTATTGGTCCATACTTTCTTCTTGTTCTATCGTACCAGTAATATGCATCTTCTTTATACATTAAATTTTACTTATGAATTTTTGCGTAAAATGAAGTTACTTCTATGAATTTGACCTTCCTGGTTAATTCCTTCTTTCCCTCCTTTCCTATTGTCTGTGCTCGTATGTTCTCAACATGAGCTTGAATTGTTTTACTTTCAGGTCTATTTAATGTTGCTAAATTAGTTGGATGTGACATTGAGGAGCTTAAGTTGGCTTTGTCAACTCGCACGATGAGAGTTGGGAATGATAATATTGTCCAAAAGTTAACACTATCTCAGGTAAGAAGACTCATGGAAAAATTTATCTTTTCAATTGTAGATTGTAGATCGTGCACCATGTAAATTTGGCATAAAAATTAGGCAGAGATGAAGCAACTTCCCAAGAGTAGTGGGAGTCTTTGGATTGAGAAACATTCCTTTAAATTTATTTGATATTGTTGTTTCTCCCTCATCATGTAAAGACTGCTCTACATGGATGTCAACTACCTGATCAGTACAATGTTGTGGGTGGGATCATGGTTTAATTGCTGGATTGTGAGGCTCCTTTGAAAATGTCTGTTACATATTTCCAGACCCAAGTGCTTTGTGGCTCATATGAGTGGCATGTAACACGTTTTTTAAGTCTTTCTTTAGAATTGAAGCTTGTGCTGAAGAGGATTTTGAGTGGATTTATCAAATCTTTCTCTCTCTCTCTCCCTCTCCCCCCCCCCTTCTCTTTCTCCCTATCTCTTTCTCTGTCTTCTTCATCTAAAAGAGAAAAGATCCTTTTGTGAAACTATAATATAGTTGTGATTGCAGCACTTCCTTGTTTCTTAAGTTGACACAACTTGAGGCATGTGGCATTACTGATTGGTTTTGGTTGTTTCCCATAGTGGTGGTTTAGTAGGTATTGACAGATGTTTAGTCAAGTCATAGAGAGTTGAAATTAAATTTAAAAATTAAATAATTTTTTCAAATTGCTTTATGTTATACAATAATAGTCAAGGTCTTTAGACCAAATGTCATCTCCTCTCTCTCTTCAACTTAGATGTGGAGTGTGATGTCTCGTGTTAAATTCTGTATGGTTGCAATCCTTTATATTTGCCTATAAAAGAAAGTAAAATACAGTGATAATTGTTTTTGTTTTGTTCTTTTTTGTTTTTTGTCTTTGTTTTTGTCTCTAATGCTTTGAAATTTATTTTTTCTTTTCCTTGGGTGAGTTTTTACATTTTTATACAAGGTTAATCTTAATTTTAGTATTTTCAAGAGTTTGAAGCTTTAGCTCCATATAACAGAATCTGCTTCACTGGACAGAGACTTTCATGCCTTTCTTTATCTGTTCATCTTTTTTAAATGTTATCTGGGATTAAGCTTTCTGTCCCAGAATTACGCAAATGAATAACAAAAAAGAACGAAAAAAAGGCTGTCCCACAATTATAATCAAAGTTTTCAAGAGCTAGGTCCTAATCATTGGCTGACACTCTCTTCATTCTAGAATTGGAATTAGTTTTAAGTTTGTGGAATCTTAGAAGTTTTTTTTACATGTGAAAATATATGAATATGTCCTTGAGTCTGACCAATTCTAGTAACTTTCCTCTCCTTGATCGAAAAATTATGTTTTGTCTTTCAGGCCATTGACACAAGAGATGCATTGGCAAAATCAATTTATGCTTGTTTGTTTGAGTGGCTGGTTGAACAAATCAACAAATCTCTTGCAGTAGGCAAACGGCGTACTGGCAGATCCATCAGCATTCTTGATATCTATGGCTTTGAATCATTTGATGTATGTTTCAATTATGTTCCTGCTGTAGTTCTCTCTCTCTTCTTTTATGCACTAATTGTTTATGGTATACAATATTTGTATCTGCAGAGGAATAGCTTTGAACAGTTCTGCATAAATTATGCAAATGAGAGATTGCAGCAGCACTTTAATCGTCATCTATTCAAGTTAGAACAAGAGGTATTATCTTGTATGTTCTTTATTTTTTATAAGTAATAATCCAATCTCATTAAAGGTGAATGTAAAACCGTACAGATTTGAGCAATCCTTTATTCTGTTGAGTTCCATGGAAAACCGATCAGCTATTCCGATTATTTGCCAAAACAAGTGGAAGCCATATTGCTAAGGCTTAGTTTAAAATGACAAAAACCAAAAAATAGCACATGAGCATACCCTAGAAAGAGAATACATTGCTATTTTGTTCCACTGTTCTAGAAAGAGAACACATGAGTATACCCATGAACATTCTATTCTTGAGTGATATAGTTGTTTGGCTGGATTTCAATCTTAATATATTAGTTCTTTAGCCTGCTTACACACGCACAAACAAATATTCATATATAGAGGAGGATAAACTATGGTAGGACAGTGCCTCATGATGGTTGATGGAACCTCACCCATTTCCACCTATATGGTGGTGTTTGTTAAACAACATCAAAACAAAATTTATATCACATAATACGCTTTTATATCACATCATTTACTTTTTACTGCTATTTAAATAAAAAAATCACTACAAAACAAAATTTTTCACTTTTCAATACCATTTTTTTACTTTTTTATACCAATCATTATTTTCTTTTTAAAATTTTTTTAATGTCAACAGTACAGTGAAAAAGGCCTTGTTGTTTAACAAACAGGGCCTATATGTGTATATCTATATATAGTTGCATGTTGAACAAAGTGCTTATTGAGGGACAAGATGTTTGATTCTTGATAATCAATCATTGCTGGAGAGGCTTGATTTGCCCCCACTGAACTAGATTCTCAGGGTAAAATTAAATTTTGATAACTTCTTGATCTTTTTTATCCTACTATATCCAGTTTGTTATGTGTTAAAATCTGTAGAAAAGAATTGAACAAGGAGCTATATTTGAAAAGATAATTTGCTTACTTATGTTAACTATCCATTTTATTTTTCAGGAATACATCCAAGATGGCATTGACTGGACAAAAGTTGATTTTGAAGACAACCAAGATTGTCTTAGTCTTTTTGAAAAGGTACAGATCCTGATGCATCAGATGCATTTTGTGGATTTTCCCCGATTTGTAGTATAGAAAATAATTACTTAATTTTACACCTATTTTTAGATGTTGTGCAATGCCATGTTTTTCCTCTTTTTCAGAAATTTTAGACAACAGTTTGTATGTGGATAGTGATTGGTATTCATATTATATATGGTTGCATGTCTACTGGAAAAGAAAAGCAAGTCTATTAGATGTTTGGATACTTCATATCCAGATCTGCATGATTATCTTCTGTACAAATGGGTGTTTGCATTGGTTAGTGACTGGTTGCGAATATTCTTTATCTGTTGTAGGGGGCTGGTCATTATTAGTTAGTTTGGGTGTAGTTCTTTGACAGATTAAGTGTACGAAGATGTTATCTCAAATCTAGAAAATGGGATATTTGGGGAGCTGGATGACGTGAAAGTAAAAATCAACCATTGTAAAAAAAAAATGTTGATCCAATGGTTGATTTTTACAGCCACGTCATCCAGTTGTATGACAATTATACATTAATTTGCTAGATAGGATTACTCATTTGGGAAAGATACTCCCTGTAGTAATAATTTTTTTTTGTAGTATTTCTAAGTTTCAAAAATCTTGGTTGTCCTTTTGGCTTTTGACAACCTCTTATGATTCAGTAATTTTGGTTTTATGTTAATATTGTTTTTTTTTTTTTAATATTATTTGTAAATATGGAAGGAACGACTTATAGATAAGTGGCTTGCTTAGGAAAATGTGTAGAGTTTGAGCCAAAAGAGTTTCAGTTGCTAGGGGAAAAAATGGGTTTCCTTTGGTTGTGCCCTCTTGTTGGTAAAAGTTCTGGACTTTTTTGGCATTTGCAAGGTTATCTTCTAGAACGTTAGTAGTAACTTATAAAAAAAATACTTATCAAAACGTTCGTAGTAGGCGAGTTTATTGTTCCAAATTGGGACCTTGTGTTTGGAGTGTTGTTCCATGCTTTCAATGCATGTATCGGGATTCTGCCTTTTTTCATTACTGCTTTAGCGTTGGTAGAATAATACTTGGCACGTTTGTTATCCATCAAAATTTAGTTTAGTTCTTGCAAGTTTAGGGCTTTGGAAACTGGGTACTGTTTTCTATCTCCCCATTTCAATGGCTTGGCCTGTCCATTAGTGGCCCCGCTGATTACCAGAAGTAGAAGTTCCAACATCATTGTTATCATGAGTTTTGTGGCATCTAGGTAGGTGCAGAATACTAGCTACAGAATTGGGGGGACAAAAGGGAAGAGAAGGGGTGGGGTTTGGGGGGAGGTTGGCATGCATAATGTAGCTTGACACCTTTTCCAGGGAAGGACAGGCTAGGCAATAAGCCTACTAATCTACATCTTTTATTAGTTATGCCTTGATCGAGTTTAATCCTAGTGTTTTGGTCAAACCCTGGTGAAAAATATTGCTCACAAAGTTCGTCTAAACATGTCATATAACCATAACGACTCTTTTTACTTTTTGTGATGCAGTTGGTTTTCTGTATGTCCAATACTTCTTGAAAACATTGTTGAGAGTGCTAGTTGAAGTCACCTTTGTAAAGCTAAAAATTAAAATATTTTTAATCTTTTATTTTTATTTTGTTTAAAATAAAAGAATATGCTAAAGAGGAAAACACCAGAACCCCACTGGATATAAGGAAGAAGAAGAAGGGCTGCAATTGAACCAAGCTGAGCAGTACTTATTATTTGAGCATTTGCTTAATGAAACATGTAAAGAGCTTGGATTTTTTCCTTTCTTTACTTGCGTGCTGTTTAATGATGATGTTAAGATGAAAAATAGAAGAATGGAATCAATTATGATATCCAAAATTCTAAAGCTTGCCTTTGGTACTAATGCCTTTTATCATTGGCAAATTAGACATGGGTTCGAACCTTCATAACTACAACTTGACATTTTTCTTCCTTTCCTAGTTTTCTTGAGTTTTTGGATTTTTGTTTTTCGTTAGGGTTTTTCTAGTATACTTCTTGACTTCTTGTGTGCCAAGGTTGTGCTCCTCTGCTCTTTATTAATGAGATTGAATTACTTATTCAAAAAAAAAAAAAAAATTATGTGCAGAAACCATTGGGGTTATTATCCTTGTTAGATGAGGAGTCAACTTTCCCGAATGGCACGGATTTGACCTTCGCCAACAAGCTTAAGCAGCATCTGAATTCCAATTCTTGTTTCAGAGGAGAACGAGGAAAAGCCTTTTCTGTCTGTCACTATGCGGGGGAGGTATTACCTTGTCATTATTAATATTTTCTGTTATTTTCCTTCAGTCCTCTCTCAACTGCTTGGTACCCTCTTATCGAGAGATGATCTAGCAATCTGATTATGCTTCATTTTATGAAGTGTAAATCATTTGCCTGATCCCATTTGTGTTACATTTGGAACAATGGCCATTGCATAGGTACTGTTTGTTAGATTGTCATGTTTTCAAATGTCGAGTGCCACATATTTTCTTTATTGACAAAACTGCTAATTAAAAAGGGGGAAAAGAACTTCAATTCTTTTGGTTCATTTTGTTCTTGTTAGTTGACTGTAAGATGGTTCAACTTGCTCCTCCACTCAGGTTACATATGATACAACTGGATTTCTGGAGAAGAACAGGGATTTACTGCATCTAGATTCCATTCAACTTTTGTCCTCCTGCTCTTGTCGCCTTCCTCAGATATTTGCTTCTAGTATGCTTGCACAATCTGAGAAACCTGTAGCTGGTCCTTTATATAAAGCAGGTGGAGCAGACTCCCAAAAGCTAAGTGTTGCTACAAAATTTAAGGTACGCTACTTCCCAATTATGAGTCATAAGCTTGGTTTTGAATTTGAAATTTGCAGCAAGATAGTGTGAACTTATTATGAAATCTATTCTATTGTGCAAGCCTCGTTCACTTATATTTGATATTGATGAGTTTGTAGCATGTATAAAATCTTCAATCTATATATATTCTTGGGGTTTGCTTTATTTTTCTCTTTCTCAAGTATATTTGTCAAGTTGTGAAATTTCATTGCACAATGTTCAGAATTGATCTGGTTGGACACTGATATTAATTCTTTTTTTAGTCACTTCCTCAATTTAGCTCATAGATGGATGATAATTGTTAAATCACCCGATGTCTTAAAAGCTTAAGCTTTTCCACATTGAATCCCCAGTTGTGGGACTTGGCAAAGGTGGGTAAGGGGTGCAGTGGTCTTAGGTTTGAGAGAATTAAAAAGAAGTAGATAGCCATCCTTTATGAGGTTTTGAGGCTTACAGTTCTCAAAATTGTATACTGTGGTAAAGGTTTTATTTTATTTTATTTTTCTTCTTGTTTCAGTACAGGTAGTTCATCTGCTCATTGTATTGCTTTTATTTACTTGTTTTTGTTGGTATTCAGGGTCAATTATTCCTACTGATGCAACGCCTAGAAAGCACCACACCTCATTTCATACGTTGTATCAAGCCCAATAACCTTCAGTCTCCCAAATTGTATGAGCAAGGACTTGTGCTGCAGCAGTTAAGATGTTGTGGAGTCCTAGAAGTAGTACGAATATCAAGATCTGGCTTTCCCACCAGAATGTCCCACCAGAAGTTTGCCAGAAGGTAAAGAAAGATAATATTTTTTCTTCAGTTACAGCTTTAAAAATTCTTATATATTTCCTAATTGATTACGATTTTTTTTTTTTATTTGTTTCTTTGGCTTGGCGGATATCTGATGTTAAATCTCACATCAGATATGGTTTTCTTCTGCTGGAGAACGTCGCATATCAGGATCCACTTAGTGTTTCAGTTGCAATTCTTCATCAGTTCAATATCTTGCCTGAAATGTATCAAGTTGGCTACACAAAGTTGTTCTTCCGAACTGGACAGGTACTTTATATATTTGGTATTGGTTTTTGGCTAAATTATTAGTTGGTGCATGGCATTTATCCATGAGGTAGTTCATGGAAGATACAAGGACATGGATTCTTAATACTATTCAAGAAGTCCTCCCTCCCATTGGAATGGGAAAATGAATTTGGACAAGAAGTTGCACATGTACTATAAGTGAATGTAATTGATCAACCACATTTCTTGTCGTTGCTCTGTAGGGATGTGATTGAGCCAATCCGAGATACAATTTCGGTCAAGTACTAGAATTTGTTGTTGGTGAGTAGCTTTGTCACCATGTTGAGTAGGAGTCCACAAGAAGATACCAGAGTGTTAAGTAGATTAAAAATGAGGCATGACAGTCTCTGTATAAGGGTTATGTGCAGCCCATAGTGGACCATAATTGTGGAGACAAGCTTGTCTAATGTGTGAGTACTCCATAATTGGGTATATAGGGGTTTGCGATTGCGCTTGTGATTTTATTTTATTTGTTTCTTTGTAAGACTTAAAAGAACATGAGTAGAAGTAGCGAATAAAGATGTGTTAAATAGGAAGGTAACAGAAAGTGTGATTTTAGATAGATTAGAATGGCGGCAAAGAGTACTTCTAGCCTACCTTGCTGAATTTGAGGATATAGATAGACAACCCCAATTTAATTAGGGCTTAGTCGAGTTGAGTTAAGGGGTTGAGAGTTTAGTCCTTATTGGTGGTAATGGCTTCTCTCCTTGTTTGTGTATGTAGATAAGCTTGTAATTTGCATGCTCGCTTTATTTTAATATTGTTTGATATCTAGGGTGTGCAAACAAATATGTGTTTTAGTTCAACTCAAAACATGTTGGAAAAGCTTGGCTGCTTGTGCTTGCATCAGCTTGATGATAACTGAGTCTGAGCTCTAGCTCATTTTGAGCTTGATCTTGGACTTGGGCTTGAAGCGCATCCTCATTGGCCTCGCCCACCTTGTCAACTTCCTTCCATTTCTTCACCAGTACAAATATCAGCTTCAATTCTGTCATTACCTCCTGTTGTTAGATCATTTAAGACAAATTTACTAGAGTGGAGGGTAGAAAATGGAGATTAGGAACACATATAGATAGATAAGAGACATCAATCTTGATGAACTTCACAGCTGTAGTGTGGATCACCATTTCTATGAACTAGCTAGGTCCACATTAAAGGAGACACCAAAGTGTTACAAATTCTATCATCATCTCCTCAATCAAGAAAGGAAAATTATAATCCAAAAAAGCCCTTGATGATAAGGTGTGGTAGTTGCATAAAAGAGAGAAGCTTCTTTCGTGGGTTGGGATCTGGAGATGATGGGGAAAGCATACAGACCCTTGCCTTTTTTTTTCTTTTTTTTTTTTCCCCTTAAATCAAAAATGTTTAGAAGGGTAATTAAATTCTTCATAATCTATATACTCTTGTTCCTGATCCTAATTCAGCTCACTGCCAAACCTATATGAGCTTGTTTATGAGGGCCTTTTCCATGAGGCTAAAGGAGCTGACGTTTCCTTACTTGGACTTGGCTTTTCTATTGTACAACTTAGGGTAAATGACATTTTTCTCCCACAAGCTACCATCCTTGTATCACTTTTCTCAACTTTAACTCGGTGCATCTCAAACTCTATTTTGAACTTTTAGTGTCAGTTTGCCCCTATGTTTAAATCAGTCATTCAGTTTGATGGAAAAGCATGTAAAATGACTAAATTGCCCTTGACAAGCATTTTCATTTTATATTTGTTTAGATAAAAAAAAAAAAAAAATTCAGTTTTTTAGTTTTAACATTTATTTCACACTTTTTTTGTTCAACTTAACAGTTGATTTGGACTGAGGAGACAAACTCTCACTGAAACTTAAATAAAGGGTTCAAGTTGCACTGGACACTGGGTTAAAATTTGTGAGGTAAAAGACACATGAATGGTAGTTTATTAGGGTAAGAGAGATAGGGACGGTAGTTACTACATCAAGCTTGAACTTGTTCATTTACTAAACAAGCATAAACGTGATCCTTATGAGCCAAGCTTTAACTTTTGCTAACAGCTTGGTTTATTACCATTTTAGCAACTCATAAGGTATTGATGCTGCACAATAGTTTTTCAATTTTATTATAAAGAATCAAGGTATCATTTGAAGTGCAAACGGTGCAACTCATGTAATCAGGTAGTGTACATGAAATAGAAAGCTTCAATGATCAGCCAAAAAAGTGTTATTTTCATGTCAACGAGTTTGGATGGATTCTGTCATTATTAAAATTTGAAGCCAATTTTCCATTGCATGTAATTATGGTGAGATTATTTTAAGTTCAATTCCTTTTTATTGTTATTGTTATTGTCATAATAATAATAATAGTATTATTATTATTACTGTTATTAATAATAATAATATTATTATTAGTTGGTAACAATAGTAAGTTCTGATGTGGGTATAAGGAAGGAAATGGTTTTAGACAGGTAATTAAGGACATGGCTCTAGCTAGGGCTCAGTGGGTTAGAAGTATTCATGTGGCCAACTTCAATCAATCGAGAATAAAAGTCAATTGAGTTATCATTATTTGGTAATGAAGGGCTTATTTCAACATTGTGTTAGTTTGTCCTGGCTTGGTTGATATGCTGTTGTGAAAATGCAGTTCATATTTATTTTATTGTTCTGATGTAACAATTCCGAGGATGATGATGCAGATTGGGGTGCTCGAGGATACAAGAAACCGTACCCTCCATGGTATTTTAAGGGTTCAAAGCTGTTTTAGAGGGCACCGAGCGCGCTGTTACCTTAAGGAACTTAAGAGAGGAATTGCCACTCTTCAGTCATGTATTTCCCTTTACTTGCTCTACATTTGCTGAAATAGTTCATATTCTGTCAAGGGGAAATTCAAAAGAGTTTGTGAGAGTCAATATCGCTACGTCTATTCATGCAGTTGTTCGGGGAGACAAAACCAGAAAGGAATATGCAGTCACACTTCAGAGACAGAGAGCTGCTATTGTAATGCAAAAGCGGATGAAAGGAAGGATTGCTAAGAAGAAATTGCGGAGTATAAATGACGCATCAATTGTGATACAATCAGGTAAAATTTGAAATTTTAACTTGGTAGGACCAAATCCTCTGAAGCTCGGTAATAGTGTTCGTATTGGAGTGCCTCATACAAACTTGCAGAGAACTATGTAATGGGTTCAATTTGGTGAGTTCATGATCGGGTCAAATTTGGGCTTGGGTTCAGCACTTCAGCCCAGATTCAATGTACCAATTTGTTTATAACAAAGAAAATCAATGCAAATCGAGTGCACATTAAAATATAATTCAAAACATAAAAGGTTGTAAACACTAGGTTATATTTGAAATTAAAATCTGAATTGGAGTTCGGACAACTGGTTTTGTCAACCCAACTAAAACCTGTTTAACCTGGGCTGGCTTGGGTTTGATATTGCCAGCTCTAAATTCATCTGTCATTACATCTACAGTATTACCATAGATTATTCATTATTTTGTTTCATGATTTTGTTTGTGCTATCTGGCAGTTATTCGTGGCTGGCTGGTCAGAAGATGCTCAGGAGATATAGGACTACTGAAATCTGGGGACATGAAGGTACTCCCTTATGCTGCAATGTTAATCTCCTAAGGAAATATTAAATATTAAGATCCAATTACGTGGATCAGTTGTTGGCCACAAACAAAGAAAATCCCATGGAAATACTAGTGTCCACAAAAAGATATTCGCTAATCTTGTATGGACAACTTGTCTTTTGATCGTGTTCTACCTGTATATGAGTTATTTTTCATGCAATGCTTTCTTGAATCTCCCATATTCTCATAGTTTGAGAA
The DNA here is from genome assembly GCF_965113065.1 of Corylus avellana. Classification (NCBI taxonomy): domain Eukaryota; kingdom Viridiplantae; phylum Streptophyta; class Magnoliopsida; order Fagales; family Betulaceae; genus Corylus; species Corylus avellana. The sequence continues at coordinate 30,425,973 of NC_142493.1, forward strand.
AGCTACAATTATGAATTCCAAACAGGCTAACGAATCGGATGAGGTGCTGGTGAAGTCTTCCTTCCTTGCTGAATTACAGCGACGAGTTCTGAAGGCTGAGGCTGCTCTGAGAGAAAAAGAAGAGGAGAACGACATCCTCCACCAACGTCTCCAACAGTATGAGAGTCGTTGGTCTGAATATGAGCTGAAAATGAGATCCATGGAAGAAGTGTGGCAGAAACAAATGAGATCCCTACAATCTAGCCTCTCCATTGCAAAGAAGAGCCTTGCCATTGATGATTCCGAAAGAAACTCTGACGCATCAGTAAATGCTAGCGATGATAGAGACTACAGCTCAGATATGGGAAGTAGTGATAAGCGGGTTGAGAGCAATGGTTTGAGGCCAATGAGTGCTAGTTTGAGTGTAATAAGCAGGTTAGCCGAAGAATTTGAGCAGAGGAGTCAAGTATTTGGTGATGATGCCAAGTTCTTGGTGGAGGTAAAGTCCGGTCAAGTTGACGCAAGTCTGAATCCAGACCGGGAGCTTAGAAGGTTGAAGCAGATGTTTGAAGCTTGGAAGAAGGATTACGGGTCAAGACTGCGGGAAACAAAGGTGATTTTGCATAAGCTTGGAAGTGAAGATGGAAATGCTGTGAAAAGGAAATGGTGGGGAAGGAGGAACAGCTCAAGGATAAATTAGATGGGTTATTATTTGTCTCAATTATTGAGACCCCATCTGTTTACTGTTAACGACATGAGAAGTTGTTGGGGAAGGAGCAGCTAATGTTGATCATTCACAGTTTTATTGAATCATCATTTGTTCTTTGCTCTTTTCTATTTATCGCCACGAGTTGTTGCATAGAGAAATTGTGAAGAGTTTTGGTGTTGTTGCAAGCGATTTGGTACATTACTGAGCCTGGAAATTGAAGTATGTATATCAATTTAAATATAGATCCAGTTACGTTAATGAAATACCGAGTTGTCTACCAACCATAGAACTGCCGGGTTTTTGTTGTTTTGTTTTTTTTTTTTATCTGCCTAATTCAATCCTATAACGGCTGGTTTTGAATGATGCCATCAACCACCCATTTCTTACAATATGGATAGAAATTATTGTATTCTCAGGGGAAAATTACATTTTATCCCCGAAGTTGTGCACTTTTTTTAATTCTACGTCTAATGTTTAAAAATTGCCAATATATTTTTACGAAGATTATTTTTTTTCGCGCAATGCAGCCGTTCCGTTTATAGATTCCATCTTTCTGGATTGCTTGCAGCATATGTGAGATTTTAGAAAATAAAAAATTGATTTTTTTTTTTTCTTTTAAAGAAAAGAAATATAAGTCTAAAATGTTTCTGTTTTTCTTTTGAAAAAAATTAAAAATGAATCCATTTGGAGTAATTGGCATCCCATTTGGGCCAAGGGATAGCCACCCGGAACTGGCCAGAATGAGGTGGCTTCCCATGAACTAATGGGGGAGGCCAATCCACTCTTTATTGGCTGGAATTGGGGTGGCAAGCCACCTACAACTGGCCGGAATGAGGTGGCTCCCCGTGGCTTAAGGTTGGGTGGCCGACCCAACCCTTGTTGGCTGGAATTAAGGTGACAAATCACCCATTTTACCGTGGTTGCTTTCCTTTCCTGTTATAAAATCTTGGTGAAAATTCAAGCCTTTTTAATTAAATGAGTTTATTACTGTTCCTATGAAGTTAATTCAACTTTTTAATTTATTCAAAAGCTTGATTGATCCAACTCGAACGCAGTAATATGGTCACGAACAAACTGGTGAACATTAATACATTTCTTCTCTGTTCGTAGCAACTGACGATAATGTTGGCTGGCGGCTCTCGTATCTCGCACCACCTGCGAGAGTGCGACCCGCGCCTGGGATTAGGGTTGGGGTTTTACAGCGCCAGAGTCGTTGAGCTCTCTTGCGCGTGCCCTCCCAAGCCTTCCTCTACACCCGTTCTCGCTGCGACTCACCACCACCACCATCGTCGATTGCGGCGCACAACTTCTTCTTCTTCTTATAGCATTCACTCCAAGTCGCCTGGAGACTTTTCTGCATTTTCCGATTGCTTTAGGTTCGTTTCTATTCTCTCTGTTTCTAGTATTGCTTGAAATTTTGATGTTCGCGCCTCTGTTTTAGTGGCTGAGAAAATGCGGCACAAGGGAAGAAGAGTAATTTTTGGTTTGTGTGAGACATGAAAATGACGGCTTAATTATACAATTCCATTGCTTCCTGATTGATTTAGGTGCTGTTCTAACTTCTATTCGATTTTGTTTTTATTGGTTCCACTATTGCTTTGTCCTCTTTTTGGTTGCTAAGAAAACGTGGAGTGAAATTAATTCAGATTTATACATCAGTACACATTTATATATGGTTGTCACTCATGCAAGATGCAATTGGGCCTTCAATGTTAAAGCTTTTAGGAGTCTTATGGAGTGGTGTACAAGTATCTGGAGAAATTATTAACAATTTTTGACTGTCGAAACTACTTGAAAGGATCTAATGCTGAAATTGTTAAGTAATTCCCTATTCATAAACACATGATGGGAGATATTCTAGGGACTCGATAAGACTGCTCGAAACATAGAATTTTGTAGGGGCTTGAAAACAGTCAATTGTTGGGCACTAGATTTAGGTCTCTTAAGTATCTGTTAGGGCAAAAATATCCTTTCGCCGACTTCAACTAATTACTTGTTGATCTTTAAATGTTCAAACAAAATGTTGCAAATAAAAACAGGTATTTTTTATGGTCTGCTTTCTCATTAGAATCATATAGTTTGGCTAATATGTGGAGTCCACATAAATTGAGCTAAAAGCAATTGAAAGAAGAGAATTTTCATATCAGACACAAATAATGATGTCTTACGATTCTGTAACTACACTTTAAAGTATTTGCAGAACAGAAGATCCCTCTTTGGTTGTTGAAAAGGTTGTAATGTAAAATCATTACACCATAAATTTATCCATGCATATATGTATATATATTGCTTCTTGTACTTATCAAAAAAAAAAAAAATGTATATATATTGCTTCTCATGTTTTTTCAAGAATCTGATTTGCTTCTCTTTTTGCAAAGCCAACGAGAAGAGGATCATGAGCTTCCATCAGAAGGATTGTCTCCAGTGGCAGGTTTCTTTCATCCTCTTTTATCCGTTCTCCTGTATTTATATCCATATATATAACAAATGTTTTTAATTATTTAATACTGCAAATGAAAAAGCAATCGTGCTTTAGAGCTTTCTTTTTTTCTTTTTGATTTGGCCGAACTCTTTCTCGTTGTTTCTCCATGTGCCTTAATAGTGTTTGCTGACATCAGTAGTATGGTAAATTTATAGTTTATAGTTTTTGTTTTTTGAAATTTTCTCCTGACCGTTAACTAGGTATTGCTTATTTTTCTAGCAATTGAAATATTTTTTTTTAGTAAGTTGTAAGGAAAGGTTTATTAACTCCTAGAATCTCCTATTATTATGGAGTCAAATGCATGTGGATCATTACATTTAGAGCAGTAGGAATGAAAATAATATTTTTTGATAGTTTATATGTGAAAGTTTTATTTACTCCTAAAAGCTATCCCTTTTTAGAATCAAATGCCGATGGATCACCTGTTTTAAACTATAGATTTGCTGAGTATCATCAATAACAGATGATGTGGAGCATTTGGGGTTTCAAATGCATTCAGTGATCCATTAATGCTATTTGAGGCTTTTTTGTTTCATTGACACGAAGAGGCTATGATAATGAAGCACTCAACATTTGAAAAGTGCAGTATAACCAAAAGGAAAAAGTTAACATGTGGTATCTAATAAATTTTCTCAAGATTGATTAAAAATGAGGGGCAATCTCTCTCAGTCTGTCCAAGTAAAAGTGAGTTGAATGCAAAGTTGTTAGTGTTCGATATAGTATGTTAGCAGTCCTCTATATCTCTTTCCATACATACATATATATTCCCAAGAAATATAATCAATGGGTCCGTTATCATTTCTAGGAGGAATAGTAGCATTGGGAAAGTTCGATGCCCTCCATGTTGGTCATAGAGAACTTGCTATAAAAGCAGCCAAGGTTGGGCGTCCATTTCTTTTATCATTTGTTGGAATGGCAGAAGTACTTGGTTGGGAACCTAGGTATGGATATTATTTATCTTTATTATTTGTTTATTGGAAGTCTTCTTTCTCTATGATTTGTGGAGTAGTTGTCAATTGTTTTTGCCCTTGTACTTATTGGAATTTTACTTTTGAGGTATAAAAAAGTTGGCTTTGTATCAGACGAAGTAAAACTGGTAGTTAGTAAAGCTTTTCCTTCGTTATATTCATGCGGTGCTGTACTCAAGGCCAGTTTATGGGTTGAAACATTCCTATTTGCCAGCGGAAAAGGGTTACGAAGTGATCTATATTTGAGATGGTGGTGGATATAACTTTACAACTTTGGGATGTGGTATGGGATAGCTTAAGAGACGAATTATTTGTATCCAAGTAAAGAACGAACAAATGCATTACCAATTCCATTTCATTGGTTTTCTTCATGATCTATATTCAAGAAGATCATGTATCCATTATTGTTTAGGTTGGTTGCTTCTAATTACTGATTTGATCCTTGGGGCTTGCACTTGTACTAAACAGATCCCTTTGGTACCAAAATTATCATGCCGATCCCTGGGTTAACTAACTGTACAAAATGATCTTGCCGTCCATATGGTAGAGGGATACTGTTTTACCAAATTCTGCCAATTTCATGCGCAAGCATCAATAACCTTAAAATAGTTTCAGGATATTTTCTTCTTTTTCTTGGTACTTATTAACATGCTATGTTTAATACACGAAATAGAGTGACTTGTCTTATGGGAAATAGATATGATTTGTCTTTATATTTTGAGGAAAATCATTTCTTTCATTTGCAATGCCCTCTGCCCGTATAAATTCTTCCAAATATTCAAGCTGTGAACTCCAATAACTTAATTGATTTTTTTTTTTAAAAAAAAATTACTTTTGAATAGGGCTCCCATAGTTGCTAAATGTGACCGCAAGCGAGTTCTCTCCTCTTGGTCCTCATACTGTAGTGACATGGCTCCAGCAGAGTTTCAAATTGAATTTTCCAGTGTCCGCCATCTCACTCCCCGACAATTTGTTGAGAAGTTATCAAAAGAGCTTGGAGTACACGGAGTTGTTGCAGGTAAATATAATTGGGAATTCAATTGTTCATTTTATTGCATTATTTATGAGTCAGAAATTCTCTTGATGGGAAATTTTGGCAGGTGAAAATTACCGATTTGGATATAGAGCTGCTGGTGATGCATTAGAGTTGGTGAGGCTGTGTGAGGAGTATGGTATGGAGGCTTGCATAATAAAGTCTGTTATGGACAAGAACGAATATGCCAGGAATTTAAATGCCAATGATTCAAAAGAGAGAGGACAAGTCTCATCCACCCGTGTTCGCCGTGCCCTTGCCGTAGGCGATATGAGGTATGTTTCCGAGCTTTTGGGTCGTAAACATCGTCTTATATTGATGGCAAAGGATAAGGGAGGATTTAGTAGCAACGGAAGTAGAGTTTCAGTCCCAAAGTCGTGTTTGTTAAATCTAGCACCAAAGGAGGGTCTATATGAGAAGTGTTCCATTGTTGTTGGTGAGGAGAAAGTAGTAGCTTGTAAAGTGGTTATTGACATTACACACGTCCATATTGAAATGGACGAGCTAGGTATATGTAACATTGCTGGTAATCAAGACTTGCGGCTCTTACGTATTGAATTTGGTGATTCAGTTTAATACATTTTCTCTCATCTGATTGTCCTTTCCTACTCCTTGACTCACCAGAGTAGATAGGAATATATGAAAAGTGGTGTATAAAGCCAAGCAGAGCAGGTGCTGCTAGTGCCTGAAAGCAATCGTGCCAAATAATGGTATTCTTGGTAGAGAATTTAATTCTCTAAAACAATATTTGTATAGTTGTATTAAGTGGAGCATAAAGCAAGCTTAAGGTGCCTGATAGCTATTTGTGCCAGATGATCATTGATGCTTGTATATGGCCATGGAGTATAGATCTCAACTTCCTGAATCATTCTCACTTCGTACCATAAAGTAGGCTCCCATGGATATGGATGTGAACGTGAGAATCAAATATATTTGTTGAATACGTGTTAGTTTAATAAAGTAAACTATTAGGAAAAAAAAATAAAAATAAATTGTCCTTTTCTTTTAAAATTATATTTATGGGGTCATGTTTTTTAGACAAAACAAAACTCACGAATAATAGTAATATTTTATAATCAGATTCCTTCTTATTGCTTTCTTAAATATTTCCAAATAAAATATACAAAATTTCCTTGTTATTATATCTAAAATATAAAATAATAATTATAATAATATTTTCATTCTCTAAGTTTTCATTATTTTTTGTATTTCCAAACACAATGGAAAGCTTCAAAAGTATGTATATATCCACGAGTAATGATTTTTAACACACTAGCGTGCTTAAACAGTATGCACGCCGGTGTTAAAATATTATAAAATATTATTAAAATAATATTTAAACAGTAAAAAAATAATATAATATAATATTTTAACACCGGCATGCTTACTGTTCAAGCACGCCGGTGTGCTAAAAATCACTACTCTATATCCACTTATCTATTATTGTTGTTTTTTAAAGATATGCATAAATTACGATTTGACTTGGACCAAGAAGTTTTTGATTTGGCTTAAGATTTTTTAGCTGTTCAGATTTAATTTCACTTTTTTTTTTATATATATATAAGACCATTGAAACACCCCATTGGGAAGATAATTAACCTACATAGAGCGGGTATATTATTAAAAAGTTCAAGAAGATTAAGTTTCATATTAATTCTTTTACCATGTGATATTGAACTTAACTAATTTTTTTTTTAAAAAAAAAAAATTAACAACGTATATATAATTACCACTTTCCCTGCCCTTTGCCGTTACGCTAAAAAATAAAAAAGAGGTCACCGTTGACCTCATCCATCCAAAACAGATGACAGAATCTTTATGGGCAGCCACGACTGTCAGGGACTCCATTCCACCGTCCTCTTCCTTTCCATGGAACATTTTATCAGGATATCCTCTTCGAATATTATATGGGATTTTTATTTATCATCATCTTCTAATTCCTTATCAATTTTAAATACAAAGATTTATACAAATTAAATGTAATATATCTGCTGGGGCTAGAGTTCATCTCATTCTTTCATGAGGCGTGCTCCAATATGGTTAGAAGTTGCGTAGACGTAAATATAGCAAATGTTTTAAAGATAACGTTGTTGGGATTTGAAGCCGCACAACAAAAGCAAATTACAAACAAATATTAACACCAACAAAAAACCATAATCTCTTTCCGTGACAATCTCCAATTACCAATATATATAGGAGGAGGAGAGGAGGGGCAAATCTGTTTCCTTCATTCGTTCGTTGTTTGTTCAACAAGAATACACGAGAGCAAAACCTTTCGTCTTTTCTATCTCAGATTCTCAGGTCAGTTCCTCCTCTCTCTGTGTAATTTCTTCCCGTTTATTTACTATTTGCTTTTCTCTACCTCCTCTCTCAGTTGAGTATCTAACTTTCTGTTGTCAATGGCGTGCGTTTTTCTATTCTATTAATTTGTACTGAATTTGATATACCCGTTGTTTGCATTAACGATTTCTGCCATTCTTTGCCGACCTTTTTCAATTCCATTATCTTTTTGTTTCAAATTGAAAGATTTTTATTCAACATTCTAGGGTTTCCGGTTCAATTAATTCCCTACCGTACCGTTCTAATTTTGAAAAAAAAAAAAAAAAAAAAAATTCTTTTAAAATAACAGGATTGTGGACTTGAATTCCCAGCTTATTGTGATTCAAAATTATCCCCAAAAAATGACCAAAAAAAAAAAAAAAGGCAAAATGAATTATGTGCTCGATGACCGTGTTCCGGTTCAAATCGTTTTCCTATCGGAGACGGAAACGGAGATAGGGGCAAAAGGATTCAATCTGAGCGTTCAAGTCTGATTCGAAGTTCGTTGCCTTACGTAACCGTCTCGGTTATATTCGTTTTCCTGTCCTACCAGGACACAGAGACGGGAACGGATACGGATGCGTGTGGGCGGGATTCGGGTCTTCTTCATAAACGTGTCGCAAAGTTTTTTGTTCGGTAGGGACAAAACAGTCTTTTCATCTCCTCTCCTAACTTAGCGGAGTATAAATCGGTCATCGCTGTCGTGTCCCTACAGAAAATGACCCGAAAAGAGAAGAGTTGATTCAACACATTAAGGTTAAGCAGAACTCACCAATACGTGGCGTCCTTTGATTGGCTTCTTTTACCGGCAGGCTTAGTTGGACGCAGTTTAAGCACATGTTTTTTTTTTGTTAATTCCTTTTTCTTAGTTATTTGATTAATTTCATCGAATATTGTATATTTGTATTAATAAGACTTTCTTGCAGTTGCAGGTACGCGGTTGTGAAGAAGGGATTTTGACCCAAAAAGGAAAAGTTTCTTGGTCCGGTGTACAGGGAGAATCGGGCTGTCAAGAACATTTGGCAGCCCGATTATTTTGAATAAATCCAAACACCCAGGTAAGAATATTATATAATGTTAAACGAATATGCCCCGCTTTTGCGATATTCTTGCGTTGCTCTTAGTCGAATATACTAGCTGCTAGATTCTTGTTTGTTTTCCTTTGTGTGTTGCCGACTCTTTCTGATTCAAATCTGATACATTGGTTATTATTTTGTTCATCATTATATTCGAACTCGTCCTTAATACTCCAACTCCAACTAATTTGGGCAGGTGGTTCTCATTCTGATTTTGGGCGGCTGTCTGGCTTTGGTTATGTGTGAGGTTTGGTTGGTCTTGGTATGAGAGATTTTGAGTTGTGTTTCCAATATGGGTTCCTTGTCGGGAGTCCTTCAACGGCCTCTGGTTGCGGCGGCTGCCGTTGCTGCAGCTTCTTTTTCTGCTGATCTTTCTGATAAACTGCCATTTCGTAGATCCTCTGATACTTGTTCTACATCAGATTTAGTGAGTTCGACGCCTTGCAATTCCTTGCAAGAATCAAAGCTATCATGGGTTTCTCATATCTCGGTTTCTAAGCTTTCCAACCTGCCGTTTGTGACTAGAATTCGGGCGCCTGTTCCTAATGTTAACTTCCGGGTTCCTGGTTTAGGCCGGGATTTTGTTCCCAACTTGGTCTACTCTTCTGTTGCTTCTTCTCCGCTACTTCTTAATTTGTACCAGTCTGCAGATTTGGCAAAATCTCCAAACCCAACTGCATATGGGCAGAGTATATCTACCTCGCCCTCTGAGGTTATGTATAGATGGCATTTACCGGAGCCAGATGCCATAGATGTTTCCGGTACTTCTGATTGTTCATCGGCAAAGTCAAGAACAGTGGTGGTTTTGCTTGGATGGTTGGGAGCAAAGCAGAAACATCTTAATAGATATGCAGAATGGTATGCTTCGAGGGGGTTTCATGCCATTACTTTTACTTTTCCAATGGCTGAGATTCTCAGTTACCAGTTTGGTGGGAAAGCTGAAGAGCATATAGAGTTGCTTGTGGACCATTTGGCTGATTGGTTGGAAGAGGAGCATGGAAAGAACCTGGTGTTTCACACCTTCAGCAACACCGGATGGTTAACGTGAGTATTCCCTCTCGAACATACACCACAGTTTTCTTATTTTTCCACTCAATGGATTCATTTTGCTTGATTTTTGTTTGGATTTACCTTGTAAACAGGTATGGCGTCATTTTGGAGAAGTTTCAGAAACAGGATCCTTCTTTAATTGGAAGGATTAGGGGTTGCATTGTAGATTCTGCACCGGTTGCAGCACCTGATCCGCAGGTAACTGGTACTCTCCATTGTATGACAGGTTCTTGTTCACATGATCAATCAAACATTCAAATCTGGGGGAGGAGTAGATTTTGTCCCTAGAATCCCTTTGTGTGGCAATCATAGCCTTTTGTGTACTATTAAGAATGTGTGGCCATGCTTTTGCACATGACTGTTGCATATATGGACGTTCATTGAAAAGTTAAGCTATAGGCCAGCTGTTTTTACTTTTTGTGTGGCGTTAATTGCAATATATGTCCTATGTCTTGTGCATTGTGTTCTAGGTACAACTGTGTTGGTGTTGATTTTTTTAGAGTTTTGTCGTTGTTGCTTTCAATTGTATATTGTCACTGCCTTTTAATATTGAAAACTGCCCTTTCTTTCATCAATAAGTTGATAGACTGGTATTTGGAATTATCTTTGTTTCTCTTTTTCTGGGGAAAGAGGGCGCTATGGTGTGTGGAGATTATGATTTCTATCTTCCTATTTTCTCATTTAGAGTTTTTGAATGGGTCTATGCGTTCGTGTTTATATTTTGGCAGTCTTGAGTGCCGGACAAATGTGCTGGACAATCCTTATTTAGTCCTCCTTCCATTTCTTCTGTGTAGGTCTGGGCTTCAGGTTTCTCTGCGGCTTTCCTGAAAAAGCGCAGTGTTGCAACAAAGGGAAGTATCAGCTCAAATGAATCGGGCATGGAGGCATTGGTTGGCAGCAATCAAGCCGTGGAACTTAAACCTGCAGTGACTGAAGCAGCTTTGCTAGTAGTTCTTGAGAAGTTCTTTGAGGTGGTTTTGAATCTTCCTAGAGTTAGCAGGTAGTTGTGCTTTGCTAAAATGTCACTTCTCTATCATTACATTTTCTAGGTACAACCTAGTCAAACATGAGGAGACAGGATTATGCAGATTAAATTAAAATTTCTTTTATTATTTTGGAGAGATGAATCACCCTCTAGTAACTCTTTGTTTCATACAAAATGGCTAAGCATTGTATTGAAAATTTGCCCATGCATTATTATTGCATTCATTTTAAGGCTATCTATTTGCAACATAGCTCTTCATAAATAGCTTAGTCAATGTCAGCAGTTTGTTTCACTATCTCTCAACTCATGAAAGCTTTTTATTGCTTGCATCACAGGAGGCTTTCTGATGTATTGAGCATGCTATCATCTAGGCAACCAAGCTGTCCACAGTTATACATCTACAGCTCTTCGGACAGAGTCATTCCGGCAGGTTCGGTGGAATCATTCATAGAGGGGCAGCGGAAGGCTGGGCGTGAGGTCAGGGCCTGCAACTTTGTGTCCACGCCTCATGTTGATCATTTTAGAAATGATCCAAAACTGTATACTCTGCAGCTTACCCAGTTTTTGGAGGATTGTGTGCTTACTTGTTGCAAGCGTTCTCAATAGTCAAGCTCATTGTGTCACTAACCTTGAGACTTCAATATTTTTTTTTTAACCTCAATTTATACTTATTACAGCTCACAACTTATTCATTGACATTGTTGTAGAGGTTGCTGAAAGCAATCGAAACTAGTTTTAGCTTTCTGTTCTTCTTTACAATGTAAAAAACAAATACATCAACAGGTTATATATATATCATTCAATGCTCAGTAGAGTTTATCTGATATAAATAAGTTATATTATATCTCTCATTCAATATGTAAAAAAGTGTTATCTATTCTCGGCCTACAATTTGGTATTGCAACTTTTATTATACATTTTTTACAAACCGAAATAACAGGACGCTTGATACTTCTACTAAAATGTAAATTGTCACGTAACAATTTAATTGTCTGAGTAAGTTTGCAAGAAAGTTGTAGTAAAAGATGTGTAGTATTTCAATCATTTTTCTAATATTTGGTGTAAGTGGAAATCAAAGTTCCAAAAGCAGCGGTAGTTTTAGGGTGTGTTTGGGATTGTGATTTCGTAAGATTTTAAAAGATATCATAAAACGTAAATCTGTAATTTTTATAAGCAAGTTATGAGTGTTTATTTTAAAAAAAAAAAAACGAATTTAAACAAAAATTACACCTTTGCGATTTTAAAAAATAGCAATTTCAAAAATATAATTTTTAAAAACATAATTTTTAAAATTATAATTATTAAAATCATAATCCCAAACTAACCCTAATTTTCTACGGTCTTGAAGATCAAGGGTTTCATTCAGTCAACGAGGAATTCACCAAGGCTTTGACTTTTTATTTATTTATTTTTTAAGCTTTGCAAAAGACTTCTTGTGGTGACAAAGAAAATGATGTGATATGGATTATGGAAAATGGAATCATGAGTAGGGAACCCACCAGTCCACCAACAACAATGATGGAATGATAGAGACCCACCACCCTTCTAGACGAAACCACGAGAATGCCCCCGGAACAAACAGCTCACAACACACCCACCGGCCACCGTGGACATTTAAGTAACTTCACCATCCAAAGAACGCTATTTGTATTCCATCCCACCATCTTGGACCAACCAATTAAGAAACCTTAATCCTAATCTCCCCCGAAAATTGGGGTTTAGGGATTAGGGATTAGGGGCGCTGCAAGCCATGGCGTGGAGCGTTTGCATCAACGAAATCCTGACGGACGACGAGCTGCGAGCGATTCTGGGGAGGCTGGGGAGCGATAAGGACAAGGAGGCGTTCGGTCTGGTCTGCAAGAAATGGCTGTACCTGCAGAGCACCGAGAGGAAGAAGCTGGCAGCGCGTGCCGGGCCCCACATGCTCCGCAAGATGGCTGCCAGGTTCTCCAGGGTCGTGGAGCTCGACCTCTCTCAGTCGGTTTCCAGGTCATTTTATCCTGGGGTTACCGACTCCGATCTCCGCGTTATTGCCGATGGGTTTAGGTGCCTCAGAGTGCTCTATTTGCAGAATTGCAAGGGTAGGCTTTCTGTCCGTTTCCGGGGATTTTTTTTTTTTTACTTAGAAATAAAAGGGTATGGAACTTGTATGGTATATGTAATTGTGCTTTTGTGCTTGATTTGCAGAGTTGGAATGGTAATTTTGATGGTTTTTGTTGTTTTTGAGTTTAGTGGATTTTCGGAATTTTAGTGGTTAGTTGGGTTTGGTTTGTTTGATTAATTTCGAGTTTTTATTTGCATGAGAACAAAAGGGTCTGGAACTTATAGCGGAGATCTCCTAGATCTACTTGTTAACTTTGCGGAACTTAATTGGACATTTCAGTTTGTTTGGTAGGCTTTGGTTGTTCGAGATTGGTGAATTTGTGGAATTGAAATGGGTATTTCATTTTGTTTGATGGGTATTGATTTGTTCTGGGTAAATCTTTGCTTTAATTCAATAAAGAAGTGTGGAATTTAGCTTTAAGAGGTATTTATGAGTGCTGAATTTGCAGAATTGTGTGAGTAATTTTTCTGGGATTCAATTGTTTGGGAGTAGTAAATTTGTGGAAATGGAATGGGTATTTTGTTTGTTATTTCAATAAATTTTGTGATTGATATGCATAAAATGCTGTCCTGTTTGATTTCTAAAAGAAGAGATCAGTCCCTTGAAATTAAGAATATTGTCTTGTCTGTCAATGGAGTTGTAGAGAATTTCACGTCATATTAATTGATTTTAAGAATATGAATGCTCATGCGGTTTGATCGTGGGTTGAAGATATGGTTTGGTGATTTTTATTGCTGATGAAAAAGCTCATCGTAGCTTATATGAATTCCCAGTTTTGATGTTCGATTGTTCTTGAATATCCTGCCATTTTTATCTTGGATTATATCCTTTGTTTTTTCTTTGAATAATTCAATTGATGAAATGGTTCATTCACTGTTGACCTATAGGCTTATTTCTTTGTTATCAGGGTTTCCTTTGTTATTGTTCTTTGCAGGAATTACTGATGCTGGCATGGTTGAAATTGGACGCGGTCTTTCTTCCCTACAATGCTTGGATGTATCCTATTGCAGGAAGTTAACTGACAAGGGATTGTCAGCTGTTGCTGAGGGCTGTTGTGACCTACGAAACCTACATCTTGCTGGCTGCAGATTTGTTACAGACAAATTATTACATGCTCTTTCCAAAAACTGTCATAATCTGGAAGAGTTGGGGCTGCAGGGATGCACCAATATAACCGATTCTGGACTCACAGCTCTTGTAAATGGGTGTCGACGGATCAAATTTTTGGACATCAATAAATGCAGCAATGTTGGAGATAGTGGGGTTTCAAGTGTTTCCGAGGCTTGCTCTTCTCTTAAGACGCTTAAGTTGTTGGATTGCTACAGAATTGGGGATGAGTCTATATTGTCCTTGGCAAGATTCTGCAAAAATCTTGAGACTCTAATTGTAGGTGGCTGCCGAGACATCTCTGATGAGTCTTTAAAATCACTTGCTGCTGCTTGTAAAAATAGTCTGAAGAACTTGCGGATGGATTGGTGTTTAAATGTGTCTGATTCTTCATTGAGATGCATCCTCAGTCAGTGCAGAAACCTAGAGGCTCTCGACATCGGGTGCTGTGAGGAGGTGACAGATGCTGCTTTTGAGGGTTTAGGCACTAGAGAAATTGAGTCGGGTTTGAAGGTTTTGAAGGTTAGTAACTGTCCAAAGATTACAGTGGCCGGAGTAGGTGTGCTTTTGGACAAATGCAACTCTCTGGAATATCTGGATGTGAGGTCATGCCCACATATTACGAAGGCGGGTTGTGATGGGGCTGGATTGCAATTTCCTGCATGCTGTAAAGTGAACTTTGCAGGGAGTTTATCTGAACCTGATGTTTTGGTTTAGGAGCCTTCATTTGAACAGTTTGGCATCCTGGAAAAATTCTTCCCTTTAAAGCTCTCACACAGCAACCACTGCTTCTGAAAGCTTGACGGGTTACTGCAACTGGTGAAGGGTTAATCCTACAATTATTCCTGCTCATCTCCCTCAGATTTTACATGTATGTGTTGCGTGTACATTGTCTTCTTCCCCGCCTCTTCTTTGAACTATGAAATAATGTAGTAATTTGTTCCCTGGCCAGGATTGGATATTGGCCTAATAATATAATTATGAGCTGTTGCAAACAATTATCTCATTTCATGTCCAACCGGAACAGAGGAACTCTGTAGATTAGGATGCATGAGAGGATTTCGAAGATGGCTGATTGTGTTTAACAAAAATAGCTTGCTTTGTAGAGCTAATCTTGGAATTGGAAGGCTTGGTTTGTTAAATAGATTAGTTTAGAAATGTAAAATAATGGTTATTAAAATACTTTTACGTCTCCATGGTGATTACTAATGGTAATATCATCACGTCAAAATGCAAAAGAAGCATATACGTTAGTACGTTACTGGTGGTTTTTATGAACGATCCGTAAAATTACTCCATTATTAGAGCAGCAGAGTTTACTGGTTTTGGAACCTAGATACTAAATGTTATGTAATCGGTGGTACATTTGATCTAACGGTTGATATTAAGTAATCGTTACTAACAATTATAATCTAACAGTAATTATAATAACCAATAATTATAAGATTGATTTGATGGTCAAGATTAATCAGAATTGGTGGGGGCAAATAAGTACTTCTCAAGGAAAACGACCTATAACGCATCTTTAAGAGCATTCATTTTTCTGTTTCAAGCTTTTGTACTAACAAAATAGTTTGTGAGTGGTCTACGGTTCATCCGTAAGAATAAAGGCACTTGACATACAAGATGGTGTGTTGGGTTGCTTTGAGACAAGGTTTTGTAGAAAGCTCCAAGTCTTCTTTTGAGTGATTTTTCAAGAATTAGGGGAAAGGTGGTTTGGGAACTTTGAATTAGTCCATTCAGTTTTTTTTTTTTTTTTTTAATAAAAAAAAAAAGAAAAGAAAAGTTGAACTTGGCTCTTCTATTTTACTATATTTTGATGGTAAATGACTCTTCTGCTCATAAATATCATGAAACTGTTATGGATTTTATGCTTAATTTGAAAATGGATTTCTCTTGTTTTGAAGAAGAGAAAAAGAAGGCAGGAAACTATTCCGTTTGAGTGGGATGCTAATTGCTCAAAAGCAAGTCATCTTACTAACCTTTTCTACGTACTGGGATCTAAAAGATTATACAAAATATGAGAGGAAGTTGTGTGAAGTGTTGTTAAAAATAGCTTTATGAGGTGGCATCTTTACTTTCTGATGCCAACCCTCTTTTAATAGTAATGAAAAATTGCAAAAGAAAGAAATGTTTTCTTATATGGAGACATGATCTATTTGCCAAAAGGTGGAATACTAGCCTTTTCTAAATTGTGGGAAGTTGAATGGGCCTTTAGTTTTTGTTGGAAGTAATCTCATGAAGTGAAGTTCTTGGAAATTGCCTCAATATATGGATGATACATTTACCAACTTCCATGAGCTTATGTATGTTATCATGATGACTGGTGGGAGCTCATAATTTCAAAGCTAGAGGAATTGGAAATACCTTATAAGCATTGGTGGCATGCTAAGGAGTTTAATGGAGACACAACTATGAAGCATGATGAACAGGCCTAGATATACAGCAGGAATCATGTAGAATAAGAGAACATGATAGAGAGAGTTTGTTTAAATTGTAAGAACCCTTACTAATTCCGACCATTATGTCAGAAGAGTTGATTGACTAGTGGCATGCTCATAATTTTAGGCTAATTTCCTAGATATGTTCATCCCTGCTCCAACAACTTCCTCAATACAGGATCAACCTTCACTATTCTATAAACATCTGCAATTATGGTGGACTCCTAACAATAAGTTCGATTCTCATTCTAGGAGCCTCCTGATCTAGACTGATGAAGCTTTTTGCTCAGATTTGAACCTTCTGCTGGTACATGATGCCCCATGTATGCTGCATTGGTACTAAAGTAGGAAATTTATGTGCTGATACAAAAAGGTAGCTGGATTATGATGCCTCTATCCACTTGCTTTGGTCATGTTAATCCATTTTGCAAATTCTTGAGTTCTGTTCAGCATTAAATCCTTCCCATATTAGTGGTTCTGTTTTTAAATGTTTCCCACATTGATATAGACAATGATCCCATTGTATGTGCAGAGGTTAACCACCTGGTTTCTGCATTTTTCTTGGCCCAAATAATTCTCCTGAGCTTTCTAGTGGAAGACAAGTGTCCAAAAATAAGTTTTGGAGCTGATCTATTTCTTGAGAACTTCTTTTTGTGGCCACTTTTTTATGTATCCTGCTCATGGTTCCCTCCAAAAGATAAATTGTTGACTATCAGTGTTTTTCTATTTAGTAGTAGCCTCACTGTGGTTGTTCATTTTGACTCTTTAGATGCTATCGCTACTAGCTTTTAGTCGTTTTACTCTGCAACTATCCCACAAATTAATTCATACAGTTATGAGCATGTTTCACATGGCAGATAGTAAAGAAGGTTCAACAATTCAGAGTAGGTAATGCTTTGGTTCGATACAAAATTCATTTTCTTTTGCATATTGTTTTCTGTATGAGTAGACAACATTGGTTGAAGAATCAAAAACCATCTTCTCATTAAGTAATTATATACAATGTCTTTAACTTCCTTCACATCTGCCTAATTCATGTAATACATTAACTGAAAAAACAGGGAGAAATAGTTGTTTTTAAGGCACATTCGAGTGACTTGTATTATTTCTAAGCATGAGAGATTGCCTGCTGAATAGATTTCAAAGCTTTCTGATAATTTAGGAAACCCATGAACCAGAAGTCAAAATCATCCACAGTTAATATTTCTATGTACTTCTGCGATGGCTTCTTTACATTCTCACTTTGATTGACTCTCTTTATCTTGTTAAGCGGAATAATAACCTGCACAAAATAGAAGGCACTTAAGATATTAGCAATCATGGAGAGAGACAGAGACAGAGAAATTAAATACATATCACCATGTGATTTACCTTGTAATGGGCTCTAAACATTTCTCCTTTTGGAGAAGAAATTTTGATTGATCTCTCACTGCAAAAGGCAACCTTGTCGGCGGAGATAAAGAGGAGACCTGCTATAGGACCAGCTGTGGTTGATATATAACATTGGGAGGCCTTCAACAGTTTTTCTCCTTCTCTAACACTAAATAATTGTCTGAATATTTTATCCATTCCACCTACTTGAAGAACTCTAGCTCCCAAGCTCAACTTTCCCTTCACAGTTTCACTGATCTTGGGCCCCAGTCTCACTGCAATTCATAACACTTAAAAGTTAAACTTCTTTTCATCTATAGGTGTTTTTGGTTGTTGAAACATGGAGAGGAAATAGCAATGTTTGGATCTTATAACTGCATAGTTATCATTCAATTGTAAAAGGTTTCATCAACTTAATCTTCTCTCTTTTCCTTTTATCTTAATGCAAACTAAACAAAAATTATTGATGGAAGTGGAAGAAAATAACCATGGATTATGGAAGGCAATGAAATACTTACCATGCTCTCGAACTCCATGTGCTAAATTGTCTGCTTTCTTTACAAATTTATTCATCATACTAAGCACAGTATATGTTCTACCTGCAATATGAAAAAGACCATTTCATTACTAGAACACCTTCATTGAGAGAGAGAGAGAGAGAGAGAGAGAGAGACTCTTACTTTGTTTTGGTGTAGAAGAAGGCTGATTTGCAGGAGAGGGAATATGGTATTGGCTAGCAGGCACCACCGAGTATTCTTTTGATGAACCCTCAACCGGCTGTGCTGCAGAGCCGATAGGAATCCCAATAACAGGTTTTGGAATTGGGTTTTCCATGTTGAAGAAATGATAATAAAAAAAAAGAATCACTTCTTCTGTTTGTCTTCTGCAACAACTTCTGCAGAATGTTCACCACTGTCTGAGATGAAGCAAGAGATAGCTTACCCAGGTTGATCAAACCTTGCATCCCGGAAATGTATTTAAAGGCTTAGTTATGGTAGAAGATTCTTACTTTTTGTTGCATGGCTCATCAATGGCTCATCACGCATTAAAGGCACAGACATGGACTCTTAAAAGATTAATAATTTCTGAAAAAAAATAATAATAATATATTAAGTATATGATGCTTTGGTTGCTTTAATAGCCAGAAATTGTTAAAAAAAGTCCAAGTCATGTGTCATGTTCTTCCTAGTATGAGGTGCATTTTTTTTTTTTTTTTTTCTAATAATGTCGTCTATTTTTATACAAGATTTAATAGGAATAAAGTAGTTCACACCATAAAATCAGGATCCTATTCCAAAATATTTGGACGCGGTTAGAATTAGATTCTTGGACTTTTTAACATTAATTAATATTATAGCTAGTATATATAGGATGAACTTGATAGATCACAGCTCTTTGGTATATAATTCTAACCATGAAATTGAAAATTTTGTATGTCCTATTTCCGGTGTTTGCATAACATAATGAGTTGGCTTGGTTTGAGTTTTTGATTTTCATTGTTATAAGATTAAGGATGTTTTCTTGTAACACAAATAACACTTTCTAGCGGTGGTGGACGTTGGCCCGTATGGCGAAATCACACCAAAATTCTTGTGTTCCTTTTTATTTTTCTTCGGTTCCGCCGTTCTCTTACGTTTTAAGTTTATTATAAACTTCTACATTCATAATGGATAATGTATGTATTGGAATAAGAAAAAGGTTGCCCCTCGAATTGAAATGATACTTTTAGGGAGATAACATTCCATTTCATATGCATAAACTAGCCAATTAATCCTAGGTTTCAAGTATTGACCAGGTCTTGGAAACTTTACAGAGAAGGACAGAAATAATCTTACATCTTATTTACAAATTATCTAATTGCATGGATTTGTTTTCTGCCATTTTATATATATATATATATATATATATATATATATATAAGAAGATGACAGCCTAGCGCATATGGATCCATGGAAGTATAAAATAAAAAAATAAATATATTGTGACTGTGAGAAGGTGTGGAATTCAAGCTTTATGAGATGGCATATTAACTTTACGATGCTAATCTCATTTATTGTATCTTGTAGAGGGATTAAGGGCATTGGTTATAGTATCTTCTTGGCCATAGAATTGAGAAGAACTTTATATCCTGACCCATTTTCTTAAGGGGGAAGAAAAAGAAAAAGAAAAAGAAAAATAAAGAGTTCCACGTGTGCAAATCTTTTGTGTGATCTTTGTATCTTTCAGGCTGAGGTGTGAATGAATCGGCAGTAGGCCATGGCCATTAAGGCGTATTTACTTGTTTGACAAATAAAAAAAGAAAAATTAAATGAAAAATAGTAGTAGGTTGGAATTTGGAGGGTGGTGGAAACAAATAGGAGAGTCCGGTGGGGTGTCGTGTTTATGTGAAAGGGATTTGCCACATCGTATCCACATCACCCTGTTTCCCCTTCCCCATCAACCATTCAATTCCCTCAAGTCCTAAATCTGCTGATTTGGCGGCAAACGTGTCGCCAAAGCTTTCACATTCACCTAGTCAATAATTTGCAACTAAAGATATTGACAATGAAGTCATAATATGAAAAAGTAAATTATATATATATATATATATATATATATATATATATATATATTCAAATTGGTCTAGGAGTCTTTAGACCAAAACTCAAAAAAAAAAAAGTATTTGTCGAAATTTCAAATAAAACCCTAAAAATTCATTTATCCCAAAAATCTGTATCAAACATCCTTGTGTTTTGTCTCATTCTGACTTTAAAAGAACATCTATTTTTTAGGTCAGTTTCAATTCAAGACCTCCATTAGTATTTTAAGGCCCAACTCAAACCACGAAGGCCCAACTAGTGAGAAGTGCTTTTAAAGTTATGCTTCGTTTATTTCGCCATAAAATGATTTTCGGAAAAATATTTTTCGTATTTTCGGGTGTTGTGCGACGTAAAATAGTAGTTAATGAAAAATATTTTACCTTTGACCAAAAGTTCTTTAATTTTCGGAAAATGATTTACATTTTTAAAAACTATAAATCATTTTCCGAGTTTGAGCATCTCATTCTCAAATCAACGAACCTTGTCAAGACTCGCCCAGGACCCCACCAAGTCTTGACCGAGACCCAATCGGACCTGCCCAAGACCCCATCGAGACTCGTTTGGGACCTGATCGGACCTGCTTGGGACCCACCATGAGTTGCCCAGGACCCGACCAGACTTGCTCGAAACCTTACCGAGAACTGCCCAGGACCTACCTGGGACTTGACCGATACCCAACTGGACCTGTTTGGGACCTCGCCGATGCCCAACCAGGACATGATCGGGACTTGAGCTAGACCCAACCAGACATGACCGAGACTTGAGCTTGACCCAACCAAACATGCCTGGGGCCTCGCCAAGACTCACCTAGGACCTGCCTTGGACCTTGCTGGGACTTGACCATGATCCCACCGGGACTTGCCCGAGACCTGTCTAGGACTTGCCCTGGACCACGCTCGAACTCACCGAGGACCCGCCGAGACCTAATGTCGAAAAATATTTTTGGTGGAAAACATTTTTCGGTATTTGGCACGTAGGCATGGTCCTGGTTGGATCCCCAACATCGAATAGTATTTGGTGTGTACAAAAAATCATATTAAACTCTAAATTACGAAAATGTCCTTGTTGGGTCTTGGGCAGGGTCCTAATAGGGTTTAGACGGGTCCCTGTGGGACTCGGTTAGGATACCTCTAAGACTTGTTCGGAACATTTTCGTAATTTAGAGTTTAATATATATATATATATAATATTGTGATTTTCCGTAAGTGCCAAACACCATAAAATATTTTTCAAGAAAGTATTTTACATCAAAACAAATAGAGCCTTATATTCTAAAGGGATCCTTTGGTGGAGGGAATGGCCGCTATTGGCTATAGTCTATAGACCTCTCTCGTCTTCTAAAAAATTTATTTATTATAAAATATAAATAGTCAAGTCTATATATTTGAGCCAAGATATTTAGGCTTCGCCCTTGATTTTATTATAACAAAAATAATTATACCTAAACCTTAAACAACTCAAATTTATCCTAAAGCTACAACTCAAATCCGTCATTAAAAGAATTAGGCACGAGCAATAGTCATGAAAGAGTTCTTAACTCAAGTAAAAGTATTAAAGTAAAAGTTAAAGCATCTCAACTACAATAGAATGTCGGATTTTATTATTATTATTATTATTTTGATATGTCCACACAAGGGAAGGGGGAGGGGGATTCGAACTAGTGACCTTCGCTTCATGAGGCGTGGTCCATTGCCGATTGAGCTACCCCTTGGGGACATGTCGGATTTTATTTTGATAGGCGTTTGAGTTAAAAATTGAAATATACTAAGAAATATTTTTTTTTCTTTTCTTTTGTTTTTTTGTTAATACGAATGAATACTAGTTTTATTTTATTTTATTTTTATATTAATTTAAGCTTCAATATTAATCCAGTCTTAAAAGGCTTACCTCCTAACAAAGCTTAGTTGATGGGATAAAACATCATTGAAAATGGCTTTTGGATAAATCAAGATGGTGTGCATACATATAGATAGTCACAATCTGATGTCGATCTGTGGATGTCTACAAATTACTCTAATTTTCTCTTCGATGATTTTGTTCCCGATCGGTGGATGTTTACGAATCGCTCTAATTTTTTCATCGAGGATTTTCACCCTAACGGGAACAAAATCAGTTCATTGTATTTTATTCAAAGTATGAAGAAAAGCAAGTAAATTGAGATTACATGAATTTGAGTAAGCAAATTGATGCAACAAACTTGACTATAGATGATAAAGAGCATCAATATGTAAATATAGATATCTTAATTGATAAGGGAAGTATTTCGTCACCTAACCAACTCTCTAATTCCCTTTATTGACAAATCGATTTCGTTAAACTGAAGTTTACGTACATCCCTAAGTATGATGTTCACAAACCATCATATTGGAATGTCCTAATTCGTAATCCTTTACTTACCCCTACCATCACCAACTTCCATTCCTTCCACCATTCCCATGCTTGCAAGCAAGCCCCTGTCGTGTCGAGACCATATATGGCTAGACATTCCACAAAATCCAAGTTCGTTTGACAAGTTAATCTTAATTTGATTAATTTAATTAAATAAGTCAGACTCTTTAACTCTAATTCGTTAATTTTAGGTTTAATTCGTTTCAAGTTTATAAGTCATGTCAAAAATTAACAGTCCTGATGTCGTGTGTTGGGTTTGAGTCATATTGAGACATGAGTATAAAATTATATAGGTTAATCATAATTTGATCCATTTAATTAAATGGTTAAATACCTAATTCCCCTTAGGCCATTTGAGGGGTGGCTGGTAATCCCTTTGACCAAGGGGTGGCCGAGCCACCCCCTGTGGGTCTTGGGGTGGTTTCGGCCACCCCCTTGGCTCCATGGAGGTGGCTCAAAGTGCCAAGGGGGTGGATATCGCCACCCTCAATTTTTTTTTTTGAAAATTTTTTTAATTAAAAAATTAATTACATAATACGTTACGACATTTGATTGGTGCTGACATGACATTCCGTTAAGTTTTGAACGGAATTTTAATGGAGGTACTATCTTCATCTTTATCAAAATTATAAGTACCTCTTGTGATCCAAATAAAATCCTATGGGACAAAAAATAAAGTGCTGAAACCTTAGAAGGAATTAGGTATTTAACCCTTAATTTACTAATTTCGTATAAATTCGTGTCAAAAATTGCAAGTCCTAAGCGAGTAATTCTAGGTGGTCTACTTGTGTCCCACAAAAAATGATGTGGCTATTAAAATCACAATTTGATCAAAATTAATAATAATAAATTACAAACTCAATGGTAATTTTAATAGCACATCATTATTAGTAAAATATAAGTAAGCACCTAGAATTACTCGTTTGAAGCAAGCCGAGAGCGCACCATTTTATCTAATTCATACAAATGAAGGGCTAGGAAGCATCCGAGACGCAGCCAAATTCAGACAATGGATGGAAAGATTACAGACAAGGTACTAGAAAAGCATTTGGAGTCTAGTTCTTTATTGTCATCTATCAATTTTGTTACAGAATACATACGTTCCAGTTCACTACATGTTTTTTAGCTGAATTAATAATTAATAAATCTAATTCATATAATCTCAAAATAGAGTGAAGGCCAATCAAGAGTTTTCTTTGCACTCTTTTTTCTCTCTTTTTTATTTTTTATTTTTATTTGAATACAATGAAGATCATAAATCCACTTTCATTCCTTTATCATTACAATTAATCAAGGATTGGCAAAAACACAAGGTTTAATTATGTAGCACATAGGAAAGTATGCAATTCTCAGGAAGCTCGATCCATATTACATTAATATCAAATCACTTGACCAATGGCACAACCTTAACATTATATTCATATATATATATAATGTTGCCATCAAAATGGAAAATACTTTTTACAATAAAAGGGAGACATAATAATTAAAGATGATGAAAATGATAGGTGTTTTCATGGCAAATCTAAACTCTAAGCAAATACACGCTGAGTTCAGGACCTCCAGCACCCTCAGGATTCTTCATGTAGAAGGCCTCCGAGTCTTTAGACCCCACAACTCGCTCGAACTTTGCTCTCATATACATCAACTCGCCTTCGGACTCACCTTCATTCCCATTCCCTGGCAAAACGCCAGCACCCATTGAAATGGGCTCTACGGCTTTCAACACCTTCCAATCCTCGGGCCCGCACTCCCGCCGCATGGCAAACCCGCATTTCTTGCCGTTGCAGTAAGTCCTCCACAGCGGCTCCTCCAGCAACTTCTTCCCCTTCTTGTCTGTTTGCTTCTCGCACTCCAGGGCTATGCGGACCAGCCCGGAAGCCATTTCTCTGACTAGAACGCTCGTCGGCGTCGCGAGTTCGATGAGAAACGCGGGATTCAGCTTGGCGTCCTCTTGGAATGCGATATGGACGTGCCCACGCCGATACCCGAAAAGGGTGCCGATTACTCGGGTCCCCAGACCCGACTGATGGTGGGTTCGGATTCGGGTCTTGCTGAAAACCGCAAGAGCCGATCGGAGCTTAGAAACCGACGGCTTCTTCTTCGTGGGTGTAGGCGCGGGGATTGTAAAGTCTGCATCTTTGAAGTCCTGGTCACAGAAATGTGAGGAGGAGCTGAAGGTCAAGATTTCTTCCTCGTCATCGTCATCCTCTGCCTTCTTTTTCCAGTGGAAGTATCTCCTGGAGAAGGAGAAAGAAGAGTCGTGGGGGGTCTTGGCGGTGATGGTCTTCATCTGTGTAAGTAATGAGGAGTGTGGAGACTTGAGAGAAAAGTAAAAGATGAGAAAGAGATTAGATTGTGTTTATAATGTTAAGTGGGAGTGATGGGGGGTGATTTATTCTGTTTTATTCTTTCTTTGTTTCGTAATTTCTACCCTATCTGTCAAGTCAGGGGATTTAGAGTAGTGAAGGGGTGGGGGGACAGAGAGAGGATGCTGCCAAAAAGAAGGTGAGCAGCCCCACCTAACTCTAACAGGAACAAAGAAGTGGGAAGATTGTTAAAAGACAAGAGAAGAAAGGGATGGAAGTAGACAAGAGAGAAGATTTGAAATGGAAATGCAGGAAAATTGTGGAGGCAGAGGAGACAAAAAAGCTTTGCGTTTTTTCTTTAGTATATGTGGGGGGTTGAGCTGAATTACTCATTTTATATATATATATATATATATGGGGAGTGTGGGGTAGGACTTGAGAAGAAGGGATCTGACTTGCATTGGAAACCGTTAAGGGCAGCTGGACAGGTAAAAAACACACCAACAGGCTGCAGGCTGCAGGCTGCTGCCATTTAGGGCCTTCATGCTCCCTCCCTCCTCCACTTTCATGTCATGTACCCGCGAGCCACCATTGGCCTCCTTGGTGCTTTGTGCCCTCTTTGTCTTTTACGGGTCTTTTTGGGTTGAGACTTGAGAGATTTCACACAAGGTTCTGGATTTGATTTGGGCTCTCTTAAGAGCTAAGACTTTCACATAGTCTATATGAAGTTTTTAGGAGTGTTCCCATTGTGATCTTGACTCTCCCTTC
This sequence comes from Corylus avellana, assembly GCF_965113065.1. NCBI lineage: Eukaryota > Viridiplantae > Streptophyta > Magnoliopsida > Fagales > Betulaceae > Corylus > Corylus avellana. The sequence continues at coordinate 30,451,641 of NC_142493.1, forward strand.
CTTTATTTGCCATTAGGTGCGAACTACTAGCTTGAAACTGTAGTAGATTTAATTAATATGAGAAGAAAAAAATATATAAAACTATTTTGTATGAAAAAATAAAAAAAATTATTTTGTAATAATTTTTTATTTAAATTGTAATAAAAGTTATTGGAGTGATGTAAAGAATAAAAATATTAGGAATTAATTTTAAAATGAATAGTACGAGACTTTCTTTTGAGTCTATTGAAAACAGAGCCAATAATTACGTTAAAATTTAAAAAATAATTTTAATTTTATAAGGAAAATCAACAAAGGACATGTTCAAAACTGCCAACCCACCATTTAAAAACACACAAAATGATACTGGGTTTGGCTGGGAGCTAGAAAAGTCTACCCACTGGCGACTGCCCTCATATAGTCACACCATGATTAACCTGCAAAAGAAGAAGAAGATGATGAATGATAATGGCTATAACCATTGAGCCCATAAATTTCTTTGACAAAAGAAATGCTAGATTATAGGGTGAATAGCATATATGATTGTCCAGCAATTAATGTTGAATTTTCGAGGGGTAGTGGATCCCTAGGTCAAGACCTAGTCAGAATAATGTCAAAGCTGGTTGAATTTTTGGGTAACTAGCTAGTTTGGAAACAAAATATTTGAGCTTTATTTTTAATTAAGTATTAATGGGACCGACCCAGGATCACAGATCAACTAACTATGATCCAAAACCAACTACTTTTAAGTAAAACTAAAAGGAGTTAGACGAACCTACTAATCAGTAATCACATTCCTCAAAATGTCTATTATCACCTACGACAAGAAGAAAAACATAAATGCTGTGACCAAACATCATTAGAGAGCTTGAAAATATGAACAGGGATGTCCAAGAGTGGAGATAATCTTCACAGTAATATCAGCATTAACAAACCTTCTCACAACAACTTTAGAATTGCAACCACCAACCAGCAACAAGAGTCAAGAACTGATAATTGCTCATGTTTTCTCACTCTTCTTCTGTTTTGTTTATGAAATTTGTCAAATATTTGAGCGAGTTGTGTTATTTTAGGAATTTGTAAGTTTTACTTGTCTTATTGTTTATGGACATCTCTTAATTTCTTGCTTTATTTTTGTTATTTGGTAAAATCTCGACTCATTTCGTAAAACTAATCGAGCTCAAGTCGAGTTCAAGCACAGATAATTTTTATCGAACCAAGCTCAAACATTCTTTCGTTTCGAGTTGCTTAAGCATACTTTTTTCAGCCGAATTTGAACAGACAATACTCAATTTGATTCAACTCCATTAAGTCCTACCTACACTCTAGATGCAATAATTTGAGCTGTTCACTATTTGAGACCTCAAAGGAAGCAACCGATCACAAGGGGCTCACATTATAAAGGAACCAGATATATGCAATTTCAACAAGAATTCGCGATTGAAAATGAAACATATGCAACTGGGTGATATATATATATATATATATATATATATATATATATATATATATATAAAAGTTAGGCAATGTGTAGAGTCTGTAGACTCTGAGGTGTGAATAATATTTAGGAAAATTTCACTCCTTTTGAAATATTAGTTTTGCAATTATAATTTTGAAGTTTAAAAATTTGTAAGGTTAAAATCTCATGTTTTAGCCTTTTTTTTTTTTTTTTTTTTTTTAATTTCATTACTTCTTTTGTTAAAATGCTAAAAAATGCCCCCCTCCCTTTTTTTTTAAAAAAAAAAACTAAGAAAGAAAGCAAATTGAAAATTTTGGTAACCTACTACATAGTCTTGAATAAGAGCATTCTCAGTAGACTTCTTATAAAGGAGTCTGTTCCCTATGTGTAGAAAATATATCCAAAAATTTGCAAAAAAGTTCCACAGCAAACTCCCTAAATGAGCATCAACCATGAAGATCGCTACAATAGAACCCAAAGTATAGGATTCTACTATTGCAATCCTTATGATTATTAAAATAAAATAAAAAAATGTTTCTCTCTTCTCTACTCTCTCCTCTTACAATTCTCTCTCCTCTCATATATATAATATGGGTGATGCTAAACATCACGCCCGACGTGTTGCACGCTGGAGTGATTTATTATATTTAAAATAATAAAATAATAAAATTTTATTATTTTAATTATTAAAAAAAAAAAAAAAAGGAAAGAAGCCTGGCGTGCATGACTGTTCATGCACGCCGGCGTTCTTAGAATCATGACCCATATAATATAATTAAAAAAAACAAATATTTTAATGATATAAGAAATTATTAAGGAAAGTTATTGAAATATGTTTTGACATAAAGAAACAAAAAATAGTTTAAATCCTTAAATGTAGAGAAAATGACAAGGAAACTGCTAGAAATGTTCAAAGTCCAAGGAATTTTTTTTTTTTTTTTTAATTTTCACTTTTTATTAAAAAAAATTACGAGCATTTTAGGCATTTTAACAAAAGTGGTAAAATTAAAAAAAAAAATTAATTAATTAATTAAAACATGAAATTTTGACATTGCAAATTTTTAAACTTCAAGATTATAACCGTAAAACTACTTATATTTCGGAGTAATTCTATAAATCTTTTTTGTGTCCCTTCAAAAATGATGAGATTCTTAAAATTACCATTTGATCAAAATTCAATAATGATCAAACACAAGCTCAATGATAATTTTAAGAGTCACATCATTTTTGAAATGACAAAAGAGAAACTTGTAACATTACTCTATATTTCGAGAGTATAAGTGAAGTTTTCACTAATATTTATATTTGCTTCTAAATGCACTCTCAATCCATGAAACAATTCAAATCGAAAAGAGAAATGCTGGTCTTAAGTAGGTGTTTTCCTCATGTTCTTCTAGTCCTAAGTAGATATTATTTTCTAGAAACCGGGTGAGAAAAAAATGACTATTTTTTTTAAAAAAAATAATAATAATATTCACTTAAGACCACAAAAACACCAAAAAACACACACAACATTTCCCAATAAAAAACCTGCTTAATGAAGGCCTCTTCATTTCCAATACAAGCCTATGATATCAATGCTCAATATACTCAACAGTAAATTTTAAGGCCGAAATGGAGTCCAAAACAAAGAAAATAAAAAAAAAGAAGAAAAGAAGAATTCTTAGCAATGACTTAAGAATCATTGTTAATTAGGTGGTAGTAGTTTGAGGAAGTTTTCCCTTAAAAAGACGAGATTGAAAGCCCTGACTCAATCACTCGTTCAATACCTACATATATTACATGATTCATGAACACAGAGAAAATAGTATAATCCCTAGGAATTGGAGCAAATCGGAAAGGGATTAAAGCCCTCTTGCACCATTTTCTGTAATGGCCAAAACAGGGGTGTAGGGAGGTTATCCCACTCATACCAATCCCATCCATCACACTTGCCTGGCTCAAGGTTTTGGGGCACTTGCTCAGGATCTGCCAACACTGCACGCAAGAAGATTGTCACGTAATGGGACGGTTTTGGTTCCTCTAGAAACAGGTTGTTTGTGACTGTTAACAACTCTACTTTCTCGATCCCCAATCCAGTTTCTTCCATCAACTCTCTGGCACCACATTCCTCAAAGCTCTCCCCTGAACGCAACTCAGAGTGAGACATGATCTCAATCCTATCACAACAAATTTGATGCAGAAAAAAGTGTTGTTCCAAACAATTTCAAAATTGATGCAGCGATTCTGTCCTGAAATCAATACATTTCATGCTAGCGTTTTTCTTTACGATTCCCGTCTATGTAAGAGTCACATGTGAATCCAATTTGATCTTCTCTAGGAAAAACCAGAGCACATCTAGATCTAGGGGCAATTTTTTTGTTCAAAAATACCTAACTCTCTTCTAACAGTGTTGACACTTTCCTCCTACAATATAAAACAATTCAACTCTACACCAAAATTACTCAGTTCAATACAATAAACACATGAGAGAGAGAGAGAGAGAGAGAGAGAGACCAAACTCGAGGTGGCCGCCCGGGAGTGCAAAAGTGGAATCACCGATGGAGGAGCGCCGCTTCCCCAGAAGAACCGATTTCCCCTTCAACAAGAAGACCACCACCCCCACTCTTGGCACCGGCGCCTCCGCAGCCGCCGCCCCTTTCTCCATTCTCCTTCTCCCAACCAGAGCAGTCTGCACAGTGCAACACCACCCCACTCCTCACCCTATTGCTTTTGTTGGCCAAATGCGCATGCGCTAATGAGCCTATATAATATAGGCGCTCTTTTTGACTTTTCGATTATTGCGTTGCACCGACGTCGTTTCCATTTGATTTTCCCTAATTCCGCCTAGGTTGCAGTTTCCACTTTCCAGCTCTTTTCCCGCCACGCCTTGCATGCTTTAGATTTCTCTCTTTCCCTCCAATTATAGGGTGGCACCGTGGCACGTCATAAATTCATAATGCGAGGAGTCCCCAGGCACTCACCTGGTGGACTCTTTTGTGGCCCTCAACTTCCTGCTTGGGCTACACATAAAGAGCTTGGACCGGCCCGCCACTCTAATAGACTATAGCCACCTAATACATCTCCTCGTTTAAATTATTGTAATTGATATTGTTGATTAAGACTATAAAAGACCTCTATATTCTTTTTTTAGTTTATCTTTTTGAATGTTTCTTTTAAAAGAAAAATGTTTCTCACGTTTTTGTTGGCACCATTCTTCCTTTGATAGTAATGGGATATATTTTTGTCTCCTTAAAAAGTAAAAAGACAAAAACACTTCTCACATTTAATTAACTGGATATTATTCGGTTAAAATAAACTGAAGAATACCATGTTCCTATTTCGCCACCCCAAGACTTGCTCTCTCGGCCTTGCTAACACTCACAAACGGAGAGGAGGAAAAGGTGTGTGCAATTTTTTAGTGTTTGCGCTCTATTTATAAACTTCTTCTTTTTTTTTTTTTACAATATTTATAAACTTATAAGTAAGCAGCAATCATGCTTGGTCGACTCGGATTTTGTCTTGGTTGATCACCCTTCTTCAAGAGCAAACCTAGGATTTGTAGTGTGGGGAACGAACTTACGTAAGCACGTAAATACATATCAACTCCTTACATGTGTGTTTGTAATCATAAATGATAAATCCATTTAATTTGCGATACCAAAACAAATATTATGAACCCAGATGACCACAAAATAATCAAAGTTGTCCCCAAAGCTAAAGGTAAATGTAAATGTTAAATTCAAGTTTATGAACCCAAGGTTGTCCCCCAAGATTTGCATGAAGTAATTTATTAAAGTTGTCCCCCAAGATTTGCATGAAGTAATTTATTAAATTTGTAGTGTAGGCCTGCAAGTTTACTGGTTACGTAAGCCGGCAAGGTTGCAAGTGCCCAAAGAGAGGATGAGAAAACAAATTAACACACTAAAAGAGGAGCAAACATTTCAGGGAGACGGACACTTAAATTTGGGGGACTTTTCTCATTATTTCTCATTAAAAGCCCCTAATAGCAAGGGCTTAAAAAACTCTTGGAGGTACAGACCAAGGCTGGACGGTGTTGTCGTTTTTCTTTTATTTTTTTGGTGTTCTCCCAACTATGATATGACTTTTAAAATCACCAATAAATTAAAAGCTAATAATTATAATTTGAAATTGAACAGTAATTTTAAAAATCACATCATAGTTGAAAAGACCAAAAAAAAAAAAAAAAAAAAAATCCCTCCTATTTACAAATAAAAATCTGTATGACAAGCCACATCATGATCTATAAGACTGAATAAAAAAAGAAATTTATAATACATCAAAAAGTACGTGGATCCCAGTAGAGGATAAGTGGTAGCTGATGTGGTGGGTATTTATCATATACTTTAGTCCTATTAATATGATGTCTGTCCAATTACCCGACACCCATTGCTTTCAATATATAAACAAATTGCGTGGAAGGTGACGGGACGTGCATTTTTTGGTCTTTTCGGTGAGACGAAGGTGTTTTGCTAGATTTTGCCTTCTTCAAAAGCATATATAATGGGACCATTATAAAAGTAATTTGGATTCCATATCCCTCAGAAAAATCCATTTAAATACAATATTCACACCTACTCCTCCTCCGGTTGCTTTCATTTTCTTACTTATTAGTGGTAAGAAACCAACAAAAAAAAAAAAAAAAAAAAAAAAAACACACCATGGGTTATCCATTTCCTTTTTTTTTCTTCATGTATTAGCTTTAATCTTATATTAAACAATTATGTCTTCGCTGGATCAAATGGCTATAAAATATGTGTTGAGAAATAATCTCACATTATTTGTGGACAAGACTTTATGCATGTTTATAAAGAATATACAACCCTCTTTTATTGAACCAGTTTTATGAGATGAGTTAGGCAAACGAATTTTTTTATAGTATCAGAGCCTATCACATGACAAATAAAGCCTACACTACTTACCGAATGACAAGTACCAAGAAAAATATAAGCCTGCACGTGAGTGAGGGTGTTGAGAAATAGTCCTACATTACTTGTGGACAAGACCTTAGACATGTTTATAAGGAATGAACAACCCTCTCTTATTAAATCGGTTTTATAAGATGAGTTAGGCTTACAAATTTATTCAATATAAACATATTTTGTGATGAATGAAGTTGATCAACCATAAATGACTCCAACTAGAAATTGATCGATTGATACGGATGTTTTATAATTAATTTCACTTGAGGAGAAGTTGCATGGTCACCATTTAGTAGCCTCTCTCTCTTTTTTAGCCAAGATTGGCACATGAAAATTTGGACCACACATTCACTCAATACATCAATTTTGCATTTATTGTGATCTTCGCCATGCGTATTGTATCGTGACCATTATTAAATTTAGAGTACGTAATTCTCACATCTATATTAAGATATTTTGAAAATATATATTAATTTAATAAATTTGAATTAATTGAGTGAAAAGAAAACTTTACCCATGTCAAATTGTGCAAATGATAGCTACCATTTGCTCCACGTGGGTGAACAAACTATTAGGTTCCATGTGACCACATGAAAAATCATGTGAGACATCGGAAATATTTTAATCAAATTAAGGTTTGAAATTAATCAAATGAGTAAGAAGAAGAGTAGGCAGATCAACTCATCAAGTTTCTATTGAAGTAGGATCCGCATAAAGAAAAGTACTTGCCTCTTGTTAGATACTAGAGGCATCTGAAAACGCTCATATCAAAAAAATTTAAAAATATATAATTTGTTGAAATATGTATCGAAAAAATAGTAATTAAAGGAGATAATTGTAATTTTTAAATAGCTAATGTACATGTAATTACTTGAGATGCTGTTACGTAAAAGAATCTACCGGAATAATTCCAAAAATATCTCCTTCAAAACCCAGCGACTTTTCCCGGAATCACCCGGTCACCTCTCTGGTTTATTGGCTCCCAAAACTTTCAGTGCCACCAAGAGACCAAATCTGCCCTCCGCTGTTCCCGCCGTCACCGCCACTTGGCGGTTCCCCTCAATACAGAGAACCCTGGCCCCACATTCCCTGACTTCCCGTACACACACATACACACCCATTCCTCTTCATTCTCTTCACTCGCTGTCGCTCTCTCAACCTGCTCTGCTTCTCATTCTTCACACACAAAGGCGCACGCGATTCTCTCTCTCTCTCTCTCGCTTGCTTCGCTCGGTCTGTTTGTGAGGCAATGACGGACACCACGGACGACATAGCGGAGGAAATCTCGTTTCAGAGCTTCGACGACGACTGCAAATTGCTCGGGAGTCTACTCAACGATGTGTTGCAGCGCGAGGTCGGAGGCACGTTCATGGAGAAACTCGAGAGGAACCGTACCCTTGCTCAGGTCCTCCTCCGTAGTCATTTCTATGCTAGTCGCTGCTCATCGCGTTGGTTGTTACGTCGTTTCTGTTTGGTTGCTGAGAAAACAGAGGAATGCATGTCTCTGATGTTTTTGGGCTTTCAAGAAAAAAAGGGGAAAAACTCTACTGAAACAATTATATTAGGTTCAGTAGTGAGTCTGTTGGAGTTTTTGATTTTGAAATAATTTGCAGGTCTTCAAAATAGTGTTTTTTTGGGTTCCCCTGTTTCCCTTACATTTTCTCAGCATCCAAATAGAGGCGTAAAGATATGTTATGTTGAAAAATGTATTTGAATGGCGGGGTTTTCGTGATAGAGCGCTTGCAACATGAGGACGGCGGGGATCGAGGACATGGCGGAGCTGCTAGAGAAGCAGCTGGCTTCTGAGATATCGAAGATGACCTTAGAGGAAGCCTTGACCCTCGCTCGCGCATTCAGCCACTATCTCAATTTGATGGGTATCGCTGAAACCCATCACAGGTATATGGGTCTTTATTGATAATTAGTTGGTTTTAGAAAGATCAGATGAAAAATACTCCAATGCGGTCACGTTTGTTCTTTTGCTTGGTTGCTAAAATTAGATACATGGAGTTTCTTAAGTTACTACTCTTGAGAAAATCGGTATGATATACTTTCAGTTTTTGCATTTGAAAGGCTTTTAAAATCAATCTTCAAGAGAAATGTTGCTTTGTGCAGAGTTCGTAAGGCACGAAACGCGGCGCCTCTATCGAAATCTTGTGATGACATTTTTAATAAGCTGGTGCAGGGTGGAGTTCCCCCAGATGATCTCTATGAAACTGTTTGCAAGCAGGTGTCTTGTTGGCTCTTGTGCTTCTACTTTTCTAAATTTCTCAATAACAATCATTCTTCATTCTATCTTCCACCCTCTGTACAGTGGAGAGGTGAATCCACCATTGGATTTTTGGGACTGACACGTAGGTCCTACAAATCCAATGGTAAATTTGCCAAAGGAATGGTTGTGAAAATGATGGGTAACATCATTCTTTTCATTGAAGTATCTATCATTTGCTTGTCTGAAAATTGCGTAATCCCACTAACGTCAAGCAAGCAAAATTGCCTGAGTGGAGCTTCTGTTGTGGCAGGATTTAAGTAGTGGCATCTCAAAGATTAAATTATTTGGCATCTCCTTTTTCCACATTTTCTGGTCAAAAAATGAAACATTGCAAATTTAAGTGTGGATAGTTAAGAAATTGTCCATTCTTCTTTATTGTTCTTGATTTTGGCATGTTTGTTGCTGCAGGAGGTTGAAATTGTTCTTACTGCACATCCCACACAAATCAATCGACGCACATTACAATACAAGCACATTAGACTTGCCGTACGTTGTTAATGGCCTTGACACTGTGTGATGTGTTGAAATGCAATATCTTTCATATCCTTTCTGTGCCTTTTCTCTTATTCTAACTTCACCTTTCCTTTCAGCATCTTTTAGACTACAATGACCGACCTGATCTTAGTCTTGAAGATAGAGAAATGCTTATTGAGGATCTGGTATTGTTTCTGTTATCTCTTACTTGCATTTATTCGATTTATAGATTCAATCTTGCTGTTGTAGGTAAGAGGAGAACTTAAGTATGGCATGTGAATTATAGAATTAGTGTTGGTTTTGTAGGTGAGAGAGATAACTTCAATCTGGCAGACTGACGAGCTGAGGCGCTACCAACCTACGCCCGTTGAAGAAGCTAGGGCTGGTAAACTACTTGAAGCTAAGAATTGTTAGATATTGCATGCTTTGTTTCTCTGCAAAATTATGTACATACATGCACGTGTTCATTTAATTATTTCAGGTCTGAACATTGTGGAGCAGTCCCTTTGGAAAGCTGTACCTCATTATTTACGCCGTGTCAGTAATGCCCTAAAGAAGGTTTGTGTTCAAACTGTGTTTGTGCCTACTGGATTCTTCGCATGTGTGTACTTTCTTCCTTATAGATTTTCTGTCTTACTTCTTCTTCTTCCCTCCATACAGCATACCGGGAGGCCCCTTCCATTAACTTGCACACCAATAAGGTTTGGGTCTTGGATGGGGGGTGATAGAGATGGAAATCCAAATGTAACAGCAAAGGTGAGGTGTCTACAAGTGTTCATCTTTGAAATATGTCTTCTACTTGTATGAGATAAGATCTTCAAGGTGTCTACAATTTTGCATCTGTGAAATGATTTCTTCTACTTGTATGAGATAATATCTTTCCCTTGATTGAGGAAGGTCTTAGATCAATGACAAATAATCCACTGGTGAAATCTTCTACTAGAATTCGGTACACGCCAGCGAAATTCTAGATAAGGCCTGTGTGTCATTTCCTTTGAACAGAAAAAAGTAAAAAGACAACCTTGGTAACTTATCGTGCAGACGTTACTGGAGAAGCTTGATTGAGTTGTAATTTTCTGTTTCCTTGTTTCAATGGCATATCTACCATTTCATCCATCTTCTTGGTTACTAATGATCATCTGAGTTATTTTCAGAGAAAGTTGGCGACATATTGAACAAACATTTTTAATGGTTGGATTAACTTTGTTCCGACGAGATTTTTTAGAAGAAGTAATTCTTTTACAGAACAACTTGTGTTTAGCTTTGAAATTTTTAGTTCTTCTTGTGTTCTTCATGAGGGTCTTCACTTAAGTCCTGATTAATTTATTTATTTCTCACATCACAATGGATTCGCTATTCAGAAGTCATTTATTCTGTTAAAATTGAAGAATTTGTATTATTTTTGCATGCTTCAAAAGATGTTGGTAGTGCTAAAGATACCTTTGATTTGTTCGTCCAATTTAATGTGTATGTGAATTGTCTTATTTAATTATGAACTTGATGCACTTAAAAGTGAACACCGACTGCTAGAATGAATTTTCTTCATTAATGTATGAAGTGTGTGATTTCTTGAAAACCCCCATAAGGTAGCTGAAGCAATTTTTGACAAACCTCATCAAGTGTTGTTCTGTAAAAGAATTACTTCTTCTCAAAAATCTATTTGGTTGTACTGATTACATTGAAAAGCTATGCTTAATGTCTAAAGATAACGAGTTCAGTTTCATTCTGCAGTTGCTATCCAAAGTACATAAGGACATCAAATGCTTTTTTTTTTTTTTCTTTTTCTGTTGCTTCAGGTCACCAAAGACGTCTCTCTTTTATCTAGGTGGATGGCTATTGACCTCTACATTCGCGAAGCTGATAATCTCAGATTTGAACTATCCATGAATCAGTGCAGTGATAGATTGTCAAGATTGGCACATGAAATTCTAGAAGAAGGTTTTGCATGTTTCAGTTCTTTTGAAGCTCTGATTTTATAATTATGGATTTAGTGTTCATTTTGTTCCTTTTGTCTTTGTCTTATATGAATTGTCGACTGGATAGAGTTTAAAATTTGGAGACAAATTCCTTTATGTTCCTAGAGATGGGAACTGTCAATATCAGTACCAATCCTATTGGGCTCTAAATAATTTAATTTTTCGTATAAAAATGCTTTAAACTTGATTGATGTGATAATTTAAGTTTTGTACATGATATTTTAGCAAATAATATTAAACTACAAGTAAAGTACAAGATAAACATTACTTATCAAAAAAAAAAAAGAGTACAAGAATCAAGTGACTAGAGCTGTCAACTGAAGTTAACGACTTGAGATATACAGAGTGACAAACACAACTTGTAAGGTCTAATGCATGACAATGAAGGTTTATTAAGATAATAAGCATATATTCAGAATTGTACAGTAGCAAATTAATATGTCAAATAGTTTATATATTTTTTGCTGCTATGATTACAAATAGTGTAATGAGCATGCATTCCTCACCTGGGTTTGCCACATTTTGTTGCCCACTTACTGAAAGAGGGAAAGCCGAAAAAAAAAAAGAAAAGTTGTATGCTGTTTGTTCTAAAGGCCTTTTCATTTAATGTTGGTCGTTTTCCCTTGCTGAATTTCTGCATTATGATAAATTACAAAGTCATAAGAACCTTTTGTTTTGTTTTAATATTGACCATTTGAAATTCAATTTCAATCTTCAGTTTTAAATTTGTTTGATGTTCAGATTTGGGGTTCTGCCTAAGAAGGGAAAAAAAAAAGAAAAAGAAAAAAGAAAAAAAGATATTGGTTTTCTGGTTTCTCAAGCATGATTTTTTTAGGTTTATCCAGATAATTTTATGACCATATGCAGATGAAAATGCTTAAGAAGCCACAATGTCAGTATGCTTCTAATGCCTATTTTAATATGTAACAAGATTGAGATTGGCCACATGGTTACTGAAGGAATATATTCAGATTTTTATTAAGAAAAAGGTGTTCTTTTCCATTACCCCATTACCATGTTTCATGGCCTAAAACATCAAGTCTTCTAAATTGGAGTATCTACAGATCATCCATACGCAGCAGTTGCGATCCACTTCAGTAACTTGACTGTAATTCAAATTTCTCTTCAGAAACTTCATCTGATGTTCGGCATGAGAGTTGGAATCAGTCTCTGAGCAGAAGTCAAATGAAGCTTCATGGCCAACAAGCTCCATCCCTTCCAACACAACTTCCAGCCGGAGCTGATCTGCCCTCTTGCACTGGTAAATTTGATTATCTACTTAAAATTTTAAATTACACTTTATCCCCTCAAATAATAATAATAATAACATTCTGAATTATCAATTTGCCCCCATTTTGTGTAAAAACACTGTTTAAGAAAAATAAAAAAAATTCAGATTTCAAAACCTCAAAATCACAAAACATGGTGGAAGTAAACCACTGAGATCCACCACCATTACAGCACACCACCACCACCGCTAATTGACTAAAAAAAAAAAATCAGGGTGCTGTGCGCCACTCCCATTGACAGAGGGCAGCCACCCCCTCTGTTATGTTGGCCGTGATCTATCAATGGGGGTAAGTTGCGGCCACCCCCTCTTCTGTGTGGCCACCCCTTTTTTAGGAACAATTTTTAATTTTTATCTGTTGAACTAAGGTAGTTTTGGCAAAAGAAATGGCTCGTGCTCATGTGATTGATATGTGTGTTGTTTTCTATCCAAAAGTAATGGCCAGAATTGACACCAGGTGAAACTTGAAACATTTTGGTAATTTATAGGTCTGAGTTGCAGTGAATAGTAGTTTGGAGTTGTAAGTGCAATTGGGATGGTAGTTTGGAGGGGCAAAGTATAATTTACCCTAAAGTTTTTTGTTTAGGATCTAATGTAACTGCAGACCAATATTTCCCTTATTGATATTTCCTTGTTGAACTTATTCATGCAGAATGTAATGATGGTGGATCCGAGTATCCCAGACTAGAATTTCCTAGCACTGATTACAAGCCACTGAATCGTCAGGTGAAGCAAGTTCTAGGATGTCACATTTGTGCACAGTATTTGCATAGCTTCTTAGATTTTTTTTCCCTGCTCTCTGAATCATAGCTAGCAGGCCCTAGCAATTACTTATAGTCTCTCCATTATCTTTTTCTAGGATGGTCAGGGTTCTTCTAGTTCAAATTTTTCACGTCTGGATTTTCGTCACAATTTACGCTCGTCATTTCAAAATGGACATTCGGCTAATTCTAGCACTGCACAGTCAGCTGTGATGTCAAGGTCTACTTCTTTCAACTCTAGTCAACACATTGCTCAGAGGAAAGTATTTGCAGAATCCCAGATGGGAAGGTCCAGCTTTCAGAAGCTTTTGGAGCCAAGGATCTCTCAAAGCCCAGGAATTGCTCCTTACAGAATTGTTATCGGCAATGTAAAAGACAAGGTATTGTTTGACTCATGTGGATGAAGCTTCTATCTAACTGTTAAGCTATATTTCTCACTGAGATAGTAAATACAAGTACATTATTATGTCCTGTGCTTCAGCTTATGAAGACGCAAAGACGTCTGGAGCTTCTTCTCGAGGACCTTCCCTGTGAATATGATCCTTGGGACTACTATGAAACATCAGATCAATTATTGGAACCACTGCTCCTGTGTTATGACTCTCTGGTACTCTCTGTCTCTCTCTGTTTCTCTCTCTCTCTCTCTCTCCCTCCCTCTGTTCTTAAATGAAGGCATACTTTTTATGGTGGTTTTATTAATTTGATATACAACCATTGATTTTCCAGCAATCATGTGGATCTGGGGTACTAGCTGATGGTCGGCTGGCTGACCTGATCCGAAGAGTTGCTACTTTTGGGATGGTATTGATGAAACTCGACTTGCGTCAGGTATGTTTCGTGTTTTTGGTGATAGTTGCTATTTGCTTTGAAATCTGTTTTAATTGAATTTTGCAATGTATCAGGAATCTGGTAGACATGCTGATACCCTAGATGCAATTACCAGATATTTGGATATCGGTATGTATAGTGAGTGGGATGAGGGAAAGAAACTGGAATTTTTAACGAGAGAGCTGAAAGGGAAGAGACCACTTGTTCCCGCTAGTATTGAGGTATTGTGCTCAGATTGTATTTCACTGGTCACAGATTCTGCAAAAGAGAATCTAAATGGATGGAAAAAAGAAAAAAAGGAAACTGGTCTAGCTCCTCTTTTGAAACAAGAAAAAAGAAATCGATAATTGTGGCAGAATTATTGTTTAAAAACTGATCTCTTTTCACTTTTCCATATACTTTGGAGTTTGGCTTCATATTTGACGTCTTGTACTTTTGAGATAAGAAAATAGCATGAGAGTTTTATGATTGATGCAAGGCATGTTTCTTTTCTCTTTCAAGTATCTGCATTTGGTGAATTTGTATCACTGCTCTCACTTGGGTCGTTCCAGGTTGCTGCTGATATTAAAGAAGTCCTGGACACCTTCCGTGTAGCTGCTGAGCTAGGGAGTGATTCACTTGGAGCCTATGTGATTTCTATGGCTTCAAATGTATGGTTAACTGCTACTATTTTTATGATTTGAGATTGCATCTGTTTACTCAAAATCAAAGCCTAAAAGATTCTTTTAGCTGTCATATATATATACGGTTGATCCAGAATTAACAAGTGTTTCTTAATTGGCAGGCAAGCGATGTCCTTGCTGTCGAGCTTTTACAGAAAGATGCAAGACTTGCATTTAGTGGGGAATTAGGAAGACCATGTCCTGGTGGAACGTGAGTTTACACTCCTCAATGTTGATATCTCTTCGGTTAAATTTGTAGTTTAAATTTGTCTGATTAGAATTTTATCATGTTTGGATGCACATGGAAACAAATTCTACCATTTTGTTTGTCATTCCGTTATGGAAATTAGTCTAATTTTTGTATGGAATCATTGATGGGAATTTCACTGAAATAACGTAATTTCCATTCATGTTATCATTCTTGGTAATGTGTACATAACAAAACACACATAGCAGGATGACATAGCTATCAGTTTGCATTACTAGGGAAAAAGGAGTGTGGAGAATATTTTCTATATAATTTTGCTTAACTTGTTGCTTAGTTGGTTCAAACATTTTAGTACGACTTTGGCACACCAAAAGTGTAGTTTTGTAATTGCAACAGTTGTTCTCATAAGGTTTACACACATTTTGGGATAGGCTGCGGGTGGTTCCTCTATTTGAAACGGTGAAGGACTTGAGAGAAGCGGGATCGGTGATCAGGAGATTATTATCAATTGATTGGTATCGGGAACACATCATAAAGAACCATAACGGTCACCAAGAGGTATTCAATCAAAAAAGCCAATTTTAAGATCAATTTTTGGTTTAGTTCCCAAAAACTTTTGAGGAGCATAGGAAGTTATTGTGGACAGGTTATGGTTGGGTACTCTGATTCTGGTAAAGATGCTGGGCGTTTCACTGCTGCATGGGAACTTTACAAAGCCCAAGAAGATGTTGTGGCTGCATGCAATGAATATGGTATTAAAGTTACTCTATTTCATGGGCGTGGAGGGAGTATTGGTCGTGGTGGTGGCCCAACATATCTTGCCATTCAATCCCAACCACCTGGCTCTGTGATGGTGAGTAATCTATTGGATTGGTATCTTGGTACTTTTGTAATTTTTTTTTTCTTTGTTCTCCAATTAACAGTAGTATATCTCTTGGTTTTAAATGTTTCAAACAAACATGAAATATTGAATTGAATAGATAAAAATATGTGAAATACAAGATCGTGGTAGTCCAATTTGCTTGGTTACTGCAATTTTCTTCTAACATCGTTTGATTGTCTAAATTGAAACTTGTTTAAATGTGGTGATTTTTGCCTTTCGGATCTGAAGTCCTTATAAAATTTTATCAACAATGAGAAACTAAAAGAATTTTAAAGCCAGAACTTTTACAACTTGATATTTTTTTTAATTTTGTGCACTTTAAATTATAAGTTTCAATAATAAGTTTTGCTTCAAATTTAGTGCTTAATCTAACTCGAAGATAAAAACTTGTGTCCAGTGGTTAAGAAATCATAGAAAAACCTTGTGAAACTGGACTTATCTAAGCCATGGATTTATCTTGACAATCATTTCTTTGATTTGGGATTCTATTGGCATATTGAATTTGCAGGGTACCCTGCGGTCAACAGAGCAAGGGGAGATGGTACAGGCAAAGTTTGGGTTGCCACAGACGGCAGTTAGACAGCTGGAGATATACACAACAGCTGTGCTGCTTGCAACCCTACGTCCCCCACACCCGCCTCGAGAAGAAAAATGGCGTAATCTCATGGAGGATATCTCAAAAATCAGTTGCCAGAATTATCGGAGCGTTGTCTATGAAAATCCAGAATTCCTTGCCTACTTCCATGAGGCTACACCTCAAGCTGAGCTTGGCTTCCTTAACATAGGAAGCCGTCCCACAAGAAGAAAGAGCTCAACAGGAATTGGACATCTTCGTGCCATACCTTGGGTCTTTGCATGGACCCAAACGAGATTCGTTCTTCCAGCTTGGCTTGGAGTTGGAGCAGGTCTAAAGGGTGTTTGTGAGAAGGGACATACTGATGATCTTAAAGCCATGTATGAAGAATGGCCTTTCTTTCAGTCCACCATAGACCTTATAGAGATGGTTATAGGGAAGGCCGACATACCTATAGCCAAGCACTATGATGAAGTCCTTGTGTCAGAGAGCAGGCGAGAACTTGGTTCCAATCTACGGACGGAGCTCTTGACGGCTGAGAAGTATGTACTGGTTGTTAGTGGGCATGAAAAACTTTCCGAGAATAATCGGAGCTTGAGGAGGCTGATAGAAAGCAGACTTCCCTATCTCAATCCTATGAACATGTTGCAGGTGGAAGTGCTAAAGAGGTTGAGGTGTGATGATGCTAACCATAAACTCAGAGATGCATTGCTTATCACAATAAATGGAATTGCAGCTGGAATGAGGAACACAGGTTAAGCCTCTCAAGCTCCTGTTTGAACAACTCGGCCCATGAAACTTTTACCTTTCTTCTATTTTGTTTTCTGTGAAAGGGGCTGTTATCTGGTGACAGCTAAATAGCATCATATCTATATTTGTGATTAAGTTTTGCTGAAAAAGACATTGGTCAATATATTGGTGAAAGGTGTTTTCCTTTTCACTCATATTGCGGTGGTCTTGCAAAGACTTGCTTACCTCAGGATTATGCTAGATCGTTGCTTTTTCATTTTGTGTCTGTATCATCCTCTTGTTCATGGGACTGTTTGTCTTAATATTAGCATCAGTATAATAACTCCACTGACCACCAAATGAGATGTGGCTGCAGATTGGGGAACATATGCCTGATTGTTTAGTACAATTATATTATTAGACGACTGCATACTACTCATATAACTGGAATGTTGTAGATGTGCGTGAAAATCAGCCCTTAGTTCTTTACAAGTACTGATCTAATTGCTGATTTTCACTACGATATTAAATTGTATAGCAGTCGTATAACGGTCTATTAAATAACATTACTCATTACTCGTATTTGTCTTATGATTTTGTGTTACAATGCTGAACAGCATAAGCAGTAGGTTTGGATGCTCAATAGTAGATTGCTTTGGACAGTTGGGGCATAAAAAGTTTGTCATCATGCTTCAAAATGTAGCAAGCAGGGTTAATTTTTTAATTTTTAATTTTTGAAGTATGATTCCCTAAGGAGTATGAGTGTAAAGCTCTTCATTAAGCTTTACATCCAGTTGTCCTACATATGTAAGTCTTGGGTAATTTTTCAGTAAACCACACTATAAATGAGGAAAGAGATAAAGAAAAGGAAGGGGAAAGAGAGATACAATCCAAGGTTTGGTAGACTTCTCAAATTCAGAGCACCTCTTTCCCAGTTTCCCTCAAGAAAGTGGCTAGACATGGTGTCTCAAGGTTGCAGGCTTAAATGCACTTGATTGAGGCCTCTCAAGCTATTATGCAAAAAAAAAAAAAAAAAAAAAAAATTGTGATAGAAACTCGAATCGGAAGCTCCCAATGCACCCAAACTTGGCTCACTCACAATTAATCTCAAATTTTTTTTCCCCCAAAAATCCAAAGCAATCCAGTGTATGAAGCAAAGAACATAACTTTCACAAAAGAACTAACCCGTGACTATAAATTTTCAAAATAGAATCAAACTCTCGATCAGAGTTATTGGCTAACTCCGGGTTCAAGCTCTTTGAATATTCATCAAATATGATTTTGTAGCCCTTTCAATAATGTCTTGAATGTCTTGACCCAAAGATTGTCTTGACCCAATACCTACAAAGAATGTCTTGACCCAGTAGGAAAATCTCATTATATGACTTTTTTATTATGATGAACGGCTCGAAAACTATCCTGCATCATCCTCTATAAGTTGGAGGGAGTCCGTCATCTAATCATTACTCTAACACTCCCCCTCACGTGTGAGCTTAAACTCCCTTTTAATCACTTAATCATTAGCTTAACAGTTATTGCCTCGATCTTATAACATAAGCTGCGATTAAGGCTACCTTCCAAACCCTACTAGGAAAGCAAAATAAAACAAAATTGCCAAACCGTGTTCGAACAGACAAAAGGTCCCGTTTGAACGAAACTTTGAGATGAAGTACTCCTCAGTCGAATGAGCTTCAAATGTCTAGCTACCAAAGATCTCGAGTTGTTGTAAATTGTAGCACTTGATCAATTGAGCATTTACCATCCTTTGACTAACCCTTCAGCCAAGCCTAGCTCTTGGGTACCTTATATATATATATATATATATATATATATATATTAATGACACATTTTGACCTATTACATGTTGGAATTAGAAAATCGTCATAACATATGACTATGTAGCCCTTTGAATAAGCTTTCCAATGCTAACAAGATTGTCTTTGTTAAAGTTTGTAGGAGTTTAGAGGGACAAGAGGAGAGGCTGTTGTAATATCTTGTTATTCAACTTATTTTAACCTAATACAAGCCTCCTATTATATAGGATTAGAGAAATACTATAAAGACTAAACTACTCCTAAAACCTTAATGACTCAAATATTAACTATTCTAACACTCCCCCTCAAGCTGGAACATATACATTATATGAATCTAGCTTGAAAGATACAAGCAAACAAAAACAATTAGATAAACACACTCTAATAGTCTTAATCCGATATATATTGAAATCTCAAGATGTGACCCTTTTATTATACAAACCTCCTCGAAAACTACCCTCCATTAGAGGGTATTAATCTCTTAGGAGACAAACCTATCAAGGGAGTAAAAGTTAATTTTACAACCCACAACAATTGCAAATCTTCCAAGAGTTGCATATGTTCACCATAACCAGGCATCTCCCACAGAAAAGTTATCACCATGGAAGAGACCATGTGATGTGATGTGATGTGGGAGTGCACACCATTATAATTATAAATCTATAATGTTATCACTCCCATCAAATTCCTTCCCATTTGACTAAATCACCATTCCAGCAGCACATTTTAGATGCGTTAATTTGTATGGCAATTTGGCAAACGAACACTCAACAACACCACCCATTAAGTAGAGTGCATATTATTGTGGTTAACATCTAAAACTCTACTTAGAATTTCTTGTAGGCATATTATATAAGAGTGAGATTGAGTGTAAATTGAGGTCAAATATATGCAAGAAAAGCAAGCGTGACATACAGCAATGGTTGAACTTGAGTAGGAGGTGGATACTTTGCAAACCCCCACCGAAAATGGAATCTGATCATGTACAAGAAATGGACAACCTTGTTCCTGCAAATGTTATCTGATATTTTGTTCAAAAATCAAAATCTTCCTTTTGTACGTCTAAAAGATACCAAATGTTGTTTAAAGGACACACCATGGCTGCTTTGATGGAAGTGATGAGGTACAACCAAGGGTGGTGATTAGGGTGAAGCTTCTGATCCATTGTCAATATATATATATATAGTGGATAGTGGTGTCCAGCTTACTTGAAGCCCCTAGCTAGTGCCCTAATTATCGTGACTCATTCACTGCAATATCGTACCGGACATGTCTTCTCTGTAATTTTAAGTGGGATGTCACTTCATTTCTTGTCTTCGAATCTGACTTCCATTATCTCACTACCTAGCTACCATTTATATGCATCAATCAATATTTTTAGGTGCAAATGCATCATCAACACACATGCATGTATATTGCTGCAGTGCTATGTATCCCACCCAACTCAAACATATTATTCATCATACTTTCTGTTTCGCTTTCATATTTGTAATATTAAAAATTGTAGTTAGGCCGAAAATATTTTTGATTGATTTAGCTTAGCCGTCGACGGTTGGAATTTGTTGAAAGCGTAACAATATATATAATATTTAGTTCCCCTCCACTATGAGATGAAGAAGATGCAGGAGAATGAGTGCACGCCTCCAAAACAAGTGGATCGAGCACCGGTTTGAGATTTTCAGTAATAGTGGGAGAATTGCCCACCAAACGGTCTTTGGAGGGGTGGCTTCGGGCTTCAAGGGGTTGAAGCCACCTCCAAGGCTGAGCTGGGGTGACTAAACTATCCCATATTTTTTTAGTAATTTATTTTATTTTATATTGAGTGAAACATGTGGCAGATTGGTGGTTGTTAGATGAAAATGAATGGTCAGGATTTCAAAAAAAATTAGTGAGCAATTCTCCCACAATTGCCGGGGATATCAATCTATCAAACACCATTCATCTTTGCATAAACATGGGAAAAAGAAAAAGGAAAACGACAAAAAACTAAAAAAGAAACTAAAAAGCTTATCCGTAGTCGGCAGTATTTGCCATACATATATATGTCCTTGCGCTATGTTTGCCAAAGGACTCAAAAATAAAGTCCATACTATTTATCTTAAAATTAACTTCTAACATTCTTACTTTTTACATCATATTATTAACTTTTTATTATTATTTAAATAAAAAAATAACTACAAATTAATTTTTTTTTTTCATTTTTTTATACAAAATATATATATATTTTTTTTACATCAATCAAATCTACTATAATTTTCATTCACTTCATTTTTCAAGTTCTTCGACAAACACAGCCTACAAGCATGCCAGTTGGCCCAGTTGGACTCCAATTATTGCTCCAAGAAAGCATTGACTTCAACCTTTGTGGCTTGGGTTTTTTATTTTTATTTTTCTACCGACTTAAATGCTATAGATTTGAAAGTAGAGGCCACATCCACAATAATGATGGTGTCAAATATGGTCTGTACTTGCGGACAAAATTTTCTTTCAAATTAGGTTAAAAGAGTCTCTTTTAACTTAATGTATAAAATTGACATATGTTTCTTCAACATATAAAAT
The DNA here is from genome assembly GCF_965113065.1 of Corylus avellana. Lineage (NCBI taxonomy): Eukaryota > Viridiplantae > Streptophyta > Magnoliopsida > Fagales > Betulaceae > Corylus > Corylus avellana. The sequence continues at coordinate 30,473,029 of NC_142493.1, forward strand.
GCACATATTTTTTTAATAGAAGGCAAAATTAGAATAAATTTTATTAAAAATTTATGTGCATCTCACATGTTATTAAAAAAAAAATGTACATATCACTTTTATAAATTAGATTAAAAGAAATTTTTTTAACCCAGTTCGAAAAAAAAAAAAAAAAATTGTGCTTTATTTGCTCAAGTTATATATATATATATATAAGTGACAGGGATGATGGATGCAAGTGATGTCCATGTCAAATTAACCTTCAAATTTCATTTCCATGCCTCTCAGTGAGACAATTCTTGCTGTTAGATTGAGAATCCTGCAGTGTAGACATGAAAGAAAGTGTTAGCTAGGATGCCCACCTTCTTGCTCTTGTAGGTGTGACAGAAGAAAATCCTTTCTTAAGACTCCTTTAAAAGTACTTTACTGTTTGTGTAATTCGAAGGGCTCTTTAATTTGCTTTTTTTGGAACTTTTTTGGGACTTGACCCTTGAAATTTATCAGACACCAGCTGAAAAGCTCATGGATATATATATATATATTCATCTTTATCTTTTATCTTTATCTTTATCTTTTAACACTACGTACACATATATTTTTATATATTCTATTCAAGGTTTTCTCAAGATTCATCTCAATTATAACTTGAGGCATGTACATAAAGTTTTATTTGTTTTGTGTAAAGTTTTATTCTTAAAATATTTTTTAGATATATTGTGGTGTTTAGTGCGATCGAAAATAATAGTTTAACCAAAATTGACCGAAAAAGCTTATTTAATTTTTTTAAAAATTGGTTTTTGTATTAAATTTCGTAAACTATTTTTTGAGTTTTAGTTTCTACTTCTTAGACCGTGAACCGTAACTGAAGGTTGCAGATTGTTTTTCGTCGTCACTCATTTTTTTGTACAAGCCAAATGCAAAAAAATAGTTTTGTGAAAAATAATTTTCAATGAAAAATATTTTATATCAAAACAAACGACGATAAACATAATCACCCCAAACCAAACTTGTCTCATAGAATGTTTTTTTTAAAAAAAAAAAAAAAAAAAAACCATTAACTAAACCTGAAAATAAGTGGCATGGACTAGAGAGAAGCCAAAATAAAATTGTCGATTCATATTTTATTAAACAATTTTACCCTTATGTTAACAAAGACTGCTATCTTTTTTGACTGCATTAGTTTATGTTTTTTCCCTATTATTTGTTGCTTATTTTATATTTTCTGTTATTTTGTTGCTTGTAATAAGACTATGTTCTCTTGTTGATACTGAGGTATTTGTTTATGGTCCAAACCTTTGGGTTGTGAATGAGATCTGTATTCTGGCTTTCGGATCAAAGAGGAAGAATTTCGGCATGAGGGTTTTTTACTCTTCGGTCGAGAAATAAGAGCTATCTATGCATTAAAATGACTTTGTTTGGAGTATATCTATTATTATATTTGAAGATTAATCATGGGTTAGCGGATCTTTTTTGAGATTGGGATGGTTATATCTTTGACGTCATCTTCAACGTTTGTAATCTCGTAACTTTGGCTATGATTGTTGTTAGAGCTTTTTACTTTATATCGTAAGAGCTTTATGTTCATATTATCTTTGAATGAATGTGATTGAAATCTTTTTCTCTTAAAAAAAAAAAAAACAAAGACTTTACCCTCTCTCTTCGATTTGAATTGAGGAGGATCCAAATTAAAGTGAAATGGACAAATGATGAGTGGGTAAGGAATTAATTAATGCCTTTTCTGGGCTTTAATTAGGCCCTCATACTACTTTAAACAAAACAAAACATAAAATAAAATAAGCAAAAGTTTTGGGAATGTAATCCTCTCCATTTCAAGGTTTTCTCCTTCTTCCTAGGACCATCTATGATGCCGGCACGAGTCAAAAGGGTGGCCACTGGTTTCTGAGATCCTCGATTCGCCACATAAGCAATTGCCGCCATCCACCGTACACGTAATCGTGTAAGCTGCTTTCAAATGCCTTATCTCAAATTTTTAATCTTTGAAAGCGAAGGCGCCACATAATTAATTAATGAAAAATGCTAAGTATTCTTCTAATACTTTTTTACTAGAAGAACACCTAACATTTTCCTTAATTAATTACCCACTAGCTTGAAAAAGGAAAATGTTAGATGTTCTTCTAGTATTCTCCTGATGTCCTTCTAACTGTAATGTGACTTTTAAAATCACTAATAGATTAAAAGTCAATAATGATAATCTCAAATTTAATTATAATTTTAAAAGCTACATCATAGTTGAAAAGACACCAAAAAAACACTAAAAGAGTACCCAGTATTGTCCCCTGAAAAAACAAATATTTTTCCATAGTGGATAATTAAATACTCCTTAATTTGACTTAATTATTATTTAATGTAAAAGTTCGTTATTATATATAGATAAAAGTGTTCGATAATTGATATTTACCCAAAAAAAAAAAAAAAGAAAAAAGAAGGTTATTCTTAATTTCTTATAATATTTTACATACTTTTACCAATTAAGTAAGTAATTGTTAATATTTTTATAAATAACTTAACTAATTATCTTGTCGGAAAAGATATTTGATATGACATAAGCCATCCCAAATGATATTTCATTCTACTTTTCTAAAGCACTATAATAATATATGGTAATCGACATTTCAATAAACTAATGAGTAATGACATGTGTAATACCTTTATTATAATGTCAACTTATTCTATGATCATTTCCAATAATTGATGTATATAATCCAGAGTTAAGGTCCAATATAATTTATTTTCTATGCTTTACAAAGTAAGAAAATGGATTTTTCAACCACGATATTGTTGTATATATATAGCTATATCCTATATAAGCAAGTGGTGCATACATATGGTGCTGCTGGATGCAGGGCTCCGTGGGCCACCTTAAAAGTTTGCACGTTTGTAAAAAAGAATGTTTTTTGTGCCATCCAATTAGCTTAATTTACATTAGCTTCAGATGTTTGCCTGACAAACACACTCTAATTAATCATGCAAAGTTTGAATTTTGTTGAGGACAAAATATGCCAATCTATTTATGTTTATTTACCATTTTGTCATTGCCTAATTCATATGGTGACATGTGTCCACCATGGGCTTATAAAAGAAGAAAGGTTCCCCTTTTTCTGGGATTGAGTCTCTCTCGGTCCTCGATCCTCTCTAGGAAACTCTAGACTTCTCTCTCCCCCTTTATATCTATCTCTCTACCTTTCACATATCTCACTTCACATATACAAATTATTGAGTATTTGAGGCATATTGTAGCTATATATTTTGCCCATATATGAGACGCTAACTTGAGCGTCGGAGGGTCTTTGGTGCCCCAACCAAAGATCCCTGATCGTGCTCCTATTTTGCAGATACACCATAGATGTACAGGAATCTCCTTCTCAGTCCAATAATAAAGAAAAATTGTTCATTAGCCGTACTGTGGACCAAAAATTGCATCAACAAATTTAATTACGAAATTTGTCTGGTTTTCTGTAATTAATGCATGCCCATGAACAAAAGATGAAGCATTCTCATTGGGAGTTTTGATAAGGTGCTGCCAATTTTTTTTTAAAAAAAACAAAATTAGGAAAAATAAGAATGACGATCGATGTTGTTGGTACTAGGGTGAGAGGACAATCTAAGATGCACTGAAAGAAGTGGATGCATGCTTGGCTTTAGTGAAACAGCGACACATGTTTTTGGGCACTAGAATGCACCATTTTGCTAGGTTTTCAGTGGAGGCAGGAAGCATATAAGATGTCAAGAATGAGAAGGATGGACAATCATGCTGCCTACTTTTCAATTCATTGAAAATGCCGTGCACATACGGGGTACAACAACGTTTATCTGGGACTTTCATTTTAAATGAACAACTCAAAAATCTATCACATCAATGCCATGTCAAAAAGAGAAAAAACAAAAAAAACCAAACAATTTTGCATTTCATTGTCTGCTGCCTCTTAGCCCATGGTATCCTCTCCTCCTACTCCTTTGCCACCTTCCCACTATGGATCGTCAAGTTTCAATCCCGCAACCTCGCTCCTTCTAGCTAGTGTCGGCTCGATAGATTTTGAAGACTAAAGCAACAAGGTTGAATGAGATTTTTTGTTTTTTTGTATTTAAATATTAATTAAATAATTTTAATCTTAATCTTAATTTTTAATATTATATTTTTCATTTAGAAATTATTCTTCTTACATTTTGGGATCGATTCAAGTTTTTTAATATCTCATTTTCAGTTGATAATATGACTAATTCATTTAATCGATCATATCTAACCAGATGCATATTTTCTAATAAACATTTATAATTAAAAATATTTAAAAATGAAAGAAACACTATCTATAATATAAAAACTATATTATGGCTAATTTAAACCATAAAACACTAGAGCATAATTTGTTAAAGGAACTATTTCAGCTAATTTCTTTTATGAATTGTACGTCAATTATTATTGGGGCTTGGCCCTAGCTAGGTTTGAGCAGCCCTACTTCCTCGTCGCGCCATCCGAACCACCCCAATTTGAGGGTGGCATAACTACTCCCTTTGGCGGTAATGGTGGTTCACTCATTCTCAAGGACTAGTTAGGATTAGCTTGAGCCATCCTTAATGGTGGTTCACCTCCAAATATTATCAGGAGTGATTCAGCCATGTACGTACGAGCAGACAGTTTTCCAAAAACTCAAACGCATTGTCCCGCGTGTGCTTTGGGCACTTGCCACATGTTGCCTATGATGTACAATATATACTTGGTTCCGTGCACGTCTATGAGACACATGGTTTCCACTTGTAGGTGCAAATTTTTATTGGATCAGAAACCCCATCTCTCAAACTTGGAGAGGTGCTTTTCAATTCTGGATAGACATTTCTTCAAACAACTTTAGCAAAGTAAAAAAGGTGCCTGTCGCCAACCAATTCCACAGTTTAAATTCATTTGGCCCCAAAATTCCTCGTGGCAGCTGACTTGGCTAGCTGATGCTGATAGGAAGAAGAACCTGGAGAGAAATTTGGAGAAATGAGCAATTAATGTACGTTAAGAGGTTAATTATCTTACAGTACTTAAGTTGCATAATTTAGCATAATTTACCTTTCCTAATTAAGTTTTTGAATTGCATGTGTAATTGATTGTAAGAAGTGAAGGATTTTAAGGAAAATTTATGTTAAAATTTGTTAAGGATATAAATCCTAGGGATTTAGATAATAAATTGTTAATCCTGATTTAAGAAATGTTTTAGTATTTGAAATATTTCAAATCACATGTAAAGTTATATAAATAGGCTTTGATGTGTAGATGTAGGCTATATACCGAACCACCTTAATCTCTGTGTCTTTCTCTCTTTCCTTTATTTCATATTATTCCGCTTTATATTTATCATATATAGGCAAAAAAAAAAAAAAAAAAAAAATTCATTCCAACCACAGTAGCTGATGTCAAAATTCTAGTCAAAAGTTGTCGATGTCAAAATTCCGGTCAAAAGTTGCTGATGTCAAAATTCCGGCCAAAAGTTGCCAAGGTCAAAATTAACCGATGCCGGCCAAAAAGTTACCGATATTCAAATCCCAGCCATAGTTGCCAAAGTTCAAGTTCAAGAGCAGCCGATATTTCAAATCAGGCGCCATCAACTTCAGCCACTCGATATGTTCAAGATCAACGATTGCTAATGGATCATTCATCTTGCGGGGCATGTTAAGGATATAAATCCTTTAGAATAAATGTTGATTTTGTATTCCCTAAATAAGGGGTTTAGATAATATTTGTTAATTAGGGATATTTTTGTATTTCAAATATTTCAAATCACAAGTAAACCTCTCTAGATAGAGCTATGTACTCCGATCATAAAATCAAGGAAATATGTAGCCTATTAAGGCTTTGATGTGTGGATGTACTATTATAATTAACTATATGCCGAACCACCTTAATCTCTGTGTCTTTTTCTTTTTTCTTTATTTCATATTATTCCGCTTTATATTTATCTTATTATATGTTTCTATAAAATTTATATGAAAAACTATCAATTTTTTTTATTATTAGTAAAGAGTTCTCCATCATAATCATTAAGTGAAAGAGCAATTAGTCTCATAATTAATTCAGATGTTGTGCTTGTGCTCGATCTTGCATAATAATCTCATATTTTGTAAATTTTTTGTGTGTGTGTGTTTGTTTGATAATGGAGCATGTGATAAAATTGAGTAATATTACTCTTTATCAATCACGCTCATTTATCATATTCATTTCACACCGTCGGTTGATATGTGTATTTATAGTTGGGGTATATAAATATATCATGATGACTACGCAAGGTGAATTTGGTTCTATGTATGTGTAATGGAACATAATAATGTGAGCATATATAATTAGGCACGTTAAACCAAAATATTCGTCAATCTTCTTTTAGAAAGTACAAGATGTTGATTTCATTCATTTCACATTTTTCCAAGGGATCGAGCTCACGTGCCAACGACGAACAAAATATCAATCTCTTATCGTCCAAAATCATGTTGTACAACGAATATCCACATATATATATTAATCGAATTTCTTGATCTCTACGTACGAGACTTCAACAAGCATAATTTTGCGTCCAAGTATATATATTGTAGGAGTAATTATAATAATTACGGCAGCAAACTTAAAACAAAAAAGTAAATAAATAAAAAGAGAGAGAGAGAAAAAGTGTAGGGTTCTCAGTGATGGTGACACCACCTTGCGACCGAGGCTTTTGTAGGAAAGACGGACACAATCTCAGCCACTATCTCTTCCATTAAATGGGCATTTGACACCTATAAAGGGCACCAAGAACCCAGCACTCCTGCTTTTTCTTTCTCTCTTCCTTTTTTTTTCTTCTTTTTTTTTGGTTTTTCTTAGGCACCCCTCAAAAGAAGATACCCACAATGAAAAGCGTACAGCTAAAAAAAGAAATAAGGGGTTGGTTGTGGTTTTATTTGAGACGAACACCTCAGAGGATGATGATATATATTCAAATCAATTTATAATATTTATATATCGATGACGCGTAAAAAATATTGTTCTTTAATTTGTGCATGTTTTTTGGGGTCACGTGTTTGTTCTAGTAAAGTTAATTAAGTTGGTGTTGTGTGGCCCTAGTACTGTGTATATACAACATGAATCACATAGAATTCTGCCTTTCCAACATCTTAATATCTATCTATATATAAAGTACTGATGATCATCTTGTCATGTCATATTAAGATGAAACAATACTTTATATATAATCAAGATTTTCCCAATTTTGATAATTAGCTATTTAAAAATCATAAGAATTAATCTTATATTTCAATTTTATGCGTTGGAGACAAAAGCCACGAACGAACAACCTTCATACACGTATGTGAGTGGAAAAGAATGAACATTATATATATATAAAATGATTAAAATACATCACCCCTAGGCCTAAACCCTTGTCCTTTTTATTTTAATTATTTGAATTAATATATAGGCTACAGTTAGAGGCTATAGTACGTACAGTAATATATCATGAATCACACACGAGTCATAGTCTTCTTCTCGTGCCTTCCTCCCTTTATAAATAAATCACATGACTCTTTGTTGCATGTGACCATCTCTCCTTCCCTTCCCTTTTAATTATTTTCTTCCGCGCCATTACTCATCTTCTTCTCTCCTGAGATGATGCCCCCTGAGCAAAAAACTACCACTACTACCGCCGGCAGCAGTCCGCCTAACATGCCACTCACAAACCGCTCCGGCTCCGAGAACTCTTCGGTCCACGCCGACCCTTCCGGTTGTACAAGTACCTCTCATGTCACCCCTCGTTTGGAACATCAGACACCGGAGAAGCGGCCAGCCATTCTCCAGAAATCCTTACGCCCCATTACACTTATGGTACGTACGTACGTAATAAACAAACGGTACACCTGCAACTATATATGTATATAATTGCACAAATTTTTATACAATTTTGTTTGCTGCAGTTCGAGGACGTGGCATATAGTATAAGCCTGCGGGCTGTGCTAAACGGCGTTAGTGGGGTGGTTAGACCCGGCGAGCTTCTGGCAATGTTGGGTCCGTCAGGCAGCGGCAAGACCACCCTTCTAACCGCCCTGGCCGGCAGGTTTCCCGGCAAGGTCTCCGGCACAATAACATACAACGGCCAGCCTTTCTCTAGCTCCATGAAGCGCATGACTGGTTTCGTTACCCAGGATGACGTGTTATACCCTCATCTGACTGTGCTGGAGACTTTAACCTATGCTGCTTTGTTAAGGTTGCCTAAAGAGCTTTCCAGGCAAGAGAAAGTTGAGCTGGCTGAGATGGTCGTCGTGGACCTTGGACTTACACGGTGTCGTAATAGTGTTGTGGGCGGGACCCTCCTTAGGGGTGTTTCGGGTGGGGAACGGAAACGGGTCAGTATCGGGCAGGAGATGCTGGTCAACCCGAGCCTCTTGTTGCTCGATGAGCCCACTTCCGGGCTCGACTCCACCACCGCTCAGCGTATCGTCGCCACTTTGCGAGGGCTCGCCCGGGGCGGCCGTACGGTGATCACCACCATTCATCAGCCTTCCAGCCGCTTGTATAGGATGTTCGACAAGGTCGTGGTGCTATCTGACGGGTGCCCCATTTACAGCGGGCATGCGAGTCGGGTCATGGGGTATTTCGAGTCTATTGGATATGCACCCGGGTTCAATTTCGTCAACCCAGCTGATTTTCTGCTCGATCTTGCCAACGGTATGGATTTTCTAAATTAAATAATATACTATTTTTATTATTATTATAAGATGGTGAGTAGATGGCCAAGAGAATGCAGTGGCCAAGAGAATGCAGTGAAGCATTTCTCTTATTATTAATATTATTAGTATTTGATGTCTAATGTGGGAATTAACCGACCAAGTAAAATTGAAGACACGTTACATGGCTGCAGTGTGTTACACGTGTGGGCATGCAATATGGGATCTTGTCCATGTCGGCCCCACAAGACCTTTTAAGGGTTGGTGATGATTTAGGTAGGAGTCAGTTTTCGAAATTAATGATGATGACTGCAAAAGAGTTGTTGATAAGTCACCACCCGAAGAGTAGTCAAATGAAGTCAGTTTTGTCTTTAGTCCAATGTAATTGTATATATTTTTGGCAAATCAAAATTACGAGCTTTATGCAATAAATAATAAAAGAGTAAGAAACGGTTAACGGTCCATTTCCCATCACGAATTCATCAAGAGATATTTTTGTGTTTGATTCATCATAAACTGAAAAAAAAAAAAAAAAAGAAGATTAATTGGGATATTTTCTTCATTTGGAGATGTAGGTATAGCTCCTGATATCAGGCAGGATGATCAGGTGGAGTTTGATGGAAGATTAGACGACCATGATGATCAGAATTCAATCAAACAATCCTTGGTTTCATCCTACAAAAAGAACCTATATCCTGCCTTGAAGGCTGAGATTCACAGGAATGTAAGCGACCCAGTTCTCTCAACATCATCCAGAATAAGTAAGTGAAAATCAAGTATTAATTCTAGATGCAATATTAAGTTCTTTGAATGTTTGCATGCCGTTATATGTATTTGCACAAGCTAGCTAGTCTTCCTAATTGTTGTATCTGTGGGTTACAGATTGTGAGAACCAATGGAGCACCACCTGGTGGGATCAATTTATGGTGTTGCTAAGAAGGGGTTTACAAGAGAGAAAGCATGAATCTTATTCTGGTCTCAGGATTTTCCAGGTCATGTCTGTCTCACTTCTTTCCGGCCTGTTATGGTGGAAATCTGACACTTCTCACATTCAAGATCAGGTATTATAACTACACGCAACTTCAAAAAAAAAAAAAAAAAAAACTTAAAGAGTCGTGAATTACCATGCGTTTTAAGAAACTTTTTCAAAATTCAAAAATTTTCATTAACGAATATATATCGATATAAAGAGAAATAAAAAACTTGAAACAGGTTGGACTTCTCTTCTTCTTCGCCATCTTCTGGGGTTTTTTCCCACTATTCAACGCCATATTCGCATTCCCTCTGGAGCGACCGATGCTAATAAAAGAACGTTCCTCCGGCATGTACCGCCTCTCCTCCTACTACTTTGCTAGAATGGCGGGCGACTTGCCGATGGAGCTCGTGCTCCCGACAATCTTCGTGACAATAACTTACTGGATGGGCGGTCTAAAGCCTTCACTCGCCACGTATCTCCAGACCCTGTTGATCATCCTTTTCAACGTGCTAGTCTCCCAGGGGCTCGGCCTTGCGCTGGGCGCGATCCTGATGGACGTAAAGCAGGCGACAACTCTGGCGTCGGTGACGATGCTTGTGTTCTTGCTGGCCGGCGGCTACTACATCCAGCACATACCATGTTTCATTGCTTGGTTGAAGTACATATCTTTTAGCCACTACTGTTACAAGCTTCTTGTCGGGGTGCAGTACACGGCGAACGAGGTTTATGTTTGTGGGTTAGGGGTGCCCTGTCGGGTGCGGGATTTTGCTGCGATTAAGTATCTGGGTGTTGATAATATGTGGTTGGATGTGGCTCCTTTGATCGTGATGTTTGTGGGTTACAGGGTTTTGGCCTACTTGGCTTTGAGGATGGGACACCCTCGCTGACTGCTCGAGTTTGATTGAATTGAGATCTTGTGGGCTCGCCGGGGAAAAATCATTGTAAATTTAGATTCAAATCATGCTGATGGGATTTTCCCAGTTCTTTCTAAACCAGAAAGTGAAAAAGAAAGCAAGATATGAGATGTGGCTGTACTGAATATGATCATGATCATCACTTTCCATGTACTGGGGAACTGATCGAGGCCAATTTTCTGCTTCAATCTTCATTATTATGTGAATTTTATGATTATTATTGTTTTAATTTGTTACTGCCTAAAATCACTCTATTAATTACATTAATCGCGTAATCACACTAACTAAGAACACTTATATCCGACTCAACAAAATAACCACATGTTTGTTAAGTAGTTATAGTGCTCAACAACTTTGTTGGTCATCAATATATACTTGATAATAATAATAATAAATCTAATTTTATTCTCTTTCTTCTTTGGGAATAAAGAAAATAGAGAAATAAATAATATTTTAAATGAAAATTGATAACTAAAATATTGAGTCGGATGTAGGTGCTTTGAAAAAATAGATGGCTAAAATAAAAAAAATGTGATCGTTTAATTAAAATTTAGCTAAACATTTGTTGAGCCGCATGTGAATACTCTAACTAAGAGGATATTCATACTCTTAATTAACTGATGGCAATCTGGTAATTAACTTATGGGTGATTTATGGGAAAGATGAGTTAGGGCCGACAATTTTTGATACGACCCGTGAACTCGACATAAAATTAAAGTGTTAGAGTTGAGGTGTCTAACCCATTTTAATTAAATGGGTCAAGTTAGAGTTGACTTATATAGTCTTGTACTTATGTTTCAACATGACCGGAACCCGACATGCAACATGATGAAAGATAATTTTTGATATGACCCATGAACCCAATATAAAATTAGAGGGTTAGAATTAAGAAGTTTGACAATTTAATTAAATAAATCGGGTTAAGATTGACATACATAGTGCATCGTTAATAGAGTGTATAACTATGCTGTAACATTACCAAACTGGACTACATTTGTTGCGGTAGAAGTAGCAATTGAGTGGGTTCTAATTGAACTCCTTCGACCACAATTAAACAGCATGTGGTGGATGACCTTAATTACCGTGGACCCATTAGAGGAGAAGGCCCACAACCGTAGGTTCGTCCAAGCCTGCAACAGAGCCCACTAACCGTAATTGAGAGTAGGCTTTATTTTGTGGCCTATGGTAGGCTTTTTTTTTTTTTTTTTTTTTTTTTTTTTTTTTATTTATTTTATTATTATTATTATTTTTTAATTCAAATAATTATCCTTAATTAGAATTATGAGCTTCCATAAACGCTATTATTAACTTAATAAGTAATTTTTATCTAAACTAATTGCTTGTATGAACGTGTGAAGAGTTTTGAACCAAACGCTTCAATGTATTAAATAGAAACCCCCCAATTTGAGAGGTTGAAGGGACTCTTCCTTTAAGTGTTATGGATGATTCCATTATCAAAATTATGAGTGTGTTGAGTCATATGATAATTCCTAGCAAGACAAATTTCGCAATTCAATTTCTTCCAAAACGGTCCAAGAATTACGTACCCAAATACTTTTTTATTTAATAAATTACCACTTACCTTAAAAACCGTAATCGAGACAAAATTTGAATCAAGACTATACTACTCTAGCTAATACTATAATAAAAATAAAATTACCACCTATCTTTAAAGTTTAAGTTAATAAAAAATAGTCACTTAATCAATATTCTAACAGAAGTTTAAGCTAATAGTTTGATTAATTTTTCAGTAATAAAAGCTATGGAAACTACTGAAGTGATTGAGTGTATAAACTCTTTACTCTAAAGATTTTGTAACCTATAATTAATTTGTTTCTGTTGTTCCTTCTATTAATTGCTAGGGCAAGCTGCTTTTGATCTGAATATCAATACAATACTTGAGTGTTTATGAGAAAAAGGGTGTGAGCTTTTCTACAAATTAAAATCCCAATTGCAATAAAATGTATGCTATGAGAATATCTACTCGTGTCTTAGAATGAGCATAAAATAATATCAGAAAAATATGCCTTGGGCAAAGAATCTGATACAAAAGCATCCCTTTTTGAAGGCTAAAGAGGCCTCCAGTTCAGTTTATTCCATTCCCATACATAATAGACATGTCACTTCTCCATCAATCCACCATTTGGTGTGTAAGAAAGAAATTATTCCAATTCCCTTTCATCCACAGCATGGAAGCTCAGCTATATATGGACGCTTCTCAGTGGAGCTAATACTTGAGACCAGCAAACGTAGACAACTCTTTCTTTGTGAAGAGCATTGATCATTAGAGGGAGAAAAGAAAAAATGGCATCAATCAAGACTGAGAAGCCTGCTGTTGGTGCTCAACCACCTGCTCAGGCCAAAAAAGAGCCCGCCAAACCTAGCGGGACGACGCCGAAAGCTCCGGGTGCGGCGGCGTCCAAACCGGCCCCTAAGAAGACTGAGCAGAAGCCTCGGGAGCCTAAGAAGAAGGTATGAATGCATGTTAGAATATATCGTGTGAGATTTGGTAATAAAGCTGCTTAATTAATGATCATTAATTTGTTTTATTTATTTTTTATGGTTGATTAGGCTGCAGGAACCAAGTAAGCAGGTAGAATGAGGATGACAAGGCGTGGGTGTGAAGGGTCCATGAAATTCATGCCAGTCCTCCTTAAATGTTACAATTAATATTTACAGAAGTTGCTTGTGATTTGTATCCTGTACCCATGTCTGTCTTTTTAGGCTTCCTGTGCTAAATAAAAATAAATAAATATATTTGAATAAAGAGTTTGCCTATGGTTTTGTTTGTTTTTTTGGCATTGGGGCAAATTTGATTGTCTCTAAGGGGTAGGTCGATCGACTGAGGACTACGCCTCATGAAGTAGGGGTCTTTAGTTTGAATCCACCTCTCCCTCCTCGGTGGACATGTCAAAAAAAAAAAAAAAAAAAATCGAGCATTTGGAAAAATCAAAGGCAGTTTCTTAGAATATTGGGATAATAGTTATATCATGTCATTGATATACAAGAAGAGCTCAGAAAAAGGAAAATAAATTGATATACACAGGAAGAAACCAAAAGAAACAAATATTTCCTTCAAATTCAGATGCAAGAAATTCTTTTACCCCGTCTATTAATTAGATTGACATTTATCTTTAGAGAAAGTGAGAGAAAAAGAAAAATATCCAGTGTATTGTGTTTCTTTTTGAGTTTGTGCAATTTTTTTGTTTTGCTGATGTGGCAGATTTTGAATGGGTGGCTGAGCCTGACCAAAGTTAAACTCTTAAAAATAATAATAAAAAATTGCTTTCCCCATCCATATACTTCAAGCAGTTAAGAAGCATGAATTTATCAGTCAATAGGGTCTAATATGAAATTTGGGAAAAATCATGCCCATAATCATATTCCATGTCGGAGACTTCCATGGACCATGCATCTCTGAATCCTTTGGCATTGGCATATCTGGACAGATTCAAACAGTTGTCCAGGAAGATGTACAAACCCAGGTACCTCAATGATAGGGAATCTGAAATTGATTTGAAGAATTTGAAATGGTACCAATGGCGGGTGCGTTTGGCAAAGGACTTGAAAAATGGAGTAGACTGAAAGTCAAAAACGGTAGCAGAATTAATTGATATGAGAAAAAAAGTAAGAATGTTTTGTATAAAAAAGTGAAAAAAAAAAATTGTTTTGTAATGATTTTTTTATTTGAATAATTATAAAAAGTGATTGTTGTGATATAAAAAGTAAGAATGTTGGAGTTGATTTTGAAATGAATTTTTTAGGTCTTTGAGTCCTGTCTAGTCCAATCCTTTGACAAACATGCTCTAGAGATCAGTTAAGCCTACTTCCGCTTCTTTTATAATTGGAAAAAGTACATAATTCCCCTTGAACTACCACCGACAAAGGTTTTCAAGAAAAAAATTTAAAGGTAATGAAATGTCTAAATATGAGATAATAAATGGTCACCGGGTAATTATTCAGTCATGCCAATCACAAGATAAACCAGTCGGTGCAAGCATGAGATAAGCCGGTCGTGATGGTTGCAGGATAGGCCGATTGTGACGTTAGAAAAGTTAAATGAAGTGTAAAGATCGAATGTTAATGAAATAGTGAAGGTATAATGAAAACTATGCATTCGTATGATGATTATGTAAAAATGAGAGAGAACTTTTCAAAAGATAAGGGATCACGTCAAACAGAGTTGATTGTAATTCTCTACTTACTAATTAAGCCATGGATTCATAGTTCTACTTAAAAAACATTATTTTACAGAAATTGAGCAGATTAAAAGCTGATGAAGACGAACAACCGTGGGAACATTAGACTAAGCTTCAAGGGTATATATATATATATATGTCTTGGCATCCTTAGATTTTTGTTTTGATATAGTTGAAGCATAAGTTGATAGATTATAATGTATAATTAGAATTACAAGTTGAAAGGCAGTTGTCATGATTATGTGGCTGTATATATATTAATATATACAAACAATGTGTTATGGTTAGTGCATGCTACGAGGACTTATTGTTTATCCCAAGTAGTAGAAAGTTTCAAATAATAATAATAATAATAATAAATAAATAAATAAATAAATATCTGACAAATTTCACTGTAATATTTTTGAAAAAATTCCAGTCTCATTGAAGAAGGATCACGAGCATAACGTCCTGACATCACAGAGCAAAAAGCTCTAAAAAATCATAGCCGAAGCTACGAGGTTACAAATCATAGATGCTTACATAAAAATCAAACATTCAAGACCTATTTATGACATCAATATCTACTAGCCTATGACTTCTTTTCAGTTATAACACTAGATCTGTTTCAAACAGATTCAACTCAATGCATAGGTAGCTTATCTTCCTCGCTTTGAAAACAGATCACATCCACAACTCAAAGGTCTGGACAATCCTTATTCAAACAAAAATAAAGACAACAAAAAACAGAGAAAACCCAGACCCAACAGAAAAATAGCCATAAAAGCACAAATCTGCTCCTGAGAAGACTAGATCTACTCATCATTGACCCAAAACGGTCGGGAAACTACATCATTTTCCTCATAGATCGCTCATGAGAGCAAATCTAAAACATAATAGTAGTGCTCGCTATGTGAATAATGTAAATTATTGCATTTATTTTGGTTGCCAAGACGTTACATAATGTGTTAGAATATAAATTAAATGATTAAATTCATCTATTCATATCAGTTTAAGCTTTTAAGATAAGTGGTGAATAATTAACATGGTATCAGAGTTAGAGGTTATAGGTTCAAACTCTGACTTCACAATTAATCATTTATTTCAGTTAAATATTCTACGTGTTGAGTTTCACCTTTTGTTAGAGGCTATACTCCCCACTTTTTGTAACAACAACTCTTCTTGGAACTGTTGTTGTCTTTCTTGCACCTTTTGTTTTGTATCTTTAGCCCATTTCTATTAATTGTGCTGCTTTTTATACACTGGTATTGTATTCTTGTTGGTCTTTTGCTATTGTTCGAGTTCTTGCCATTATTGTACCTTTTTCTTTCTTGTCTTTCATGTACCTCTGTTCTTAATTAATATTATCCTGTTCTTGCCTAGAAAAAAAATACTAATAAAAAAGAAAAGGGAAGTATCTAGGCTTTGCTCTTTTGCTGGTAGGATTTGGGAAATCAAACAAAGTTTTATATTCTAACTATTCATATGGGTGTATGCCACTGAAAGATATGGTCTACTCAGTGGCTTAAAAAAAAAAATGGCATTTAATTAAACAACATAAAAGATCATCGCCTGAGGCATTTCTCTAATCAATCAATCTTCTCAATTGAATAACAAATTTAAGCTTTGTACCAAAAGAGAAACAACTACACTTTATTGAGTGCTAATGATAACAATTCCCTTAGCATGGCATGTGCCCTTTGTCATACTCTTAAATCGCCACTTAATTATCTTAAAATTTTGATTATTTAATTGAATGCTTTAATACTTTCTTTCACGTGTGGATTCAAATTATCTTTTAATAGGTGAATCTCAACATATAAAATATTTAATTGAAATGAGATGTGAATAATGAATACTATATATGTTAAATCATCACTTATCTTAAAAGTTTAAACTGAGAGGAAGTAATAAAGTTAATAATTTAGGACCTGTTTGGGTGCGCATTTGAGGAGTCTAAAAGTGTGTTTAATACTTAAAAAGTTCGTTTGAATAAAAAAACACTCGTTTGATAAAAAAAAATAAAAATTGAAAGTATTTTTAAAGGTTTAAAAAGCCAAAACACACTTTTGGCAAAAACTTCATTTCGCTTTTTTGATTTAAAAGCTTTATTTTTCAAACGCAATTCCAAACATGCTCTTAATTAAATGCTTTAACATTATAGCACCCTTGTACTTCTGCATATAATATATATATATATATGTGTATGTTAGAATGCTTTGGTAGCATGTTGGAATAATGGAGAGATATAGAAAAGCGGAAGAATAATAGGAAGAGCGGAAGCACACAATGGACTACATTGTACATATTGATATCCTATTATGATAATGGATACAGAGGCCTCTATTTATAGAGAGGCAAGTAACTTAATAGACTAAGGAAAAGTAAACCTAATAGACTAATAATACCTAAGGAAGTAAATAACCCTAAATAACCCTAACATAATATTCTTAACTATATATATACTTCCAGAAGGTTCTGGAAAGAGAGATGATAAATAAGGTTATTGCATGCAGGACATGCATCACCCTGATTCACCCAACCATAGAAGCATCAAATCGTGATATATATATATATGTGTGTAATTAAGCAAATTAAGCATCTGATGCTAAAGCCCTTCAAGTGCTCTCCGAATGATTGAGTTATTCCATTATCTTGAAATGGCACCAATCCTCTTGTCGTCCTCTACTGTCACCTTGTGATTCGAATTCCTCAACAACAGCTGAGCAACTCTGCTATAAAAGGGAGCACGTTTGGGAGGAGACAGCAGTAGAGGCGACCGATTATATAATTAAGTTACATATATAAAACTTTCGTTTTATCTCTTTAATTACAACAATGGCATCAGTGAAGGGTGAAAAATCAGTGGGCACACAGCTGTTTGGGCAGGCCAAAAAGGACCCTGCGCCCAAGGCCGGTGACACTGCAACCAAAGCTCCGGCTTCCAAGTCGGGTGCAAAGAAGGCCGCACCAAAGCCTCAGGAACCCAAGAAGAAGGTATATATATATTTCGTAATTAATCATCCATGCTTTGATGTGTTTAATTAATATAATTGAAATTACACTTTTTTGTTTTTCTGGTGATTGAATGAATAGGGAAAAGGAGGGAAATCGGCATCAAAGCACTAACCATGCAAGCTTGTTCGATGGTAGCAGCCTGAGAAAAGCAGCTACAAGCAAGAAGATCAAAGTTATATATTTTGTATAATTAATTAATACTCCTATGGTTTAATTAGTTAATTTGTATAATCATGGGAAATCGATATCTAGCTATGTACGTCAGCTGCTTAGGCATGGCCTATTGAAATAACAACGATCTTCTTGCCATATATATATACCGACTTTTATTTTCTCAATATTAATGCTCTCCTTTCTTAAAATTATTTTATTATTAGCTTTGATCAACTGTTTTTAGAGGGTGTTTAATTTTGGCTTTTTGGTTTGATGTGATGTGAAAGATTTTTTAGCATATTGTACTTTGAGTTGTTTGTTAATTTTTTTTGGCTAGAAATTTATAAAATTGTCTTAAAAAGTGTTGCCAAACGAGCCCATGTTTAACCGTTGCTGACTAAACGACATGCCACTTTATGAAAAACGACAGGTACAGTTTCAAATAAGGATATCCTTTTCTTTCTTTTTTTTAGGCAAAGCAGTAACTACGCTAAACATATATATTTATAGGAAAATAAATAAATTTTCAAATAGATCTCTCGATCAAGTTACCATCAAATTAATTAATAGTATGTTATGTCAAACCAATCAATTAATGTGATCATGTGGCTCTTGTTTGACCCAAGATAAGGGTAAAGTCCACTTAACCTCCTCGAACAGTCGAACTACTACCCCAATGACAATCTACCCTCCAAACTATTAATTACGACAATTTACCACACAAACTATCAAAACAATGACAATGTACCCTTAAGGAGGTTAAGTGAACTTTACCCATTAAAAAAAATACTCTAAATAAAAAGTTCAAAAGTTTAAAACAATTTTTTTTTTTTTTATAAAAAAAATAGAGGTGGTTAATCAACTTTGCCACA
The DNA here is from genome assembly GCF_965113065.1 of Corylus avellana. NCBI lineage: Eukaryota > Viridiplantae > Streptophyta > Magnoliopsida > Fagales > Betulaceae > Corylus > Corylus avellana. Next base: position 30,491,804 of record NC_142493.1, read on the forward strand.
TACAATTGGGCATATGACGTGTCAAATGAAAGCCATGTGGCATTAACTTACTTGGTTGGATGTAGTACACCATTAATTAATTGAATAGTAGGTTGATAGAATGACTTATTTGAAATTAAAGAAAATTTAAGGACCCATTTGTTGAAATTAAAAATTCAGAGATTAAATTAAAAACGACCTCCTTCATGTTTTGCCATGAAAACTATTGGTGCATAATGCATCACAAAAATTATGACTTTTTTTTTTTTTTTTCTTGTAAAAAATAATATTTATTTATTAGGACTTATGAGCCTTTATTTATACTGATTAGACATCCTAATCCATTAAGAATTAGAAACCTTATTTCTTTATTTATTCTTAAGACTAGGGCTTGTGTCATTGTGTTTTGATGAACGAAGCTTGTAGAGATGGGTTTCCTAATGTTCTTTCAACTTTTGCATATTCCTTATTATTCCTGGTATTCTGAGTGAATCAATCAATAAACCTAAAAAGAAATTTGCTTCCAATAAAATCTAATTTTCCTACACACTCCCTGCATCAACTATGACATATCTTTCTTATCCATTAAGAATTAGGAACCTTATTTCTTATATCTTTAAACAAAAATTATTTGGCAGCACCAATAAAACAACAATGCTGGGAACAAATAATTAACAAACATGTTTAAGGAATGATCATGTACCCTTGAGTTGAGTGTAACCAAACTAAAGAAGGATCATAGCTAATCCATAGTATTATCGAGATCCAACAAAGATTAAATTGTCCATTAATAAAAAGAATGATCATAGTCTATAGGAAGATCTGTCCTGAAAACATCCGTATTTGAAGCAAATACCATTACAATCTTTAACTATTACGAGGAAAAATAAGAAATCCCATAAGAATGCACAGATGCAGAGAGAAAGAGAGAGATAGGCTGCTAAGGGTTACAATTATGACTGAGATATTTACAGTATGCGGAGCTGAATCAACAAAAATATGGGTGTTTAGGTTAATAATTGAGTGATCAAGAATGGTTAGAATGGGCTAACTCTGCGAGCCAACTGCAACATAAATTCAGGTACAAGGCGCCTTCTTGGAGGAGCCACTGCATCTTTGGCGAGGGCCTCCATGTCACCAGCATGAATATTAGCTACTAAATCTTCAAACATCTGATCTCCACAACCTCTCATCGGATCCTGAATACCATGTGCATAAATGTTTAAACATGAATGGTAAAGATAAACCAGTTTTTTTTAAAGAAGCAGGGAAGAAAATAAGCATCTGAAGCAATTTCAAAGATGCATTGACAAAAAAATGAATAGTTATGCAACTGTTGCAGAAACTCTCAGCCTATCTAAAGAAGAATCTTAGCCAGTTGAAAGGAGCATCGCTTACAGACACAAGAAAATGGCATAATCACCCCAGTGGTTTCTGCAATCCACAAAAGCGACATATTGATGAAACAAACTAAAAAGGAAGCATTTTAAGTGGTCCCTTTACCTGAACAAACAAATCTGTGTGACTCTTTCCTTCATACAAAATTGATTCAGCTTTTACCCCAACACTTTTAAGAGTTTCAGCAAAATTCTTACTGCACAAAAGAAGATGATAATTAGATCCCATCAAAGCACTTCAAACTTGTTACATACATTTACAAATAAATTTCACTACTAATCTATTGAATTAATAGAATAAATTTCCCACTCCCATACTCCCACTCTCATACTCCCCGGCGTAGCTTTTAAATTTACCATTGGATCAAAATCCAATAAGATCTGAAGGACAACTACACCTTTCAAAGCTCAGTAATGTCTTTGATAATTTGACACTATGTAGTACTATTACTTTGAAACAAGAATGTCAGTAATAAAATTTATATCAACACCCCAACAAACCTCATACATCATTTAATGAAAAAATAATTAGATGCAGTCATAGAATTCAATCCAGAGCAGACTCAAACCTGTCATCTGAAGGTATGGAATAATCTGCAGTACCATGAAATAAAATAATAGGTGGCAAGAGGGAAATGGCATTTCTAATGTCCGGGTCCTGGACCATTACTTCAGGAGAGAATCGTCGAAGGGATTGTTCCCCTTCCATTATGCTGGATGAAATTTTAAAGTGATAAGTTAAAAGAATTTACTGGCAGAAATATTAACCAAAAAAATATTTCATGTATAACAATAACTTACTAGCAAATCAGAGGGCATGTACCTTAAAAAGATTGAACGGTACAGGCCTCGATTATGGAAGTGATCTATTAGGTTAAACAAATTGTACCTGTTTGTGGAATTACAAGTAAAACTATAAGATGAATGCAACTTTTAAGTTCAAACACAAGAAACATAAAGGAAAAAAATGCTTGAAAAAAATAATGCAACAGGGGAAAACAAGCGTGGTATCATTACTAGAATAAGACGATAATGTTCATTGCTGTACTTTTTGCGAACTGGTAAATCACAAAAAGTATATCCATAATTATATGTAAGCGTATTTTTTTTTTTTTTGCAATCATAAACTTCAACAACTTATGTCACTTGGATAAGCATGACAATTTAAAGCTTCCATTAATCATTGTTGCACTGTGAAGCCCTGAAGCTAAACTCAGGCAAAAGGCAGAGTCAACTGAGTAGATTCACAATAACCCACCAATATCATAGTCAATTCTGCACTTCCAATCCTTAATACTTTAAAACAAACACTTCAGAAGCAAAGACAAAAAGATGTAAGCCGGAATGATCCAATGGAAGAAATTCACATTTGACTATGGCATGCAAGATGCAATATTCTCCAGACCTCCACTATGAGATATTCTAAACCTGAAAATCAACAAATTATTACCTCCTGACCAACTGGTTGATCACCTTAATGCTTTGGAATCGATTTCAAGTGTCAAATCATGAGAAGCATATAATAGGATTTATTGAGCTTGAAATATATTGAAGAGTTCCACATGGTTCAAAAAACTTGCAACAGACTTACCCTCCAGATAAACCGAAATAAGTCTTTATCTGAGAGACACTCCAAGAAGTGTTCTCTCCTTCACCAGCTTCTTTAATTGCCTGCTCCAATAGCGTGCAAGCAGCAAGATGTGCACCAGCTGACTGTCCCATGAGAAAAATCCTACAGAAACAAAGAATCAGCAGAACAGCTTGATTAGATTAATCCCCCACCCAAAATAAAAGTCGTGCTTTAAATTTATAGAAAAAAAAATTGAAGAATCTTATACCTATCAGGATCACCTCCATATTCAGCAATATTGTTGCACACAAATGAGATACCTTGAGAAGCATCCTTTACCATATCACTCATAGTTCCCTGAGGGAAATTCCTGCATGAATTTTCAATTAAGATCCATAATAGTATGAGAAAGTATTACAGGTGGATACATGTTATGCACTTTATACTGAAATCACACACATAGAGGCATCAATCTCATGCAAATTAAATTCAGGCTTTTTGGACGCTATATCCATGATTATAACATCAAATGAAGTAATCATTTACTGTGAGAACCTATGCTAAAGTTTTATTCAAGTAATTCCTTGGGATGTTTTACCAATACATCTATTATCTAAAAATGTTCAAGCAGGCATATTACTTGTCCATGTCCATGAAAAAGAATATATACAAGCATGCACATGGAACAAGTCAGCGTAATTAATAAAAACAAGTGAAAAGTTATATTTATACATAGACAAGATTAAAACAGAAGAAATTCCAAGTTCATAAACCTAAGGGCTTAAAGGTATCACATGAAAATTGAATCAATCAATGGTCTTATATAACATTTGAACACATAAGGGGGAAGCCTAATATGCAAACAACGTTATCATGAACAGAAACAAGGATAGTCCCCATTCATCAGAATATTCTTTCCTTTTCCGGGGGCACTTCAACTCAATTTTTTTTCGTTTTGCAGTAAGTCTGAGCTCGAGCACATGTCTTTGAGTCTTAATGATGTATGACAGACTTAGAAAATCTGTCCAAAGTACTAGTGATGGACTTTAAGATAGGAAAAGTTATGATCCTGAGGTTTTTTATAGTGAGAAAAAGGCTCTAGGATTTGTAGATTGAAGTTTGAGTTGGGGTTGTAAAAGAGAAAAATAAAGGAGAGAACTTTGTACTGGTGAGGGGCTTAGTGAATGGTAACAGTGTGCAACAAAGAAGCATATGAGAGGAAAAAGATAGTGAAAGAACACTCCAGGCCCGCATGCCTTTTATAACACTAAACACTCATAATTATCAAAATCAAAACTCCTTCAGCTGTGTGAAGTCCCAAAACATGAGTGAAGATGGCAAGAAAAGTAGCAAAAATATAGTTAAACAAAGGACATGGTCCTAGATAGTGCTAAATGGCTAGAAAGGAAACGTGTACCCATCTCTATACAGTTTTCTTTTTAATAAAGTGGCTTTCAAAGATTTGTAGGGTTGTAGTAGTCATTTATCTTAAGCAGCATCACACATCCCAATGGCTGTTATACAATTTAATATTGATAACATTAGCAATGCATTAGGGACAACTAATGACCTTAACAAGAAATAAAATGTTACAACTTTTCTAATAAATATCAAATAGAGGCAGCGTTGCACACAAACAAATCTCAACAGTATTATATCGCTTGAAATGAATCATTCACCTGTAATCTATGCATGCCACTATGATGTCTCTTTCTGATAACTGTTGCCCTAAAAGACAACCCCATGCTTTGTAACTGTATCCAAAGAACGAAGTCTCAAAACAAATTGAAGATGTAGATAAGCAGGTATATGATGCAAGAAAAAAGCATAAATTTTTTTGAAATCAACAGAATCTGACAAGACGTACCCTGTTTACAACTTAAATTCACTTTTATGATTTTACGAATAACAAACCAAAACAAGATTCTGATGTGATCATGGAACTTAGAAAAGTCACTTCCGTTTGTTACTTGCTTCCATACTGTATTGTTGCGTTCTCTTCTGCTGGTGTAAGTACTTACCACCATTTTCAATGGCAATGTCAGTAACATTTTGTAGTTTTATCATACTAGTTAAATGATGTCTCTATCAGTTGCTTATGATATGCACGTAAGACCAAAAGGATTTCGGCTATTATTACTATCTTACTAGACATCCTACTGCAACTTCACTCATCAACTATCAACAAAAAAGTTTCTCACCCAATAATCCAGGCTCCACCAGTTATAATTGCAATGACTGGCTTTGGTCCATCACTATTTTTGGGTAGATACAGATCCAGCCTGCAGAACAAAATTTAAACAATTCATGCCACAAATTTAGGAAATTGAACAGGATATAAAATTCATTAATATTACCTATTTCTTGGCTGATCACCATATACTATACTTCTGCGAATCTGACGGGAGAAGAAATAGTAATATCCAACTACAAAAGACAAGCAGACTAGTTATGCCCCACTAAAATGGAAAAATATAGCTCAGTCCCATCTGACTGATAGAACATACCTATGTCTAAGTTGTATGCAACTAAAAAGTTTATATGCGTGAAACTTCTGAAACAGAACACTAAATGTTACAGACCTTGAAGAAAACCTGGGATAAGTAGCAAGGCGTAACAACCAAGGGCAAGAAATCTTGTAATCCATTTGTAACCTAACCTGAATAAAAATAAATGATTAGAAAGCATCTAGTAATCAGATAAGCTAGATAAAGCATCTCAAAAAAACGTTAAAGCATGCATAATGGAAATTTAAAATTCCCAGGGAACTTAAAACATGGCACAAATGAAATCGAAACTACTGCAAATGTTCTGTTTCCTACTTTCACTGAATGTAAAAGTGATTGGGGTGAACTGGCCTATATGTTAAAGCCCACGCATAATAGATTATGACATTTTACTAGCTCCAAGCAGTTGCCATTGGTCACATATTTTTAGATTATTTTCTTCTATATAACTGTCTGGATGTTCTTTCCACCTATCCTGTCCTTCTTAGAGAGCCTACTTCATATATGTTGTCTCCATTGCACACTTCAAACATGTTTAGACTTTTTCTCATGACCAAATTTCCATCACACAGTTACGTGTAAAGGCTACTTCTTGTTTGCTCAGATGCAATTACTTGTGAAAGTAACACGCAAGGCATCTGAATTTATCAATGTTCTTTCCAACTTTCATATTTCTCTTAGACAGTCTATTTCATATTTGTAGTCCCAAATTACCTAATCCATACATGGTCAAACCTTCTTGATCAAATTTTCCCCAAATAATTTTTTTTTTTTTTTTTTAATCAAATATCATTAAACGTGTAAGGCGTTCTAAAATACACAAAAAGTATATAAGAGAAACCACCTAGCTAATAGAAACAAAAAGAATAGAGAAATCATGGTAACTAATCACCAAAGGAGAAACAAAAGTAGCTGTCCAAAGATACAAAGTATTGAAAAATAAAGACTCAATCTCCTCCACTAAGAGGTCCTTAAAAATTCTGTCATTTATTCACTCCATAGACACCACAAAAGGCACGAAGGCACCATCTTCCTCACAAAAGCACTCCGAGAGCTACCAGCAGTTTACCAACAAGCATGCAAGTTGACCTACTCGCTTAGGCATAACCCATGACGGGAAACCCTCCAAGGCAGGGCCACCACCCCTGAAAGGCAAACTTCGGACTTGTGCAAGGTGCCTCCCACACGGATTATGTAAGACCCAGTTTTGCCACAGGTGTGATCCCAAAGAATTGTTTGCACTCAAGAAAACTCAAACCTTAGACATGATGAAGATGCCATGCCGTCAAAGGCCTTCACCACTTAACCAACCCCTTGAGGTTATTTCAAAGACAATTTTATCTTAGATTCTATTGGGTAAACCCTGTAAGCAAAAACTCAACTTTCCATAATAAATCTAAAAAAGGAAATACCCACGCAATATGAAGCCAATTCCAATGCACAAAATTTTTCAGCATGATATTGAGCGCACATCTCTATTTTATTTTATTTTATTTTTTTAACAATTGTCACCTGAAACATTACACAGAAATCACACGACTATGAAACACCAAAGACATAATACAACGGTAATTATTATCAATTTCTCGGAAACTTATAAAAAAAAATAAAAAAATAAAAAAAAAAGTCAGAAATTTACCCAAGATATCTTAAGAGCTTCAAACTCAATTGGGTCACCAAGAACGTCTCAGCGGCGGCGTGCCCGACATCATTGCCAAATGACTGGCGGCGAGGACTGGAACTGGGGAGTGAAGACAAGGAGTTTTCGCTAGCGATCCGGCGCCGCCGCTGCTGGTAGTAGCTGCTAGAGCTGGTGGTGGTGGTGGTAGTGGCGCCGGAGTAGCTTAAGGTCCTGGGGAGAAGGGGTTTGATGGAAACGGCTTTCTCATCCTCAAATGATGAAGAAAAAAGAAGACAGGCCGTTGGGTCATCCTCTCCTGCCTTGACTAACATTGTGGCCGTGGAAGCAGCATACCGCATGGCTGAAGGGGCTGGATGTCCCAATGAGGAATGTGAAGGCGGGTTGGAAATGGGTAGCAAAGGGGAAGGCATCTTTCTTCAGTATTTATTTATATGTAGAGGGCGATCAGATGCGAAGAGAAAATATATGACAGCAAATCTTGAGCTGGGTTACAACTTACAAGTGTTTGCTTAACTGTTTTCTCGTTGGGTTGGCAAAGCGTGCAAAACTGGCGGATCCGAGGATGAGGATCCAACGTCAAAACCCACAAAGCTCAAACTCAGAATTGGAGGTAGAAGAGTCAGAGAGAGAGAGAGAGAAAGAGAGAGAGAGAGAGACCAGTTGGCTTTTGCCACATGGCGTGCTTTCTTTGGTTTAGTTTCCGTGGGTTTTGGTCCATTTGGAGAGGTTGGAATCGGTCGTTTTGCTTTCTTTCTTGTCTTACTTACTCCTCATTTTATTGAAAATAACTTCACTTCGGTTGTGGCAAACAAGGTGGGTTTTTTGCCCTCCAATAGCTGAATGCCAAATTAGCTTAGAGCAAGAAAATAAAATGAGAACATATGCACCTAATTTTTATCCCCTCACAGCTCCAGCCACCTTGCCTCCGCTAGAATCGCCACCGCCTCCGCTAGAACCGCCGATGCCTCTCTCCCTCTATCTCTTTGTCGGCCACATGGGGTGGCGCGGGCCACCCCAGAACATTTTGGGGGTGGCCGGCGTGCCACCCCAGCAATATCTGGGGTGGCGCGGGCCACCCCAGCAACATCTGGGGTGGCTTGCGGCCACCCCCGCCACCACGAGGGGTGACTAGCGGGCCACCCCAGGGCCTATGGGGTGGCTGCGAGCCACCCTAGATCTTGCTAGGGGTGGCTCGCGGGCCAACCCCGAGGCTTAGGGGTGGCGCGCGGCCACCCCAGCCACCACTAGGGTGGCTTGCGAGCCACCCCTTGACCTAGGGGTGGGGCGCCGGCCACCCCCAGGCCATGGGGGTGGCTCGCCGGCCACCCCTAGCCAGATCTGGGGTGGCCGGCGCGGCCACCCCGTGGCCTGGGGGTGGCCACGCCGGCCACCCAGATGGGGCTGGTGGTTCTCGTGGCTGCCCTTACTTTTTTTTGCTTTGGTGTTTTGTTCTCATTTCAAGTTTTTGCATTTTTCTTAAAATGCTGATGTGTCATGTGGTGATTGGTGGGCAAAAAACCTATGTTTTCTGCCACAACCGTATAGCAGCAGCTCTCCATTTTATTATGTTTTATTTTTGAGTATATCTTCCGTTCAGTCATGGCGTAAATGGCCAAATTTACGCCCACCAACCAGAAGATGACAACTACACTTGTTTTAACTTACAAAATGCACTTACCCACACTAGAATATACCACCCCCTGCTCTTAAAATGAAACCATCGTTACAAAATTTCTCCAAAAAACCCACCAACTCTCTTACAAGAAGCCCCTGCCCACTGCCCACCGCCCAGCAGGCCGTTCCCACCGCTCCCGTCCAGCAGTCCGTTCCCCAAACCAGCAGTCCGTTCCCCAAACCAGCAGGCCATTCCCCTGCACCCACGCCCAGGTTGATCCAACATCCAGCCGGCTACCCACCGCCCAGCAGCTTCAAAATCGACTTCGAAAATCCAACGCCGCCCAACAGGCCAATCCCCCGTCGATTCGGCTGCCCACCGCCTAGCACCAACAGGCCGATCCCCCGTCGATCCGGTTGCCCACCGCCTAGCACCAGCAGGCCGATCCCCTGTCGATCCGGCTGCCCACCGCCTAGCACCAGCAAGTCGATCCCCCGTCGATTCGGCTGCCCATCCCACCAGCCTGAAATCACTTATTTGATCCCCTGTTGGAAGGCTCTTGCCTGAAATCGCTTCTCAATTTTTTTATTTTTTTTCCTGGTTATTTAGTTGCTTTTACATTAACTTGTAGTGCATGTGATGGAATTTGTATAGTTGCAGTGGATTGATGTTGTGGATTGATTTGTTTAGTGATTATAGGTAGCAAATCCACAGATTTCTCATATTTTTAGTCTCTCTTTTTTGGGGTTATTTTGTTGTTTTTACATCAATTTGTGGTACAAAAAATGTGATGAATTTGTATAGTTGCAGTGGATTGATGTTGGCTTTGCAGTGGGTTGATTTGTTCAGTGGATTGATTTGTGGATGAATGATGAATTTGTATGTAATTTGAAAGAAATTGCAATTGCAAAATTGCCAAAAATGTAACTGACACAGTACAACCATATTTTTTTGAAGAAAAGAAACAATTTTTATTGAACCAAATCAGAAAAGAGCAGGAAGCTATTTAGTTACAACATAGCAGATGCTCACAAGAGCATCTCCATTCCAAAATTTGGGAAAGCAAAGGTTCAAGGCCTCCTTTGCTAAAATATGAGCCTGATTAGCCCTCCTACACACTTAGCCACACTTCCACCATACATATGATATTGCCAAAAAAAATGTAACTGCCAGTACAACCATTCAGCTTCAAAAAAAATCACACTACAGACCACTACCACTACAACTTCAAGGAGGTGATGTTGTCTGCACTAATGTTAGATGAATCCACAAGATCTTGAGACATGGCAAACTCAGTTGCATAGGGATACTTCATAGTTGGCAAAATGTCCTGTAAATGATTCACAAAAAATGAGAATTATATAATGGACCAAAATTACTTTTATAGAAGATATGATATAATAACATTTACCTCTACTAAACTTTGATGATCCATCAACCTTAAGTTAGCTGCCCTCATATTGTCATCTCTTTTCTTTTTGATAAGGTAGCTGCCCTCACAATATTCCTAAAGAAAATAAGAATTTAATGTGAATTAAATCAAAATGCATTTTAATGTAAATTATTGTAAATCTCAAAATACAAATAGAATACCTTGCTTGCTTATGGGAAGGACAATTGGTTCTTACATGCCCTGTTTGCTTGCAAATGGTACATGCTCTTTTCTTGTTTTCTTTTGGATTTTTTTTGTGGCCAAAATTTTGGTTTTCCTCTACAACGAACATGTACGGGATCTTGCAAAGTGAATGTAAGGTTTGATAATACTTGACTGCTCAACACATTACCCTCGACGCTTCCTACATCATCATCCATTTTATCTTGATCACAATCACCATCTATTGTGAGAAGCTCTTGATGAAGCTTTTGTAAACCAATGCGAAGATGTTCAGATTTTCTTTTTGATTTGCACCCTGCTTCTACAACTTCATAACATTGCATCATTAAGGTATTGCTCATCAAGGTGGAATAATCTGGTTTTCCTACTTGATTATCATCAATAGAAATGTCATGTATAATGCGACTCTTAGCATTGATCATCCATCTTTCTAAAACATAATGTTGGGGAATAGTGTCCACCAAAGATTTCTTCAAAAAAATTTGAAGAATGTACTTACACAGAATTCCTACAAATTCAAACTTATGGCATATACAAATAGCTTTTTGCTCAAGAACTTCAAATGCAACTTCATAAAATAGACTTTGTCTCCCATGGAAGGCCACCCTATATATCTTCATCCCCCTTCTTCTCAATGTTTAGATGAGTAGTAATTTTGACTATTAAATAACTCTTCTTGAAACATCAAAAAAGACTCTCTTGTATAAACCTTTGCCGTCTCTACTTCCATCTTGTAACATGTTTTCAAAATCGGTCTAGAAGATTTTGTTTTGACATATCTTTCTTTCTCTTTAAAATAACGTGCATCCAGGGCTTTTTCATATTGATAGACAAACTCACTTACCATTGTGCTTGAACGTACATAATATTTAAAAAATTTATTCATACTTTCACTCCTTTGAGTAGTAGACATGCCGGCACAAAATGTGGTTCGCAACTAAGCCGGAATCCACTTTTCACATTGACTATAAATATTTTGCAACCAATCATTCTCTCCCAAGCCATACTTACATATAAGTTCATTCCATTCCATCTCAAACTCTTCAATTGTGATTGTACTATGAATACAATGCTGAAAATCTCCTTGGAAAGATGGATATTTATTATATATATGAGCCAAATGTTCAGGAACTTTCTGTAAAATATGCTATAAACACAATCTATGAGTGGTATTTGGCATACCTCTGCAATTGCCTTGCCCATAGCTTTGTCATCATCTGTAATGATTGTAGAAGGAGCACGTCCAAGCATTGCCTCAAGCCATGTTTTCAATAGCCAAATGTAAGATTCAGCAGTTTCATTTATGAGCAAAGCACATCAAAACATCATAAATTGGTGATGATGGTTAACTCCAGTGAAAGGAACAAAAGACATCTTATAACAATTTGTCAAGTAAGTAGCATCAAAAGTAACAATGATAAGCACCGAATGTTGCACATTCAAGCCCCTTAATTTGCATATGTTAATTCCTTAGCGTTATTATTTGTTTGATTTTGTTTTGTTTTTATTGTTTTCAGGTTATAAATAAAGATGCAATTAATTTCATTGATTTTGGGCTTAAAAGCACACTTTGAGAAGACTTAGAAGATATGGTTAAACTTAACCAATCATGGTTAAGTTTAATCAAATAAAGAAAATGATTAATTCGGAATTTCTCAAATTGGAGTCAAAATCGGATTGGATTCAAATTTGGATTCTGCATACGTCTCGGTATTTTGGCCATAACTTTCAGCTCAAATATCCAATTGAGGTGATTCAAGCGGCAGTGGAAAGCTAACTCAAATTTCTACAAATAATTGTGAAATAGAATTTTCCTAATTCGGAGCGTCGCAATTCCAAAATCGCCCCGCAAGATAGGAACGCAATTCTGGGCGAATCCTATTCCGATTTGGACTTAGGTTTTCTTTATCCTAATTGGACTTGGACTTAAATCTCCGAAATTTCTAGGTTTCCTAGGGCTTCTAGGACTGGCTTGCTCCTTATAAATAGACCCTTAACCTTCAAGAGAAGGTGTGCTTAGTTTTAGATACAAAAATCTTCTTGGAGGCTTGACAAGTTGAAGAGGAGATAATCCATGGCAAGAGGCCATCCTAGCACCCCTATGAGCGGCTAAACCCCTTTGTGGGTATTGATGTAACCCTATCCAAGCACAATGGTTTGATTGTATTTAATTTCTAGATTTTCAATTTATGCATGTTGATTGTATAACTATGAGGATTGCTACAATTGATTTCTGTTCTTCATATTAAATGCAATTGTTCTTAAATTCCAAAATCAATATTTGTGAAATTCTTCTCTTGTCTTAGAAAGTATTTTACTTTTATTGATCTCAAATCATTCTTGTTTTCTGTGATTATGAGGATGATGGTTATACAATGGGTTTAATTGACATATGATCAATAGGATTTGATAGGCCATGCCTAGGGAAGACGGATTGTACTACACCCTAGTTTAGTATAATTTAGGTAGACAGTCCGTGCCAACCGAAGATGGGTTACACTTATTCATTGATTGTATGTATCCTGTTAAAGATTTTGATAATTTATACCTAGGAAAGACGGGTCGTACCGCATCTTAGTGGTTAGGTGGACGATCCGTGCCAACCGAAGATAGATTATGCTTATTCTTTAATAAGGTAGTTTCTTGTTTATTTATAACATGCATAGAATAAATTTCTGGGATTAATTATGATTAGCCATTGTTGTGCGGATAGAGGTGAAGTCAATACCCTACACTCTCTCTCTTATTTTAAATCTCTTTTATTTTCATGCACTTTAGTTTTAAAGAAAATCAAACCAAATATCTTTTTAATTAAGTTAATTTTAATCTTTCAAATTTTGATAATAAAACCCCTGCAGTCCTTGAGGTTCGACACCCTCTCTATAGCCGTATCCTACAAAGATTCGTTCTATTGCGAGTGGTTATTTTTATAATTGATATTTTTGGTCACAAAAATACCACATCAAACAACATCTCCAAAATATTGATATGCAGCTCGTGATCTAGCATATGCCCAAAAGCAATTGGCCATGCATCCATTTTCATCCACTTGGATTGCATAAACAAAACCCGGGTTTTTTATTTGTTTCTTGAGAAAATAATTGTACAATTTTTGTGCATCTCCCTCTCCAAAAATAAGTCTTCTTTTATTGCTCCAGTAATTTTGAACATCTTTAGCAATACAACCAACATTATGATCACCACCAAATTCTTTACTCAACACCGACATTATCTTCCTTGGAGCTACACCGGACTCATTGAGTTTATCTATAAGACACTTTTGGGCACTTGTTACCACTCTATGTCCACGAAGCAAACTTGTATTTCTAGGAGAAAGGAGGTCATGGTTATGTTTAATTGCGAGCTTACATACAATCCATTTTGACTCCACTTTCTTCAAACCCATAAGTGCTTTACATCCTACCCTTGTTTCTGCAGGCTCCGACTTTGTATAAATTTTATTTTGACAATTTTTATGACGAAACCCTTCCCTTGAACAAACATATTCCAACGCAATTAATGACTTATCCTTCGATAGTCAAGTATGATTTTTGCGAATGCTAAAACCTACTCGCCTTGCATAAGCATTATAACATACATGAGCATCTTCTAATTCATCAAATTTCATACCAAGACATGGTTCCACAGGACTATTACACAAAGGTTGCTTCAAATTACTTTGGTCTTCTACCACAACATGTTCATCTTCAATAATCTCATCACCACATGAGATTATCTCAAATTCTTTACTATTAGCACTCATTCTAGTAACCCTGCAAGAGGATAACAACCTACTTTAACATAAACAAAAACAAAAACAAAAACACAACCACAAACACAAACACAAACACAAGAACATACATTTATTGTAAAACTCCACTAACAATCAGTGGAAAGGGAACCTTTAACAACATTCTAATTGATATCCTTAAAGTTACATAAAAACCATTTTACACTTCCATACTCTACATGACAATAATACAAAATCATTTTTGAAACAGGGACTCGAATACTAACAAAAAATTGGCACTGAGGGCACAAAAAAAGGGGACACTAATACTACACAAAATATTTTTCAAACTAAAGTTACAGCCCCAACCTTAAAACACATGTAGTAATCACAAAATTTCTTAGACCTCACGGGCAGAGGAATGATTTTTTCTAATTCCCTCGGCCGGAGTAGTGGTGGTGAACCGTCGGAGTAGTCTGGCGGCATGGGCTTGGTGGAGCTGGGCGTGGGCGGAGCTGGGTGGCTGGTCGGTGCAAAGCTGGGCGGCGTGGGCTTCGCGTGGAGGGAGCGACGTGAAACCAAGCTTCTCGGTGAAGTTTGGTGTTTGGGTCTTTTTGTCTTTTTTTAGCAGAAGTTGTGTGTGGGGGGTTATTATCTTGTAAAACCAAGCTTATTTTGTATGTTGAAATAATATGAGGTGGCAGCATTTGAGTGGAAGGCAGAAAACTCATGTTTTATGCCTTGACCGTATAGCAGCAGTACTCTTTATTTTCTCAATGTTTTCCATGCTCCTTGGTGACTTTTTTTTTTTTTTTTCTTCTTTTTTGGGAAAAACAAGGAAAGGGAAAAACATCAATGGATTGGGCAACTTAACAATAAGCTTCAAAACGTCCTTATTAGAGAAGGTAAACAAAAAATAAACTGGAATGCATTAAATAAATGACATCGCTCTTCTACTTCTTGAGACAACCAAAAAACTTGGTCACCAAAAAAGGTGGTTTGCAAAGTTGCACCATTTAGAGAATAGTTGCAGCACACTTGAACAGATAACTACAACAACAAAGAAACCACTGATGAGGAACGATTCAAAGCCTACAGAAGAAAAATTTAGCACCAAAATACAAGAAAAAACAACAAAATTACAAGAAAGCAGGGAAAATCTAAGACCAAAAAATAATAGCATCATAAGCAAAGTCAAAGGCATGGAGGAGCTCCGGGAGGCGCGTGAGGGACACGAGCCGGTGTGTGTGGACACACGTTGGTCGCTTACTTGGACATGTAGAATTCTTGATGTTTGGATGATAGAATCGGCATCTTATCGTATGGATTTATGCTGCCACGTCATATATATATTAAGATAAGTTCACGACAAGATCAGATCAAAATGAGTAACATTGTTACATAGTTACAACGTACACTCAATGGAGACAATCGAGTTGTCCTATGAGTTGGCTCGTTTATTATATTGATTGATATACTCTCTCTTTCACTTTATTTATTTATTTATTTTGTGGGTGCTTAGGAAGATAAACAATTGACGAGGTTTTTAATGAGACCATAATAAGCCTATGAATGAGCCGTCCCCCAACCCTAACTTGTTGACTTTGTTTACCTTTAATCCAATCACAAGAGATCCTATGATTCATGCATGCATCTACAAGTTTGAATTCAATTATGCCATGTTTATTTCATCAAATGCACCACTCAATAACAAAATTAGGCTCTAAAAACAGGAGAGCATGGCGGATTTGCTGATCATTAATTTGTTTATTTGTTCGTTAAATTGGGCATACAAGAAAGTGCTCCATTAATTTGTTCATGAAACCCTGTCTTCATCCTATATGATTCTGGTTGGAGATCATTTGGGAAGAACCATGGCCTTCAAATCTGGAAGTAGGATTTTTTTTTTTTTTTTTTTTTTGAGCTGGGGTGAAACATTGATCACAACTCCAGGTTGGCAGGGCTTTCCTTTACGGCCCTAAATAGCAAGTATTACATCTCAGTTTAATTTGGGCTTGGGTTTGATTGACATCTAAAGGGACTAATCAAGTCGATGGTTAATGGTTATGGGCCTTATCAGCTTTTTATCCATGATAAGTGTGTTTGCCCCGTTTGGTCTTCTATTGCATTGCATGCTTCTAGGGGAATTTTGTGTTCATAAGTTAGGTTTGAGTTATGTCGAAGTATGAGTACAAGATTATATGGGTTAACCATAATCCGGCATATTTAATTAAATGAGTTACACTCTCTAACCTTAACTCGCTAATTTTATGTTGGATTCACGGATCATGTAAAAAATTGGCAACCCTAAATGTTGTATGTCAAGTTCAAGTCATATTAAAGCATGAATAAAAAATTATATAGGTCAACCCTAGCTCGACCTACTAAATTTATTAGGTAAAACCACTTAATCATAAGTTGCTAATTTCGTATTAAATTTGTGTTGGGTTTATGGATTGTGTCAAAAATTGACAGCTCTACATACATTATTTGGATTACATGTAAAGATCAATGGGTGGATGACAAATGGGTTATGTACCTAATAAAAATCTTGGACAAAGTTTTCTTCTAAATTTGCAAGATTTTCATTCAATTTGGTCTATTAAACTAACGTGTATGGCACGAAGATTGCAATCATATTAATTACCCAAAAAAGGGACAAAGAAGAGAAAGTCAATTACGTACAAAAAAAAAAAAGAAAAGAAAAGAAAAGAAAATAATTATAGGTTCATTGTGGATGCATCCAATCCATCTCCTTTCTAAGCCTTCCTTCAATAATGTTTGATGTTTCGTATCTTATTGAAAGTTGCCATTATTCACATCCCCAAACATGCATGGTAAACTTATATGAATTCACCTGCGATCGAGCATCCTTCATCTTTTCATCTTTTCATAAAGTTCCAAAAGAAATGAAAAAGAGTGAGTGAGTGGGCAAACCATGGGGTCCTCCAAACACAAAGTAGCTTCAATCAATCAAAAGAGCATATATAATTATATAATTATATATTGCTTAATTGATATTAATATGTATTAATTAGAGAATTAAGCTGATAGCTAGATCCCCATTTTGCAGTACTATTTAAGATAACATATATATATTTATTTTATTTTTTTCTCAGTTGATTCCATATATAATTGTTTTCTGCTGAACCTAGATGAGCAAATGATGAAGAACAGAATGAAAATGTTGTTTCCTCACGTATCAACAAGTGGGTTAATAATATTAGCTATCATATATATATTTGTGATTAGACTTGGTGCTTATTAGATTTTTCGTTTGTGTTTGTATCATATTGAAAGATTTTCTTCTACTTTTTTGGTAGTTTTTTTGGAAAACGAAAGAGATTAAAGTGATTGCGTTGATAAAGACATATTGATTAGCCTAATGCAATTTTGTTTTTTTAGCTTGGAGCTTTGAACGAATGCTTGGGTTCAACCAAGCAATAGTAAAATTTTCCCATGCATGGAGGGATGGCCAGTTATTTCCAACTTTTCTTTTTGCCTTTTTTGGCCATGTTAAATGTTAATGGTAGCCCCACTTATCTTTTTGCCTTTGACAGCAATTCTCCATTTCTACTTTCAACTTTCCAAGATAACCAAATCATTCGTGGTTTTGATTCGGTCAAAAAAATTTCTAAAGTGATTGAGCATATACATTGAGCATATACTAAGGTGAGAGTTTGATTCTTAAAATGCGAATATTCAATCATATTAGTATGAGTCACCTTGAGTCCCACTAATTCTCTGATGGGGTTGAATCAAACTATAGTTCAGTCAGACTTGAAGGAACACCTATTATACTATTCCCAACTATATTAGGACCTTTATGTACGACCCTCAGTGGGCAAGTGCTAACATATATGGTCACTCACAGGTAGATCGAATAGCTACAGTTAGTCTTTTTCACCTGTCTTTTCAATTAGAAAAAAATATAAAAAAAATCTTTCCAAACATTTCTCTTAACTTAAACAAAAAATCTTTATCTCTTATGCTTATATTCGAGGCATAAGATAGGTAATGGAATCCAAACCAAAGACAAATAAACACAATGGATTAAGACCTAATTTATCATTCAAAGTCATTCTTCAATTTAAGACAACAACCATCCCTGTGTTAAATAGGTCTCAAGAAACATGGATAATGTGGGAGGAATTGTTTAATCCAAAAAAGAAGAAGAAAAAGAAAAAGAGAAACGAAACCATTCCATATAGGAATTAAGCAGCAAATTGTAAGAGGGCATGCATGCAATCTTATCCAGCTGATTGTTAATTTGCTTGATGATCCGTATACGAAAGGATTATATGGTGCATGCAAAACAACCTTAACTTAAAAGCTTTGTCATTGGCTAAACGATGTGTAAGAGTTAAAAGTGAAAGCCCATTTTTGAAAGGTTTTCAAGTCCAACCTATCTATCTATATAATCTATCCAATTCTGGTATTTCCATCAACTGCCTTATTTGAATGATATGTTTCTGAATCATCATCTTAATTTTAGTGGAAATTTACCTAACTATAATTCATACCAGGATGGATGGATTACCTACTAATCTATCCTAAATTTGAAGCTGAAATTACAAGAATAATGGTCTCCCTGCCTCCTGACGATGGTTTTCTCAAGATCAATTTTGACGTTGCGGTTCGTGATTTTTTCTCTTTGAGTGCTGCTGCTACTTGTCGCGATTCTAAATGGAACTTTCTCTTTGAGTAGACAAGAAAATTCTCTATGTGAGATCCATTGGACTCTGTGATCTCTACCTTACTCAAACCCGGTGTTCCATTGGACTGACAGTTGAATTTAGAAGCTCAATGGAATGAGCATCTTTTATAATTAATACTCACTCTTTATGTGAGTTACTCATCGAACTAGAGTATTATAAACTCTCTCGCATTTAACTCTTGATGTCATCGTCAGGTTCGAACCCATCGCAAAATACAGTAAAGTCTTGTGGCTAGAAAAAAAAAAAAAAAATCATATTAAAAAAGAAAAAAGAAATAAATAAAAGCCACAGATGCCAAAACAATTATCCTAAACCTCGAAAAAGTTATTCTGATTCTCTTGAACATTAGTGTTCTTAAGTCCTAGTACGTACATGCATGTGATAGATGATTTAATTTGCTGTTACCTAGCTAGTATATATATTTTACATCTTAATTTCTTAAAGAAGAGGCTGAAGAGGTACATAATATATCCCATGCATGGAGGCTGTATGATTCGTACTTAATGATAATATGTATATATAAATCATAAAGTGCTTTTATATATCGACTTTCTGAATTAAAAATTACACAACTTTAAGTACAAAGGAGCATAAACTATATATATATATATATATATATATATATATATATATATATATGATATCCTTAATTAAATGGTCGACATATGGTATTAATTCATTACGTTTCAATCACCAGAATCCAATTGACCATTTTCATTATCTTCTATTCCAAAACAGAAGATTGAGATTCTTAACACGTTGCAAGCACCAATATCCTTCTCGACAACCCATTAAGCTGACACTACAAGTACCTAACACTCAATTTATTTTAAACAATCCATGGTTAGGATTTACGTGGGTTTGTGGTGCCAAAACGTGCAATTTGAAACACAATTAAACGTTTGGTAAAATTATAGATGCATTATTTGCCTGAAACATGATCCTCTCCATTTCAAATGAACCGGATAATATCCAATTAATTATAGTGGATGGATATTTTTGTCTTTTCACTTTTTGAGGGGACAAAAATACCTATCCACTATAACTAACTGAATATTATCCAATTCATTTGAAATGAAGAATATTATGTTCCCCCTTGCATGGGATTTGAAAACGCACTCCCAAATTTTTGTCGTTGCTGCTGGCCTGCTGCTGTCATCAGTGATTCCTCAGGCAATATTATTTTGGCAGCCACTCAGAAGCTTGTCACGGACCCTCTCATTGGTGAAGCTTCAGCCGCTCTTCTTGCATCTCATATATATGGCTTTATCCTCAGGCATTGATTCTCTTTTTTGGGAGGGGGCTATCAATAGTACTCCCTCTCTTTTTCCCTCTTGGAATTTTTCTAACATCTATTCTGATATTAGATTAGACTTGTCTTCCTTTCAAAGTTTGAATGCTTTGAAAGAGTCTTATAGTGCAAATTTTCGTGCACATGCTCTTGCATGAGCCACTTCCCATTTTGTTTTTTGAAGCATTTTCAAATGATCTTCCATTTTCTCTTCCATTTGGATCAAAAATAGGAAAGATCTTTCCTTGTAACCCTTTTTCCCTATTTAATTTGAAAAAGAAAAAAAAAAAAATCAATGAGTAACTGATCACACGCATAGTAATCAACCTTTTCCATATATTCTTCCAGAAAACCCACATTTAGGAGAACAAAGAATCCCTATCGGCCATTGCCAAACAAGGGTATGATCCCAAATGTAAATGCAAAGTAGGGCATATACCTGCAGAAAATCCAAGGTGGCCAAGGACTAAATCTAATGGTGTACCATTAGAGATATAGGGAAGCAAGTATAGAACCTAACTTTAAGAGTACTTATGGGAGAGTATATGCCCTTTACTAAATCATCAACCTTTGAGAAGTTCAGGATAATGTGAAGAGATGTGTTTCTAATCCATGTACAAGGAGGCAAGCATGCAAGGAATTGTTTTATTATTGTGGGATATTCTCTCCCCTTTGATGTTGATTTCTGGGAATTTTCTGGATCTCTTACTGGTATAAATTTCATGGCATTTTATGAATGTAATCAAGAACCCTATGCTCAGAATATATAATTCAGTTTTGAATTATATTTGCATGGGGAATTAATATATGGAAGAGGTGTATGATACAAGAGAGAATCTGGTTCTGGGTAATTATGATTTCATTTTATGCGGCATTGATGAGCTCAAAGCTCATGTGATGTGAGCCCTAAGAGACATCTCAAGAATGACATCTCAAGAATGATCCGTTCAACCTAATGATCTATGGAATATTATGCTTTCCAAAAAATTTATAGAGCTCAAAGGCTAGTGGAGATTAAGATGTCCGAGGAAATGGGAAAATACGAAGAAAAGACAAAAAAATGTTCGTTAATGTGTTTTGGACCAGTATTTTTTGTGTGAAAAATGTTCCGATTTGACGTAAATGTGACAACGTTTTTTATGCTTTGATGAGTGTTTTGTGTTTTGAGTTCCTTATTAAAACAACAACACAAATTAAAGTCTTGAACAAACATGGACAAGCAGAAAGATGAACCATTAAAAGAAAAAAAAAGGTAAAAGAAAAGAAATATGCGCATAAGTATTTATTAATTGTTCCAACCCAAATATAAAAAGAGATGAAATATACCAATGGCAAACCTTACTGAATGTTTTATCTTTTTAAAACTTTTTTCCTAGGATTCAAGTTACCTTAATTTTCACAAAAAACATGCTAGCCTTACAACCTCTTTATAACTTTTTTACAATTTGTTAAAACGTGTCAACATATAATTAGATAGTGCTCAAAATTTTTAAGCATTAACATTACTTTAATTATATGCCGACATAAGTTGTAAAAGAACTATAAAGAAATTGTACGTGTTAATACTCTTTCCACGAGGGCACCCATGCATACCACTTAAAAAGTTTTAACGTCTTTCAATTACATGTTGTCACGTATCAACAAATTCTAAAGGAGTTACTAAAAAGAAAAAAAAAAATTGTATTACTCTTTCCAAAGGGTACCCATACCCGTCATCAATTGGTCCACCTGAGCCAAATTTTCGAACCATGAGGATGGTAGAACCGAAAAAGTGAAAAATTGTTTGCAGGTTTTACAAATAAAGATAAATAAATAAATAGAATAGTCACATAAATTAATAAATCATTTTTTCTACTTGCACATGGACAATCTTGAGGGCTATGATCATTGAAGCATAGCCATCGTTGTAGGGTCAATTTAGATCATAGGGCATGTGGGGTCAACCCAGATGTCTGTATAACATGGAATATATGTTTGTTTTTTTATTTTTAATTGTTACAATCTGGAATATAAGATGATAATATAATTAATTTAGAAGGAAAAGACAGAGAGGTGGGTTTGGGTCGCTCTGGAAGGGCGCACCCATATATGCTTTCCGAATCAGACAATCATTTTATTGGCTTGTCATTGGTTCCATGAACAATAATGTTTGGTTGTAAACTTTTTTCTCCAAACTGTAACACTTCAGTCCGACGTTAAAAAGATGAATAATTTATATAAAATAAGTATATTATTAAAGCATTTATGGATGCAAAGTTTACATTAACTCCTTACTAAGTAAAATTAAGCTTTATAAACAATATTTCTAAAAAGCTTCAGCTCGTCTTTTTGGACTGATCGATGAGCTAAATGTATCTAGCATTTTTTTTAGAGGTAGCATGATCTCTAGCAAAAGTAACCAAAATGGCTACTGAAAAATGTACGAAGTTCTACTTTAACTACTCATTTTTTTTATATACACTAACAAATTCTCTATTATATTATCTTTTTTTTTTTTTTTTTTTGTATGAGAGAGATCTAGTGTGAAAGAAAGAGGGGGAGAGCAAGAGAGTGAATTCGAAAAAAAGAAAGGGAGGGAGAGAAAATAATAAATACAAAAATTGTAGTATGAATAGTGATAGATCACAAAGAGCTTATTTACTGTTCACAAAAGAATTATGTTAAATACTTATTCGGCTGGACACAAAAAATAATTTATAATAGTCAAAATTAGCTATTATGGGTCATTTGTCTATTTTGCTAGAGATGCTCTATATTTGGAAGATCAATAATTCTATTCATCGATCACCCTAGCTTATATCTTCTTCAATGTGTATGTAGCGTGGTTCTATAACATTTAGTGTATGAAAATTGATTTTTTTTAAGTGAAAAAACCACACCATATAAACATTGAGGGGATAAAAGAGGGATATGGGTGGTGTATAGCATTACTCAAGGTGCATGGAAACATGTTTCTTTAATTTAAAAACGTTTCAAGGAAAGTCACAAAGAACCTACACCCTCATGGTGGTGATTTACTCCCCATTTTTCTTTTCTTTTCTTTTCTTTTCCTTTCTCTAAGCATAAGCGTGCTTTCATCCCCACCAAGGTATATAAAAGGTTTTCTAGGCTCAAAGTTTTGGCATAACAAAAGCTTTTACTTTCTACATTTTATCATGCTCATGTCATCGCTTCTACGTATCCTTAGTTGCATCATGTTGTGAAATTTTAAATGTACAAGCGTACGAACCGTACCGAATTATATATAGTTTAGCAAGCGCAAAGACAAACCCATGAGGACTTATATAAATGTAGAAAAATTGAAAATAGACACTATTAAGCTATTATTACATCACACAAAGTAATAAATTTCAGAAGAGCCCAACAAACCATTTTGTTAATTAACCTCATATTGTTATTATTTCCCTGGTCAATCATCAATTATAAATTGTATGCATATGTTACATGTACACCAATTTATAACATCTTAAATAAGATTTTCGCATGTTTCCTTGAAGATACTTTTTTTTTTTTTTGCGCAGCGTAAAATAATAGTTAACTAGCTAGAAAATATTTCCAGTTGACCAATGAAAATAACATTTATAAGGCGTAAAATGATTTACACTTCTTATATACGTAAACTATTTTTGCAGTTCTTCCACACTTTCGGTGCAAGCAATTTTGTGAGAGTGCTTGCCCAAGGAGATGTTGAGTTGCTCAAATACCTACTCGAGCAGATGGACCATCTCACAATTGTTTGTCCAAATTGAAAATAATATTGGAAGACTATTGTAGTGGATCTCAATCTCACTTCTGAATGCCTTATATTCTCACTCTCTTTTTCTCTACAACTTCTCTTGCTTCATCGTTTCTCTCTCTTGCTTGCAGCCGTAAAATCATTATTGGATCAAAATCTAGTCATTTATCCCAAATTTAATGGTAATTTTAAAAGCCACATCAACTTAAAAAAGATAAAAGATGGTCCATAGCATTACTCTATTAACACAATCTGTCTTTAGTCAAACGTCAAATCTTAATATTTACTTTCTCCAAAGAGGATCATAGATCCTACTTGTCCTAACAAAATATACTTATCTAATTCTTTACTAAAACAACTCCTTACTTATAGAATAATTCATCATAACTCTCTAAAACTATTAAGTAATGATAGGAACCATTTTTTTATCCTCCTAAAGTTGATGTGGCTTTCAAAATAGTCATTGGATCAAAATTCAAGTTTGATTCATCTAAAATTTAATGATGATTTTAAAAGTCACATAAGTTTTAAAATGATAAAAATATGGTCCCTAACATTACTCAAAATTATTATTTCCTCTAGGAACATCACAAATCCTTCTTATTCTCGAATTAAAATATCCTTATTTCAAAGAATAAAATCGGAATGTTACCGTGTATATATGCTAACTAATGTGGCAATATATATCTTCAAATACAATAAAACAAAACTTTGATTGTAAGATTGTCTCCATTTCACTCTTCTATAATTTAAAAGATGAGAATCGAATCGGTTAAATTAATAAGGATAATTAGGGGATAGTTAATCGATTGAGATATCTCATAACTCAAAAGTGAGATTATTGATTTCTTAAAACATTATGGAGATTCTTATGCCAAAATAGGCTTTTTAGAGCATTCACATCACGTTCAACAAATATTTAGCTAAAGAATACTTTTACAAAACATATATATACATCCGGTTCAATATTTTAGTTATTCACTTTCACTATTTCATTTAAAATAATATTATTTATCTATTTTTACTATTCCAAAAAATGAGAGAAAATCATAATTTTTTTTATTAATCTAATTTTGATGCTGTACTAGTCAAATATTTGAGCACTCTGGCAGTTACTTAAATCAACTGCTAAAAGATCTCTCATTCTCTCTTCAATTCAGATCAAGAGTAAGAATGATCATCTCCTATAACTTTTTCCTATATTTGATTAAAAATATATATATATCAACTGCAAAAGTGGCTTGCCAACTAAAAAGCTTTTTCTTTGTAGTTTTTATTATAGGACAAATCAAAATAACATTTTATACAGTAAATAAACTGTTGGTTCCTGTATGAAAGGGCGGGATGTATGCATGAAACAACAAATAGGTGGGACAGATAGAGAACATATATGGAGTAAAAAAATAAACAACAGCGTATCTTTGAGTCAGCCACCTTCGGCACGCTGTCAATTTTCCACAATTATGACGATGATGTTGCAATTCATGTCTACGAAGAAAAAGAAGAAAAAGAGAGAGAGAGAGAGAGAGAGAGCTAGAGAGAGAAAGGAAGAGAACAACGGCTACAGGTTTTGAATTTTTTATCTGATTTTGGTGGAAGCTCTCGTGTTGACAAGTTGGCAATAAAAGAGTGGATTTAGAACAAAGGAACAGAACATGGAACCTTCTCTAAGAACCATCACTATTGCTCTCTACTAGAACCACTAGCATCCTGGCCATGGCCTCACTATTATTATTATTATTATTATTATTATTATTATTATGTATTTCTGTATAATTAATGTTATAGCTTATCCTAAGTACATGGGATTATGGGAATGATATCCACTTGCTTTAAGCATAGGAATCCCATAAGATGGAAACTGAGTACCTAAAGTAGGTGGGAATCACACATGCATTTGAGTTCTAAATCCAAAAGATATCTATGTATTTTTAATGTGTTTTAATTAGGTAGTATTTTTTTTTATTTTAAAAAAAGTTTGATGTGACATAAAGGTAAAAATTGTTTTTATATATATATTTCGGAGAGTTTTGTGTTTGGGTTCAGCTTATTAATGTTTTTGTTTTGAGAACAAAAGCCAAAATAAGGAAACTTTAATTACCCTTTCAGAAGTGTCATGGTCTTAATTTGCAATGTTTACTTGGATTATCAAAAGTTGCAGTGTCGGTATCTCATTTATTAACCCCTTTTAACTTCACTCAATTTGTTAGGGTTTTTGGGTTAAATCACACAAGAAATAGGTCTCTTATACCCTTGTAAAAATTTACCATAATTAATTATTATTTTTATTAAAAAAAAAAAGTGAAATAGAAAAGAAAAGAAAAAAGTAAAAAACATGGACAAATCGGCCATGGGTCAGTCTGGATTTTTTTACCTTTTTTCATTTTAAAAATGAAGGCATTTTGTCATTATTTGTTAGGATGTAATATAAAATTCTATCAAATTGGTGTAATTAAAATGGGGCTAAAACATGGATATCGACATTGCAATTTTTGATAATTTGATGACATTATAATTATGTCACTTTAAGGAAGATAAGTAGAGTTTCCTCAAAACAAAAAACAGAAAACAAGAATTTCAACAAACAGAGGCATGTGATTATCAATTATATAAGTAATAGCGAGAAGTAATGCTAAATGTCTTCCTTGTGTTTCTCTTTGTATCTCTCTAAAAATAATGTGATTTTTAAAATTACCATTTGATCAAAATCTAATAATAATTTATCACTAATCCAATAATAATTTTAAAAGCCACGTCAAAGACATGTAGCATTACTCAATAGCGAGCCAAACACCTTCATTAATTTTGAAACTGGCAAAAACGAGCCAGAAAAAAAAGATAATGGGCTAATGTCAAACTGGATAGTACAAAGCCACATTATGAGGGATATAATCACTACCGGTAATGGAATTTCCTTCTTGATTAGCAATGATGGTACATGCTACATACTGCTTTTTTTCTTAAATTTCCATTATTTTTTGTTCCTCATTTGGGTTGGAGTGGAGCATACTATTCTACTGTACATCTTTGACGTATTGCCACCACCCACCAATCAATTTCCAGAAATTAAGTCAAGGGACTATGCTTACCTCTCCAACTTACACCTCACCTCACTTCTCATGTTTCTCAATCTTCTAAAAAGTTGTAGTTGATCTTTAAACTAGCTCATTTCATTTATATAACACTTCGACGAGGAGTAGTAGTTCACATAGAGTGAACAGTTTATAAAAATAGTCATGAGTGCTAGCTAATTAAGTCTCACATTAACTAATCATTTCGAGGTGATAGTACATACGTACGTAGAAGGACATTTTGGCATTTTCACACATCTAACCGGGCATAATGAATATTTTACGTGCTTTCTATCTAAGTTCACAAAAAATCCTAATGACAGAGGTTAACCGAAAGGGGTATAGTAGATTACAACTTTAACTTTTAAAGATCGAGAGGACGGAGCAATTGAAACCTAAGTATAGGGAGAGTGTATTTTCCCCATGAATCAAACTGTCCAACCAATGATGAATTACAAATGTCTAATGATTTGTAGCATGGATATCTAGAGATCTTCTCTGCGCCAAATATATATAAATACATATATATAATATATGATTCCTAGCTAGCTACTTTATACTGCAAAACAAAGGCATGCATGGTTAATGAAAGTGGGTGATGAAAAAAATTAAGTGAGTTATCCTATTTGAGTGGAAATCGGGGTGGTCTAATTAGAGCTGTCCTATGTGTGATTATATCTTATTTACCCGATAATTAAGCTTCTTTCAAACAATGAGCAGCCCTTGACTAATTAATAGGACATTGGGTAATTAGCAAGAGCCTAAAATGCCCTTGATCTATCATATCATGTGCTTTACTTGTTGTGGAACATAACAGAAAAAGAGGCATATATAATGAAGAAAGTTGGTAATTAAAAATGACAAAATTATGCCTGCTATATATGTAAAAAGGCATTCTTTTTTTCATGTGTATAGTAGAAGTAGGCTTGGTCCCACTCAAATCTTCTTTAAATTCCCCTGCCCATTTGATCAAAATCTTCATGATGAGAAGATGTTGTTAGCCGGTCCGGTGAGTTAATTTCCGGCGATGGAAGGTGACCACTATAGGTTTCAAGTGGAGGGAGCATAGGACAGTATAAGTGCAAAGGATATTTTAGAATGTGCTGTCGAGCATCGGTACGAGCGCATGAATCGGTTCCTTCCCCTGCCTTTTTCCCTCCATAAATAATGTCATCATGGGCATCCATTGATGCACATCACACTGAAATATTACAACCACCTCCTTTTCTCTCATCACAAAGAGAGATCATGGTGAAGTTCTCAAAGCAGTTTGAAGGTCAGCTTGTTCCTGAATGGAAAGAAGCTTTTGTTGATTATTGGGAACTAAAGAAAGACCTCAAAAAAATCCATCTCCTCAACAGTGATAACACACCCACTAGTACTACCATAACCAAGCAACAAAATAACACCCTCTTTTCCTCCATTAGGAACTTCTCTTTATTTGGACATCATCAACACAGAAACCATGGAGCAATTCAAGTATTATTTCTCTCTCTTTTTACTATTTGTTTATTTATTGTGAGATCGATCATCATATTACTAATGTGGTCTCCTCTCTGCAGGTTCATAAGAAACCTGCTTCATCTGCAAGTAAGGGAGACATGTATGAGACTGAGCTGCTTGAGCAATTTGCTGATACTGATGCTACAAAAGAATTCTTTGCATGCTTGGACCACCAGCTCAACAAAGTGAACCAGTTCTTCAAAACAAAGGAGATGGAGTTCATGGAAAGAGGGGAGTCCTTGAAGAAACAATTGGAGATTCTGATTGAGGTGAAAACAGCATTCGAACAACAACGGGGAAAGGGAGCTGTTGCCCAGGACTCCTCCGAGGATGCTTCTATTTCATACACCATCTCATGTGGTATATATATAAATCAACTTATTAATTTGTCGGTCTCTTTCAACTGCTCTACTGATCGATGACAATGATAAAAGGAAAAAATGTGTTTCAACTTCTATTCATTCCTGTTGTTTAGTAACCATAAATCATGTCACATCTTTCAAGTCCATCATGTTCATATTGTCGTATGTATACATATCTATAATATGCTCAGCATAAGGTCTGTTAAAAACAAGTTCGATGATCTATAATTTGTGTCTCAATTTTGTCCTTACTTGGCTGCAGAAGAGGAATCCGTGAAGGACAGAACAGAACAAGAGCAGCAGCAAGAAAACAGAGCAGATGAAATGGAAAGAAATGATATGCCATCTGCAGACTCTCCTAGATCAGATGAATTGGGAAAATCGATGCGGATGAAAAGAGAAGATGGAAAAATGAGGACACTCTCGGGGCGTGCTTTTAATTGCCAAGGAAAGAACTTGAGGATAAACATTCCTCTGACAACACCCTCTCGTACCTTCTCTGCAATTAGTTACTTAGTTTGGGAAGATTTGGTGAATCAATCTTCGAAAAAATGCGCTCAGGAAGGCAGCAAGCTGCATGTTAATCGAACAAAGCTGCGTCATGCAGAGAAGATGATCAAGGGAGCTTTCATTGAGCTCTATAAA
Organism: Corylus avellana; assembly: GCF_965113065.1. NCBI lineage: Eukaryota > Viridiplantae > Streptophyta > Magnoliopsida > Fagales > Betulaceae > Corylus > Corylus avellana. Next base: position 30,521,185 of record NC_142493.1, read on the forward strand.
GGGTTAGGCTATCTCAAAACTTACAGGTATAATACTCTTAACTCCAAGACTAAAAGTTATCTGTGAATATCAAAAGGAGACAAAAAAAATGGAGCAACACCATTGCGTTTTAATTTCAGTGATTATCTTACGTGTTCTCCACAATGAAAATCATTTCAGGAACTTGAACATGCTCGCTTTTGCAAAGATTTTGAAGAAGTTTGACAAAGTAAGTGGGGTGACTTTTTAATTTTCCTTTAAATCTTCCATTTTGATTGGCAAGTGTCAAAGAAAAGGGACTTTCTTGGTGTTTTTTCAGGTCACGGAAAAACAAGTTCTTCCTATTTATCTCAAAGTAGTCGAGAGCTCCTATTTCAACAGTTCTGACAAGGTAAATCATCAAACCAAATATAAAAAGGCACCAACCGAAATATCTTTTTTCCCTTATCATGCTTTCTATGGTAAAGAACAAACTTGAATGATATTATGATTGGATCATGTTAAGGTGTTGGCCACCATCTATCATTATATTTCATCTGAAAAATTTGCCGACAATGTCAAGTGGCCACTGATCCTATATTTCATGTCTGCACACGAGGGATAGCCCCTATAGATTCATCTAGATCGAACTTAGATATGCTTGTCTGACACTTATAACGGTTTGAAGAACAACTTTGTGAAGCTTTTTAATTTTCTAAATAGTCCCAGAAATGACAGGTCACAAGCCTAGGAGATGAAGTTGAGGAGCTGTTCGTCAAACACTTTGCTGAGGAAGACCGAAGAAAGGCCATGAAATACCTTAAACCACAACAGCGTAAAGAGTCCCACTCTGTTACCTTCTTCATCGGTATGTTCCTTGCAAATTCTTAAATAAAATCAACATTTTTTTGAGTGACATTATTTAAGAAATCAACCATTGAGTGGACACCTTTAAGCTTGTTCACTTTGTAACCAAATATGATTTTTAATGCCTCCAAAGTATACATGGACCCATTAGTCCACTGAGCTTTGAAATGAAGAGCAGTGGCTGTGATTGTGGCTGTGGCTGGTCCACTTTTTTGGGTGGGTGAGAAAAGCACACACCCCATGCTACGCTGTTGTTATGTTGGAGACAAATTTGACTGTTCTTGAACCTTAAAAAGCTCATCAACAACTATAGGGTTGTACTACTTAGTTTCCTGAGTGTGGTACCATGTTTGCTGCATGGACACTTAGAAATGAGAGTCAGTTCCATTTATGACGTATGCTCTTTACACTAGGACTCCATGACTTCCTATGAAACACCATTAACTTGTCTGTAATTTGTTCAAATCTTTAATTCACACATAAAGTTTGTTAAATTAAGCTTCATTGTTCTAAATCAATATCTATTAGGATAAAGATAACACTCTACTGTTGTGTGTGACTGAAATTGATACAATTTATTAACAAATCTCTTAAAATATAATCAGGACTGTTCACCGGATGTTTCTTAGCCCTTTTTGCCGGATATGTTATCATGGCTCGTATGATGGATGTGTACAGACAGCAGTCAAAGCAGACACCTTCAGTTTACATGGAAACAGTCTATCCTGTACTCAGGCAAGTACCCCTGCATAAGATTTTCTTAAAACACTGCATTATCTGTGTGAAAGGCGGCTAATAATAATAGAACAAACTAATTGTCACATTGCAGTATGTTCAGCCTACTGTTTTTGCACTTCTTTCTGTATGGCTGCAATGTTTTCGCGTGGAGAAAAGCACGTATAAACTATAGCTTCATCTTCGAGCTATGCCCCACCATGGAGCTTAAGTACAGAGATGTGTTCTTGATCTGCACGGCTTCATTGTCTGCTGTAATGGGGGTCATGTTTGTTCATTTGTCACTAATTACCAAAGGATATTCTTATGCCCAAGTCCAAGCTATCCCCGGTCTTCTCTTATTGGTAATTTCTTCATCTCAATGCATGCAAAGTAGAAAAGACCTCTATTTGTTCAATGTATTTTTTTGTACGGATAACAGACTATTAATTTGAACATTTTCTGCAATGTCAGGTCTTCTTGCTGTTACTTGTGTGCCCCTTCAATATTGTCTACCGATCGAGCCGTTACTGTTTCCTTCGTGTGATAAGGAACATCATTTTATCACCACTCTACAAGGTACTGCATACTCCTACATTCCCTCATCACTATGTCACAAAGATCATTCTGAGAGGCTTACTTATTCATGGAAATGAAATCAAATGCAATCATGATTCCTGTAAAGATTCTGTTCTAAAAAATCATACTCTAATTCATTTATCTTATGTTCTGTAGGTTGTCATGCTGGACTTCTTCATGGCTGATCAACTTTGTAGTCAGGTTGGTTTCATTACTAACTAAATAAGAGCAACAGAACTCAGGAATGTTAATTAGAAGATCTGAATGTTGATTAAGATGCCTTGTATCTCAAAAATCTATAACGAAATGCCTTCATTATTTTTGAATAGGTTCCAATGCTCAGAAATCTTGAATATGTGGCGTGCTACTATATAACTGGGAGCTTTAAAACTGAGGACTATGGCTATTGCATGAGGACCAAGCATTACCGGGATCTTGCTTATGCAGTTTCCTTTCTACCATATTACTGGAGGGCAATGCAGGTATACTATTAACCACTCCTGTTCATTTCCTAAATTAATTGCTTGATTTTCACAAATTGTCTCATATTATCTGTATATAATAAAGTTTTCTTCCAAATTGGATTGGAGAACAGCTGACATTTGTCCTTATAAGCTATAACAGCATGCACATGAGAACGATATATTCTAAGGACAAATATCGGTTTAATAGACTGAATTTGAGGAAAGTTTTAAATTAAAGCATAATTAATAAAGATTCCACTAAATTGAATTTGCAGTGTGCTCGGAGATGGTTTGATGAGGGACAGACAAGCCACCTTGTCAACCTAGGCAAATATGTGTCAGCAATGTTGGCAGCCGGAGCCAAGGTGGCCTATGAGAAAGAAAAAGGTGTTGGATGGCTGTGTCTTGTTGTGGTCGTGTCCAGTGCTGCAACAGTGTACCAATTGTACTGGGACTTTGTAAAGGACTGGGGTTTGCTACAAATGAATTCCAAGAACCCCTGGCTTAGGAATGAATTAATGCTTCGGAGAAAGATCATTTACTACTTATCTATGGTATATGCTTAATTTCTCTCTTTGTTAGCAAATTTCGTAAGAGCCATTGGCATACAGTAGCCACCTCCAATCAACTTGTCTATTTTTAAGATTATGAAGATAAGACACCACAAGGTGGACAATGAACATATTCTTAACAAACAAAACACTGATAACGCCGTTTTACAACTTGAAGTAAGATTCTCAATCTAGTCCATTGAAGACAAGATAAGAACAGAGAATTAAAGTAGATTTCCATTTCCAAAACAGCATCTGAAGAAACTTTGGTATGTCATGCAGGGTTTAAACATGATTCTCAGGCTTGCTTGGTTGCAAACTGTTCTCCATTCAAGCTTTGAACATGTTGACTACAGAGTCACTACCCTATTTTTAGCAGCCCTTGAAGTCACTAGAAGGGGGCTGTGGAATTTTTTCAGGTAATATGACCTTCCATGATTCTGTAATTTGTATTTTTTGTTTTCAGCATACCGTTTTGTGCACAATGATATAAATATTATGATAGAAATCATATATTATCCTTCTGCTCTAATGAAGGATTGTTCCAATGGTCCAGGCTGGAGAATGAGCATCTAAATAATGCAGGCAAATTTAGGGCAGTTAAGACAGTACCACTTCCTTTTCATGAAGTGGATGAGGAAGACTGATGCCCATTGGCAACAGTTGCAATGGAATTATATTCGCTCAAACACATCCAAGAGCAACCTTGTTGTCCTCACTCAAGTTGATGTAGAAGAATACATCAACATTCTTCATATTGTTCATTGGATTATGGGAACAAGGACCAAGGTTCATACTTGTATACAAAATTCTTATTCAACAATGAAGAGAAAAGTAATGCAAAATCACAGTTGTCTTAATATCTAGTTGCTGCCTTATTACAAAGGATTGTGTTTCTCTTCTGCTGACATTCTGCCCTGCTTGAAACATCCTTCCCAGCTTGTGGGGACAGGTCAAAATTTGGCACCCTGTTTTTACTGTTGTGCCACTAGTTTCAATAAAAAAATGAATCCCCATGTTACCATGTAGATTGTTTTCTAATGGTTATGCAGTATACTGATAAAACATGAGCACTTCAAAAAGAAATCCAGATATGTTCCCATAAATAAGCTCATTTGAGCACTTCTTGAATGTCTTGTGCATGCAAAAAATATTACAAAATAAGCTCATTTGAGGTACCACACCACAAAGAAGAAAATAAAACCTTTTGATTTGTTATGAAAACAACAAATTTAAGTAACGAAATTTGATGTCCATGTGATTTTTGAATACCAAATGTCCCCATTGAATTAGATGAGTACTTTTGTGAATGACTATTAGTCTATTACACTGCCACTTGGAAGTTTTTGGCCCCAATTTCATCAATAAGATCTTTAGGTCCCATTTCTTTTTTAAGACAAAATGCAGAAACAATTGATAATTTTCCACCAGGATAACATTGTCTCCTTTTGAAATGGAGACATTGTTTTTAAACAAAGCCAATCAGCCAGTGAAAGAGGGGTAACTAGAAAAGAAGAGAAGAAAAAAAAAAGCCTCAACTTAGAAATGTCGAGTCTAATTTAAGTAAACTAGAAAAATAAGCAACACATAATTGAAACTATCACGTTAACTTTGTGAGATAAAAATATGATTTTTAACATTGTTTGAATAAAATTAATGAGTAATGTTATAAATCACATTTTATATTTTACAACTATCTGATGATGTTAACGTGATAATCTTAACTAACCCTTAAACCAATCATTAAAAAAAAATAAAAAATTAAGAGCTAGTTGAATCGGCCACATTAGCACCGTGTGTGATAGTTGTGGGGAAAAAAATTTTTAAAAGTAATTTTTAACATTATTAGGGATTAATAGAACCAATTTAATCAACTTGTCCATTTTTCATATACTTCATAAAACAATTAAAACATAAGTAACTGTACACTTTTAACACAGAAAAGACTTCATAGTCCAACCGCTACAAAAACCAGACCTCCAATGGCGGTCACAACTGGGTGCCGTTTCTCTCCCGCCCTTCCTTGTCGCTCCTCTCCCACACAAAACCCTCATAAACCCATTACTTCCCTTCTGTGCCCCAGCTCCGTCAAACCCATTTTCGCTTCCAGGCCAAACCCTTCCATTTCACTCTCCAGGTCACCAATCCCATACCCTTTCCGGGGTTTCCCTTTTCTGGGTTTCTTCTTTTTTTTTTGTCTGCTTAGTTTTGGGATTTGTTTTTGTCAACTCCTAGTTTCTCTGAAGCTTTATAACATACTACAAACTCTCTTGGTTCCTCTTTTTCAGGTCCAGAATTTCTCATTCCATAGTGGTGGCACCGAAGCGAGCCTACCGGCTATTGGCAATTTCTGGATTGGTGGAAGATAGTTCCGAGACGCAACCGAAATCTGAACCGAATGTTTCGGGCACGGTAAGGGAAATTCTCATCCGTTTGTAATCTGTTCCGCCATGTGATAATTCAATCAGTAGCTGAATTTCAAATTAAGTAGAAGTTATAAACAATGTTGTTTGGGATATGTGTGTCTATTTGAAGGAGAAGTTCATGATTTCAATAAATTAATTCGAGTTTACCGGAATTCTGATATTAGTCATGGAAAGGAGAATTGTTGTGGAAAAGATTCTAGATTTAATTCGAGAGTGAGAGTAGTGATGCATGTTCAGGGAATCTGAAGCTGATTAGTACTGACTTGAAATGACTAGCACATGAAATCACGAACATACTCAGAATACGGGATTCTATTCATGGTGCACTTTTGTCCTGGGTGACTAAATTAAGAACCCTAAAAAAATTTTGTTATTTCTTTTCTTATTCCCTTTTTGTTTTAGGGGATCTTAAAAAGCAATAAACCCAACCTGTTGGGATATTAAATTCTGGTGGGGAAAAAAAAGATATGACAACCATAACAAGTTAATAGATGAATGCAAATGGGAATTAAGTGGTTTTGTGTCTATTGTTAATTTCGTATGAACTATGCTTTGAAAGTGGATGGAGGTTTTTCTTTCTTTCTTTCTCTTTTTTTTTTTTTTTTTTTTTTTTTTTTTTTTTTTAATCTCTATGAAATTGCTCCAAATATCAGTTTCCATGAAAGATGTCTAGCATTTAAAAAATAAACTTATCCGAGCATTGCTTTTATTTAAGCCAAAAATATGAGCTTTATGAACCTGTTGTGCTCCTACCTCATTCTTGGTTAAGTGGCATATTGCATACCTATTTTCATTGCACATCTCACATTCATATTATAGATGACATAACATAACAGGGGTGGGTACACGGAGTGACCCTGCCTTGGAGGGGCTCCTCGTTATCAAAAAAAAAAAACATTGATTTAAGAAAATATGATTCATTTTCAATTTCTAAATCAATTCAAATATTTTTGGTTTTGAACATTTGGGTTATGACATAACATAACAGGGGTGGGTACACGGAGTGACCCTGCCTTGGAGGGGCTCCTCGTTATCAAAAAAAAAAAAAACATTGATGCACTTTAAGAAAATATGATTCATTTTCAATTTCTAAATCAATTCAAATATTTTTGGTTTTGAACATTTGGGTTATTGATGAATAATATGAATAAGCATATTGAAAAAGCTCCTGAATTTACATTGAATATTGAAAATATAGAAAATAGAGTGAATATTGGAATACTTCAAACAACTCGAACATTGTATGTTCAAAGTTTTACTTCTTAGGTGTTTCTTAATGTTATTATTTGTAGGAGTTTCCCTCATCTATGAAAATTTACACCACCACCACCACCCCTCCAAAAAAAAATAATAATAATAAGCTGCTCCTCCAACACTAAAGCTACCAACCTCTCTTCTACCTCTTTGTAACTCTCTCTCATAAGCTTTTGTTTTGAAGAACTTTTTTATTCGTAAGTTACACATGCATCAGTAGGAACCCAAAACTTAACCCTCCAGCCCATTCTTATGGGGGGAGGAGGTGCGATTTGACTTGTTTTAAAGAAATTAATTGCACATGTTAAATAATGGGTGCTCCCTTTTCCCTAATTTCATCATATGTTTCTGTTGCTAGAAACCAAGCATCATGCACTTTTTTATTTTTTATTATTATTATCATTATTATTTTTATTATTTAACGTGTCTTTGTTTCCTGCATGTCCTCTATGCAGGGTGTGAATATTGATATAAAACTTCCAAGAAGAAGTTTGCTTGTACAATTTACTTGTAATGTGTGCGGTGAAAGAACAAAGAGGCTGGTCAATCGATTAGCCTATGAGCGGGGCCTTATTTACGTACAGGTACTTATTTATTTTCCTTTTTACTGCTATCAGCCTATCATGATGGAATTCATGTGATATGTTTCTCAACGATGGCAAATATTTTGAACATTCATTCCCTTGAATTGTTTCTTCAGGGCCATTTTATCATTGTGATACTTCTTTTTCTAATAGTTTGTAAGGGGAAACTGGGTGTCAGTATAGATCAAAATGTAAATTGATATTTCTTATTGTTGGGGAAGGTGTCAAATAAGATCGAGTGAAAGACCACTGATGTTCTTCAGGTTGGTAGCTGCTAAAATTACTACAACTTAAAGTTAGAAGTCAGGGTGCTGAAGTAATATCAAGCACTGGGAAGAAAGCTGCAGTTTTTATCACTTATTTTAAGTAAACTTTTCCAATAATTTTGGGGAATTAGTTCGTTTTCATATAACTTATAGCTTATGAACATCTACTTGAATATGCATAAGAAGTCAGATTTTTACAAGCCAGAAAACAACAACTTACATTCTTCCTAATCTTTGATTTGGGTCATGCTGTTTCTATAAGACAAATAGCTGAGGTGGCACTATGGAATTTATTTCTAGTTGCAAAGTTTAACAATCCATCAAAGGATTTTTAATGTTTTATGAAAACCTCTGCCATGAATTTTAAGGTTTTTGTAACCTCAAGGGGCAGCTCAATCGGCTAGGTACCACGCCTTATAAAGCGAAAGTTACTAGTTCGAATCTCTCATTTCCCCTCCCCTTGGTGCCTATTACTTACCCAAAAAAAAAAAAAAAAATTAATTTTTTTTTTTTGAAAAAAGAAGGGATTTTTAGGTTCTGTCTCCATTGGATGGTTTAAGTCTTAAACAGCTGGTTGATCAAAGATATTTTTGGCTTAACTAAATTTGCAGGCTACACTAGTTGTGTGTTCAATGTGAAGTTGTTCAGTTCTCAATTTAAAACATACTATTTTCCTATGTTCCTGTGACCAATTGGCAGTGCTTTCCATCAGTGTGCAGGGTGTCTCCGTCATCACAAATTAGTTGACAACCTTGGCCTCATGGTTGAGTATGACCTACGGGAGGATATTAATACGGACTCAAATACTGATAAAGTTTGATATGTGGCGATCAATTCAATATGTTCTGAGTTTTCTTTTGGATAGTTCCAAGAAAATGGCTCTTTATTACTCGTTCCTGTATCAATATGTTCTGAGTTTTCTTTTGGATAGTTCCAACAAAATGGCTCTTTATTACTCGTTCTTGTATCAAAAAGAAATTTTGAATTGATCTTATCTTATACATATGAAATAATCATCTCTTTTCAGCATAACAACAAATCAATGGCTCATTATATAAGATTACTAGGAATTGTATCATGTAATAGCCAGCAGAATGGCAATTGCTGCTCCTGTGGTCATCCACCTTCCAGACCTTCCTCCCCGCTGATGTAGTGCCTGTCCTCCATTCTGTGAGTTAACCAAAAAAGTAAGGGTCACTAAAAATATTTTGATGTGACCAATTACCTTGTGACATATGCCTTATAGCCTAGATGTACTTCTCAAAGTTAGGAAGGAGGTTTAGGATTCTACCAGCAGTGGGTAGGGGATTTGTGGGGGTAAGGGATTCTTCTATCAATTGTGAAAATAAAAATAAAAATAAAAATAAAAGATGTATTATTTGACTACCCTGTTTTTTCAGAATTTTAGTTTCCATTATAGAAATTAGATCACCAGCAATTCAGGAAATATAGTAGTAATAGCAATTCAACATATTAAAGGCAATTACCATATTTGGTGATGGTGCTGGTGTTGTTTCCTCCGAGTCTGCCACTGTAGGAGGTGCTGGGGGGCTTCGAACAGTTGATGCTGGTGCTGGTGCTGGTGCATGATGCTTCTTATGCTTGTGCTTGTGCCCGTGATGCCTCTTGTGCTTGTGCTTGACGGGTTCTGGAGCAGGTGAGGGCACTAAGACCGGTGCTGGAACTGGTGCCTCTTTAACTGGTGCTGGTGCTGGTGTTGGTGGTGGTAGCACAGGTGCTGGTGTTGGTGCTGGAGGCTCCTTTGCAGGGGCTGGCACTGGTGGTGCTTGGACTGGTGATGGGGATATCTGTGGTGGTGGTAAAGCTGGTGCTAGAGGTGGGGGTGAAGTGGCTGGTGGTGGTGGCAATGCTGGTGGCTGCGATGGAGTTGAGACAGGTGTAACTTGTGGTGGCGGAATTTGAGGGGGTGGGACAGTTGGACTTACAGTTGGTGCAACTTTAGGAGGTGGTGATGATATGGGAGTTGTGGCAGGTGGGGGGGTTGCTGCACTTAGTGGCGGCTGTGTCGCTGCAGATGGTACGCTAGATGGAGGCGGTGTTGCAGTTGGCAAATTGGATGGTGCAGATGGTGTGGTAGGAGGCGGTGTTGCAGTCGGCAAATTTGACGGTGCAGCCGGGGTTGTAGTCGGCAAGTTAGATGGTGTGGCTGCTGGTGCTTGTGCATTGGTAAGGAATTGCGGAAAGCTTAGACAAACTAGAAAGAAAAGGCACAACATTGTAGCCATTTGTGTGGGGGATGAGAATTGATAGGAAATAATGGTGGTTTTATATAAATGACGAAGAGTGAGTTGTTGGTGTACAAAACAGGTTGGGTGTAATGTTGGAGGGAGAGATGTCCTCTTGTGATTGCTACGTCCCTTCTAATGATTTGGCAAACAAGGTTGTTAATAGCTTTTAAACCTCATGTCATCTTAGTTGGCCCCCTGCCGGAGCTGACTCAGTAGTCCAGCTTCGGCCTCACATATGGCAGAAGCTTGGTTTTTTTAATTACGTGGTAACTATCGTCTGTTGAAGTTTTTCTATCAATCTTTTCTGTCATTGCTGCTGATAATATTTCTTTGTTGTCATTATTATCATTTTAGTCATAAATTTTGAGTATGAGATACTTGCCAGGGGACAGAAATGTCATACTTGTAGGAGCAATGGAGGTGAAAATTTTCTGGCCCTTCATGGCTGAGAAAACTAATTGGTACTTGGTTTATCACTAACCATCCAGCCATTACACTGATTAAAAGAATTTCATTTTCTTGGGGACTACATACTTTTCCAATTAGAACACAAAATTCTCGTTTCTCATGCCACATTTGGCAAAAGGGAAGGACATGAAGATGGGGGAAGCATTTACCAAAGGCTAAGTTCTAAGAAACTTTTACCAACCATTCCATTTGTATGTATCATCATATCGATCCCCTACATCTGACCTAAACGTGGGTAACTAGTCACCATCAAATTTAAGGTGTAAAGCAAGGCTCCACTGCTCCTTCCTGGCTTCACCAATAGATACCAGCAGCATGGCATTAATTTGCTTCTCTAATTATTTTCTTTGAAGTTTACGGAAGTTCATTTCTTTCTATTGCTTTTGCTTTCTCTTGGGCGAACGGCCGTTAATCCACATTGCACTATTTGTTGTGAATCTCTGATGGCCCTGAGATTATATCAAAATGAGAAGGATCTTTTAAAAAAAAAAAAATCACCTTCGCTGTAAGCAAAGTCATTTTCAAATTGAAGTCCAGGGATTAAATCAACCCACAAGATATCAACTTTATTTGATTTGAAGGATGGCCATCTCTTTCAATAAAACTTAATACAGCTCGAAGAAATACAGGTTTCAGCACCATCCTCACAAACAGAAAATATGGAAGATGTCATGCATCTTTGTAAGGAATTTTGGTGGATGGTGTGCAACAGGAAGACATGCAGGTTGGGGAGCTGGCTCTTCTTTCTCTTCTGGCTCTTCTTTCTTCCTTCGCCTCAGCTGGAAGAATTGCTGCATTGCATCTGCACACTCGGAAGCCAACACCCCTCGACGAATTGTCATTTTTGGGTGGAATGGGTGGACAGGAGCAGCTGGCTTACCTGACGATTCCAATCCATTTCCACCTTCCCCTCCTCCATCAGGGAAAAGTCTGCAAAAAACAAGTTACACGTCAAGGACATTATTTTCTTCCCTACAGTCGTCGATCAAAATTATATTTTTGGTCCACCAACTCTATAATCTACACAATATTGCATTATTTTCTTCCCAACAATGTTGTTCCATTCTATTATGGTCCCTGCAGCGCATCCGAGTACGAATGTTTCGTTCCAATCGTAAGCCACAAGAAGCACGGGATACACATAAGAAAATAAAAATTTACATGAATGTTGCGTATAAGATGATGTCTATACAAAATGCCTTTCAATGACATGAAAGATGTTTCTGTGGCTACAACATAGACAAATATATTTAAGCATGGGACTCCGCAACCATCCCTAAAATTTAGAAAGAAAAGGAAAGGGCAAGTTTATCCTAATTCCTAATCATAAATACCTTTCTTATGGATTGTGGAGGATTTGATTGTGGAAGACATGAGTCTGCTTATTCGTAGGTGTAGTATAACCTTAAGGTAAACTATCAATGAATAACTACTTTCCTTCAATTTTTTATGCTAATATGTTTTGTCCACGCCCTTAACATGAAATAGGAAATTCTGGGTTGGTTTCAGAAAAAAGATTCAGTGGTCCAGATAAATTAACTGGAAAAAAATCTGCAAATTCTTTTGATTCAAACCATTAGAAGCTTTAATTATAATAAGATCTTACTACATGAGATCACAAATTCCAAAGGCTGACTAATTTAACCATCATTTGACAAGCATCGGACAAAAAAGCAGCAACAGCATGTAAATTGCATACCTAATCCAGCTGCCATCAGCTCCCAGAAGCTTATTAGGAGCTCCCCATACGAGAGTGTTAATTCTTGCTTGAAGTATTGCTCCAGCGCACATGGGACATGGTTCAAGTGTTACATAAAGCGTCGTCTCCTGAGGGTGGTAAATATTATTAAGCTGAAGCATGGTGCCATCAAATAGATTCACAAGGAAACGTCAATTCTTATAACTAAAACTATAATCTCAAGTATTTTTTTTTTTATACGTAATCGAGATATCATTAAAAGCGTAAGGCACCCTAAAAACATACAAAGTATACAAGAGAAGTCACCTAGCTCTTCTCATAATCTCAGGTACTTGGAAGTGAAAGAAGACTTAAACAGCAACCTTTGTGTTGGGTATTACCAGCTTGCTGATATAGTTATTGAGAAGACACCGTTGCTTACTATGAATCATATTGTTCTTTTTATTATTATTATAAATAAGACTACAAATCATGTCTACTTGTAATCAACTTCTATTTCGCATTCATCCGTAGCATTTCAGATCCAAGTTTAATGCAAATGTTATCTTTATGTTTTTCTACTTTATTAGCTTTATAAAGCAAGTATGACGCAAGTGTAATGCCTTGACCCATCGAGGAACTACCATTTTTCATATTGCCCCCAGATTATCAGTAGCTCCCATTTGCACTCTAATCAGCGGTGTAAAGAAATTAAATATGTTATCTACATGTTTCAATGTAAAAGTAACAATTAATTCCAAGAGCTTGGTTTTATTCCACAAGAGAGACGGATAAAGCATACATGCCAATCAGTCATTGAATATCTCCCAGCACTCAATTAAAAGACAATGTTGTATCATCCATTGGTGCAAAGTGTGGCGGTTTAAATCTTAGACACATCGGCATTTTATCATATATAAATTAATATGAGAATTAAATTTTAGATAAGAATCATTAAAACATGTTCTAAGAAATAGGAAATTACCGCAAGCCTCCAAGTCCGAAGCAAGTTTGAAGCCTCGCGTATGCAAATCATCTCTGCATGGGCAGTGGAGTCCCGTAACTGTTCCACTCTGAAATATATATCTCCTTAAAAATACCAAAAGAAAGCATCTAACCAAACAATACATACGTAAGCTCAAAAACCTTACAGGTTGCATCCACGAGCAATAATCTTCCCATGATGCACAAGTACAGCCCCAACAGGCACCTCCCAAGAATCAGCTGCCTTCTTGGCTTCCAACAGTGCCTCCCTCATAAACATTTCATCAAATCTTCGCTGTTCACTTTCAAGTTTATATGCTTCTTCCCATTCGTCAAATCTATCTCTTGGGACTTGCTTGATCCGCTGAAGCTTTCTTTGTTTCAATTTCCCACCCTTTCCATCAGTCCCTGAGATTTCAGTCAATCTTGCACTAACTGGTTCCTCCATCTGCTCCATTGAGCCACTTCCAGATGCAGCAGTTTCACCAGCTCTTGAAAACTCTTCTAAAATGGAAGACCTTCTTATGCCTTTAGAAGGTGATGATAATGATGATCCCACTATTTCCATTCCAGAACGAGCACCATGAAAACCTTTTGCATCATCACCAAAACTCAGATTTTCCTCTCCAGAAGCCAAGGAAATGCCTTTTGATGCTGACCCACTTTCTGATATACTTGATAAAAATGATGTATCTGCTTCATGATAACTTATTTCATCCTTTAATCTCGTTGTGTCAGAAGCTTCTCCCTGACTTAGACTCGAAATTTTCCTGTGTAGTTGCTGATCAGAAGACATGACTTCTGGTGGCATGCTTTCCTTTTCCCTTTTTCCATTCTCGTCAGTGCTTTCCTCCTGCCCATGGCCAGAAAACCATGTCTCGCTACTAGCAGACTTGTTTGATGAACTCCTTTCACCTGACCTCGCAACCGAATTAGGGGATTCAGCATGTGAAACCCACCTTAGTCGGATTACATCAGCAATGATATTCCACAAGGACCTGCCAGATCTCTTCACAATGGAATTCCCAGTTGTTGCAGTGTCCTTTGGTTCTTCTGCCTGGGGACCTTGCTGAACAGATGAATCTGTTACATCCCACATTTCATCAGAAGGACCCTTTGTCCCAGAAGCCCCCCCAAGTGAATGCCTTGAGTCACGCTCCTTCAACTGAGAGTTATTGGAAACAAATTCACTCGAACTCTCTTGGCTGTACTTCTTACTGGTTACCAACCTTATTTCAGAATCCTTCTTCTCCTTCTGGATTTCAGAAGTCAAAACTTCATGCCTCACCTTCTCAACAAACTCACCGACATACTGCATGGATGATTTCTCTAAACGATCAGCTGAACCCAGAGCATCTTCAGGGGTTACAAGATTTAGAGGCTCCCCATAAGTCTCACTACTTCCATCTCTACCATATGGTTCATGGTGCAAAGCAGGAGTTCTGCCTCCTGAACGTGTATAATAGGCACTAGAGCCACTTTCTGAAGTTTCATCTGAAACCTCTGGGGTAGCATTTGTGCTAGTCGTCTCAACATGCAGTGAACCCCTAGATACCAATTGAGAGGGCGGAGGCATTAAATTTTCCTTTGAGCCTCTCTTATCCTCCTCCGCATCAACTTGTTGTACTCGGCCCTGGGAAACTAAATTCAAAGATGCTTGGAAACCTGAGGCCTCTTCTGATGTTTCTTCACAAAAAGTTGATAGTTTAGTAGGTCTTTGACCCTCTTTTATAGATTTAATTTGCATGACCATTTCATGAGTTTGATTATGTCTTTCTCTTGTTTCCTCAACTGGTTTTGCAAGTGTTGTCAAAGTACTTTTTTGATTAATTCTCTTTTCAGAAGTTCTTTGATCTGTAACTGTTTCTATATCACTAGCATGAACTACTGATATATCAGTAACATCTTTGGATCCTTTAGTAGATTGAATTCTCAGAGGAGCTTTTCGATCTGTTTTGGGACGTAGCCCTTTTGCTTCTAGACTTGAAGTGGAAACCAAATCTGAATTTTCTTTCTTGTTCTTCAACCTAGTTCCAGGCTGTATAATGGGGGCATTTTCAGTATTACTGTCATGAAATTCTGATGTTTCAGTGACTTGCTGGGATTTTCCTCCTGAGTCAATCCATTCACCTGTTTGGTGGCGTCGCTCCTCTGACTGCTGCACTGAACTCAGAACCAAATTTGAATTGCCTTCCCGATTCTTCATTCTAACATCAGATTGCCTTTGCCAATCAGAGGTCCTTTCAGTATTAATGTCTTCAACATCTGTCATTTCAGTGAGTTGATGGGAATTTCTTTTTAGATCGTCTTTTCCGGTAATAATGCTCACTGTTTTGCAATGTTCATCTCTGGTTTCATGTACCAAATTTGCAGCAATCACTAAGTTCCCTTCCCTGACTCTGGATCCTTTTTTTAAGGAAGTTGTCTCAGCATCACCGGCAGTGAACTTGGGTAATTCTGTGTATTTTCTTCTAGATTCAGGTAGTCCAATGACTTGATTCTCTGTTTGACCATATTGCTTCCTTGTTCCCTTATCCAAATTCATCACCAATTCTAAATTCTCTTCCTCCTCCTCGATTTGCTTGTGGGAAGTGGATGATTTTCTGTAATTACTTCCATGGGTTCTTGACACTTGTGAGTGTATTTGTGAGGAGTCGCTCCTAGACTTTGTTTCTTCAACTGATACTTCAGTAAGCTTCTTCTCTGACTTCTTCCTCCAATCCCACTCAACACCATTCTTCAGTACAGTATTTCTCTGTTCTTCGATTCCCCCCTGCCTGTCTGCATCACCTTTGAGCCTCTTGTACTCTTCTGCCATTTTCCCCTCATCCCTGTACTCCCCAGTCCTTCCTGAGTCCCTATACCCACTAGACGATTCTTCCACAAATTGCCCCTGCTTATCCTCAACTTCAACATCACTCTCAAAATCCCCTAAAGACGAAAATGAGTGATAAGATGAACTAGAACCCCCTTTTCTTCCTCTATGATTCTCACTCCTCAAAGAGGTCCCCCTTTCTTCATTATGCTGACAGTCCTCCTCCCTCGACTCAAGTGCGACCGACTCCAGTTCATTCCTTGAGTTAGTCTCTTGCAAAGCCAACTCAACATTTTTTTTCTTCACACTATAACATTCACTATCATAACTCTCACTCTTCTCCAGCTCCACTCGCTTAGACGAACTCACATTTCTCTTTCTACCACCAATTTTCCTCCCCTTCTCCACCCCGTCTCTCTTCAATGAACTCACATTTCTCTCTCTACCACCAATATTCACTCCCTTTGCCACCTCCACTCTCCTAGATGAACTCAAATTTCTCTCTCTATCACCAAAATTCCCTCTCTTCTCCACTTCCACTGTCTTTCGAGAATACCCGCTTCTCCCTCCACCACCAAAACATTCCACACCCACATCCTCACTCAACAGGCTCAACACTGCTTCGGCATCATCAAAACGACCTGAATGGCGTATTTCACTCTCCTCCTCTGAAAGCATACAACTACATCTTCCGTTTCTTCTCCTCCTACTTCTATTACACACACTACTCTCCTTGAGAGAGCAAGAAACCTCATGACAACCCTGGTCCAGACCATAAACCGGAAGCCGGTAATAGAACCGGTCTCCACCACCCAAGATCAGCCTTCTAGAAGCTGACCATTGAAGCAGGGTGGACTGCCTCAACCCATATAAGAAGCTAGAACTTGTGGGCGCCCTATGTGTAGAAAATGCACAACACGCGCAACAACCACAACATGATGATGACTGTAATGGGGTTCTATCAAACCTCTCATTCAACAAGTAGGAGTAGTCATTGAAGGAAAAAGAAACAGACCCTTTGCTCCTAATCGAATATATGGTTGAGCTAATATAGGTATTGTGCATATCTATAAAGACACACAGAGAGAGCTAGAGAGAGAAAGAGAGGAGTTTACCTTGATTTGAGAGGTGGGTTATTGAGGGTTTTGAGAGTTGTTGGAGCTGACGCTGAGCGTGAAACCATGTGGGGCAGAGATTGAGCGGGTCAGAATCGCATAATTTCTTCTTCGTTCGTAAGAGAAATGATTCTGCTGTTTGATCGGGATATCCATCGGAGCTTTCTGCTTTTGGACAAAAGTTGGGCTCCCCGGTTGAGAATGGTACCAATAGAGCTACAAGTCTATTAACAGCCCACTAAAACCCAAAAAAGCCCATTACACCTCGGGCCCATGAAGGTATATCCACCTTTAAGATGGACTGATTGCACTATAAATATGGACCCCCTCGGAGAGATCACTGATCGATTGAACCCCGGCCGACGGACAACCCATTGAAAGGTGGACTAACCAACGAGCCCCCAACAGACCGTCGATTCCCCAAGAGATACATGAACCGACAGTCCCCTAACCATTAATTAGTTACTTGCCTAGCGAATTTATGATAAGGGGGCAATAAAATGAAATGCATTCCCCCATTAACTGCCTTGCATATTTGGACTTGGAGCCTATTTGTGTTTGAAGGACCTAAAAGTATTTTTAACACTCAAAAAGTTCATTAGAAGAAAAAAGTATTCGCTTGGTAAAAAAAATTAAAAGCGTTTTTAAGGGTCCAAAAAACTTAAAAATTGTCAAAAAACACTTTTGACAAAAGCTTAAAAATGAAACTTTTGCTCAAAAGCTCTTTTTGACTTAAAAACTCTATTTCTCAAACGCAATCTCAAACAGGCTCTTAGTCCTATAAAGAAATATTAAGAGCATGTTTGGGATTGCGTTTGAGAAATAGAGTCTTTAAGTCAAAAAACGCTTTCGGGCAAAAGCTTACCAAAAGTGTGTTTTAGTCATTTTTAGGCTTTTGTGACTTTTAAAAGTGCTTTTAATTATTTTTTTTATCAAACGAGTACTTTTTTCTTTAAACGGACTTTTTGAATATTAAAAGCACTTTTAGGTCTGTCAAATACAATCTCAAATAAGCCTTTAATCCATTAAATCACTTTTAGGTCTGTAAGAAAACTACTCAATTAGGCATATCAAACCTACTTACCTTACCTACACCAGTCATATAAAGGTGGTGGCAAACCCCTAGTATGAGGTATGCATTACTTTTCCCCTCTACTTCACTTGCTCTCATAAACCATAATTATTACTTATGGTCTGATTGAAATTGTATTTGAAAAATAAAGTTTTTAAGTCAAAAAGTATTTTTTTTACAAAAGTTTCATTTTTAACATTTTGTCAAAAGTGTGTTTTAACAATTTTTAAGCTTTTTGAACCCTTAAAAACGCTTTTAGACATCTCAAACGCAATCACAAACAAACCCTTAAGTATCAAAATGTCAATTGCCGGTATTTCCCGACAAGTCACCTATATTTATTTTTTTGTCCTTGAAGTTATTCTTAGCCAAATTACGGGTGCGGTCAAATGTATATCAGTTCCCATCATCTTCACTATCAATTACTTACTATAAGTTATTCCATCGTATAATACTTCATATATTATAGTCTTATATATTATTAAATAAAGCACCCAACTTCATCTATAGCTATAAAAGTATAAAACTCAATTTTATAAGTTAAAAGAAACATATTATTTAAATATTTTTATATCTAATTAGAGACATCATCAATTTATTTCATGCATTATAACTGTTCGAAGAAAGTACAATGATTCTCTAAATAAACAAAATAATTTTTTAAAATTATATACAGTGCAAATCCAAACAATATTGACAAAGATGTCACAGTTCTAGTGCTGTGCCTGTTTTTCAATGGCTTTCCCACGTATTGCTTGTTTTGTTTTCCCTTGAAACAAACAACATGTACGTAGCATCCATATGATTTCTTTTAATTGTGTTTTTTGTGTTGTTGAGTGGGACATCATGTCGGGTACGTGGCCTCATGTCTATAGAGCATCATGCATCGGGTGATGTTGGTAGGTTATTTTAGTGGAACTCAAATTTCAACGAAATTAACATCAAGTTCCTAAGCTAACTGTTGGGATTTCTTAATCGAAGTCGCTCAAATATCCTCTACAATATGTGGCTGCCAATTGACAACCATTCTTTTTCGACGGCTCCATTGAATAGGTAGGAAAATTGCATGCACTTGAAACGCTAGCTCAACAAATTCATATCATTCAATTTCTTAGGGCGGCCGACAATTTTTCACACGACGTACCTATAAATTCAATACAAATTTAACACAACATTGGTAGATTTATAGCATGTTTGGGCGAGCGTTTTGAGATGCCTAAAAATTCGTTTAACACTCAAAAAGTCCGTTTGAATAAAAAAAAAAAAAAAAAAAGTATCCGTTTAGTAAAAAAAATTGAAATCGCTTTTAAATGTCTAAAATTGGTCAAAACGCACTTTTGACAAAAGTTTAAAAATAAAGTTTTTATCAAAAAGCGTTTTTTGACTTAAAAGCTTTATTTATCAATCACAATTCCAAACATGCTCTAAGATGAAGGAGTCGGACCTGGCCGTTTAATTAAATGGGTTAAGTTAAGACTAATCTATATAATTTTATACTTATGTCTTAATACAACCCAAACTTGACCCAACATTTAGGGTTGACAACGGGTTAGGATCCTCAAATGATCTGATTCGTTTAATCAAAGATTCAAAAGGTCTCAACACAATCGGAACCAGACACCAACAAGCAAACACGAATACAAATGACCAAGTAAGTTGTTTGGTGTATAGTTTGGAACATCAATGCATTCACGACAAAGGAATTATTCATGCTTAAGCCTAAAGCTTAACCCCAGCCCACATTTTTCTTGGTCTTTCAATTAGTGGGGGTAGCTGGCCTACTGAAAGTTGAAATTTGTTGACGATAGTGATTATTACTTCACCCAAAATATAGTAGGCTTGATGTGATCTTCCTTTTCCTTTCATGGGGCAAATGGGCATGTTTTAGTAGCTAGCTTTTATTAGTGTGGTTTGGTGACTTCCACTTTCAGAAGACAACACTACCTATCATGTGTAACATCCAATAATAGGGATAATTAGGTTCACATTAGTAACACCCTAATTATTCTTCGCATGACACACTGAGATACAAAGGCATTAACTGTTTTTGTGTCAACCTGTTTAAAATGATGAATGAGATTTGGCATGCTTGCTGCCTGATTTTCAAGCTGATTTAAAGATGTTGCGAGAGCTATTATATTGCCGCTCGAAGAAACAAAAAAAACCCGTAAAATCTAATCTCGACCATAAAATAACTTATAAATATGTATCAACTCTTATTTGATGTTCTTAGTGGGCTATCTTGCAGTTTTAATTATGGATTTAAGAAAAAAAAATTGAATCACTTATTATCCAATATTTTTCCTTTATTTACTAAAAAAATAAACATTAATTAATTATATTTTTGTCGAAAATTTATAAGCAACAAATTAAACACTAAAATGTTGACAACCAACCAACCTACCACTAAATGCGTGGCTTGCTGAATTGAATTGCCTGCTGAATAAGTTTTGTTGGATAAACGAAGGGCACTATTGAATGTTAAAAAAAAAAAAAGGGGAAAAAAATTAAAAATTAGTCCTTATGGTTTATCTGATTTGCAATTAACTCATTGCGGTATTAAAATGAACTCAAAAGTCCTTGAAATATGCCAAAAAAAAAAAAAAAATTAGTCATTACAGTCAAATTCCGTTCACTGAAAGATCAGATTTTAATAACGTAAAACGTCAAAGCCAATAAAATTGTGACACTTGTTGCACTTAAGTCAATCTCACACAAATGAAATATGTTAAGTTAGTGGACGGAATTTGATTGTATGGACTAAATCGTTTTTTGGCGTATCTCAAAGACTTCTTGTGTTCATTTTGATATCACATTGAGTTAATTGTGAATCTGGTAAATCATTTGAACTAATTTTACATTTTTCCCAAAAAAAAAAAAAAAAAAAAAAATCAGCCACGAATTAAATGGGGTTTGAAAATTTCCACTTGTACACCTTTGGATTAGTTGTGTAGTTAATTATCAGACCACTAGACGTACATGGAGCCAATGATGTGGATAGTTTAACGTTTAAAGCACCTTTTATGGTATCATTTTGGCCTTCTAGATTTAATTATATATTGGTAATTAAATCAACTATATTTCATTAGATGATGCTGTAAATTTGTAATGAGATGATTCATAATTCGTTAGACAATAATGTCCGATCCCTATTCGTTTTGGATTAAGATTATAGTTGATAATAGATTTTATGCATTGAATGGTAAATATATTTTTAATTTTAAATGAAATACAATAAAAAAAAATTAAAAATTATAAGATGTTTCATCTAAATGGATAGAATCCTATTCCATTGGTCTTTTAGCATGGCTTTGGCCAAGTAGTTGTATAAAATATTTTTTATTTATTAATCATTTGGAGGGGTACGGAAAACTTGCCTAACCCATTAAAAACGAAAGCACTTATTTATATACGTTTTTTTTTTTTTTTAATATATATATATAAATAATAATTATAATAATAACTATCTATCTTATCCGAAGAACCTCAACAACCCCTTCACCCATTTCCAACCTAAACACAATATTAGATTGCATAATCAAAATTCAACCATTATTTTATTATTAATTATCCACCAACTTGTTCGAGCCAAATCTGTCCAATATATATAAACCTGTTGCCAGCTCGAGGGCTAACGTTATTTCCTTTACAAAAGAAAAAGGGTTCTTCACCCGACCCAAGACCAAGTCGGAGAGGTATACTCCTTTAGATTCCATTAATTGGTCGTATTGCAGGGGTGGTGGAATTTACCTTCTTCAACCCCAATTTTTCATTGATTTTTTTTTTTTTTTTTAGTAAAATGATAGGCCGTGGAGACCAATTTATACATGGACATAACCATAGTAATACCTATCTGCTGGGAGCTACACAGAAGGAACCTAAAAGGTGAAAATCGCAGTAACTTTCATAAGTCTGATTGAGCCATAACCTAACACAGTCTCACCAGAACATCAATAAAAATTCAAGGCAAATTTTCCATTGAATTGACAACTTGAATCATTTATCTCTAAAATTTGTCACCTTCTAAACCTTATTCCACAACAACCTTTTTCGTAAAGTTCATCACAATGCCAATTAGTCTACGCATTAATCTTACAAGATAGGCCGTCACTATTATTCAAAATATAAGCATTTTCATTTCGTCTCTTCCTCCTGTCGTTCTTATTTCTTTTGTTTTAGTTGATTTGTATTTGCTCCCAAAAAAAAAAAAAAAAATCCATTAATATATGGAGTGGAATTGGGGATTATTAATTGACAACTTGAACCATTTATCTCTAAAATTTGTCACCTTCTAAACCTTATTCCACAACAACCTTTTCGTAAAGTACATCGCAATGCCAATTAGTCTACGCATTAATCTTACCAGATAGGCCGTCATTATTATTCAAAATATAAACATTTTCATTTCGTCTCTTCCTCCTGTCGTTTTTATTTCTTTTGTTTTAGTTGATTTGTATTTGCTTCCAAAAAAAAAAAAAAAAAAAAAAATTCCATTAATATATGGAGTGGAATTGGGGATTATTAATTTTTGCATTATCTATTCGTCCGGCCAATTCCTGTTTTCTTTTTCAATTTTTTTTTTTTTTTTTTCAAATGAATAAGTTTAATTCACAGACAAGATTTATTCTAAGAACCTTCCTAGAAAAGATTTCATCACGCGTCGTTGAAAGGCAAGACTAAATTTGCCAGCTTTAATAGTCTTTGAGTCTTTCCATAATTTCGACTCGCTCTCTCTCTCTCTCTCTCTCTCTCTTTCACACACACATTGAAAAGCTAACAAGCTACAAGGACAGGCAATGTTGGACACTTGCAGTTTTCTCATTGAGTATTTCCCACTCCAACATATATATATATATATATATATATATTGGTTAGCAGATTTTCAAGTGAATTTTTAATTTTATTTAGTAATTTTTTTATTGTGTTTATCTAGCTGATTTGTGGTTGTCATTTTGGTCAATGTTCCATCAATTTATTTTTTATTTTCATATTCTTTATTGATAAATCATAACATAAAAACTTGTAATCGACTTAACCAATCACTTATTAACCGACTAACCAAGTTAAAACTATTCCTTATCGGTATGAAGTCAGTTAATTAATCAACTTAACCAACTTTTACGAATCGGTAGGCAAAAATACCCCTATTGACACTGACTGAACCAATACCTATCCCTAATTTCCTAATTTTAGCTTAAAAATTAAATTTTTTATTTTAACTACACACTTTTTCAGAACACATACGTTTGGCCTTTTTATTTTGTTTCTATATTTTGTGAGTGAACAATAGTTACCAAATATTTCTATAAATTACTAAACCAAAATAACATATGGCTAGTGGGAATAAAATGTTATAAGCAGCAAGGGTGGGGCTAGATAGTAGATAGTAGATGATAGTAGATAGTAGCAAGTGCATGGGATATTGTATAGATATCATATTGAGGAATAAACAATGAAAAGTATTTACTGTCTTTTCCCTTTCAAGGTTTGGCATTTCCAGAATGGATTATTCTTTTTGCCAATTTCACAAAATGTGGCAGTCGAAATCAATGGAATCATGCCAAAGTGAGTCACTCAAATCCACCACGCAAGCAAAGATACCCATGGAGATTTTCTACATCTAATCCACCATAAAAAAATAAAAAATGACGAGCTTTGTATTAGTCAGAGGTAGTTGGGTCATGACAGGACAACCCTCCAATTAAATGATGTCTGCTTAGAAAATGACCATTTTATGGGGCGATGAAGCATCGATCATACAATTATCTGTTATAATAATTGCCTGATTTTGGCTATGGGGCTAAAACTATATATATATTTTTCGTATATCATACGTAACCGTTAGAAGGTTAAGAAAGGGGCTCAATAATGCATCAATACGTGTTTCTTATTCAATTTATTTATTATTATTTTAAGTATTTGGAGTTTGTTTTATGGGGCCTTTCTATGAGTGCTTCAATTATTTATATGGAATAGGGGGCTTTCACCTTCCAATTCATGGGTGAAAGTAGAATTTCTGGTGCGGCAATATTATTAGTAGCGTGGACTATTTTGGGGTCGGACCCCATTAAGGTGTTAATTGGTGGCTGCTATTGTACGCATCAGGACACTGATATTGTAACAGTGGTTCCTATGAATACAAGAAAACCCTATTAAATATAGGTTAAGAGTTTGAAAAATAAATCATATGTAATTGAGCTATAGCAAATGTTACCTTATTAATATGGAAACTATTTTTTATTAAACCCTTGGGTTCACAAGCACATAACTATCTTCCATGTGTTTTTGACTCGTTAAGTCGTAGACTTACGCTTATCATTTTCACTTATATATAAAATATGTTTACTTTTTACGGTTAGTCGGTTGTTAGATAGTCAACCATACAATTAGAAGGTATGCGGCCGTAAATTAAGGATCTAGCTAGGATAGTATATGGAAAGAATATTTAAATGGTATATAAAAAGAATAAATAAAGTTATTGTAGAGTTTATTTGTGTCCTATAAAAAATATATATATATATTATAAGCTGGCACATGGATGTGAATTTTATATATATATATATATATATATATATATATAAAATCACTTTGATGAATGTTGCTTGAAAAAAAGAAATTCAGTTAAATAATATTTTATTGCCAAGTTGGCGTATGGGTTTATGACGTGGTGAGAAGTTAACAGTGTTAAAGATAGCAGCAACGGAGCGACCACGTTGATGAATGTTATATTTGTAATTTGCACGCATGCAAATGCAAGTAATAATGAGCATGTCGGCTTCTTGCCTGTGACGGCATTTTAATTCTTGACGTTGACCAAATCCTCCACTTTTGTTTCTTTCACGGGACTCAGACGGCTTATTGGCCCCCTTCTCTCATCCGCTTCTGCTCACAGCCTGACACCTGTCTCTTCTGCCCGGCTTAGGCTCTGTTTATCCCCTCCTTGTCGATCAGAATTTTGGACCTTTTTTTTTTTTTTTACTATAATAATATAAAATAAAAAAACACAAAAACGAAAGCAAAGCTAATATAATAATTTTAGAGTGAATTTTAGAATTTGGTTCTGCCTAATTTCTAAAAAATACTAAAACATAATCTTTTTATGCGCAATCAAATTGATGCTTCTATTTATTTTATCTAAATAGGTTAAATAGTCATTTCTCCAATGGACAGTTTTTCTCTAAATTTGATTCGAAGAATTTCTTTTACCCTAATTTATAAAAGTGAACATATGTCTTTTTTATAAATAATATGTGAGATGCACATGAATTTTTAATAAAATTTATTTTAATTCTGTCTATGCTATTAAAAAAATATGTGCATTTCACATATTTTTGGGACACATGTCACTTTTATAGAGTAGGTTGAAGGAATTTCTTTCAACCCAGTTTGGAGGAAAACTTTGTCCTTGGCCAATTGACAAGTATTTTTTTTTAAATATATGTTTTACACAAATAATGTTGATTTTTTATTCTTTATTTAAAATATTTGAAGTTTGATGTATATCATAGTGAAAAATGATAATTCGCGGTTATATTATGTGTTGAAATATATATAAAATACGGCAGAGAAAGAAAAGAGAGTGGAAACAGATAGATAGATATGAGTTACATTTTGTATATTTACTGTATCAAACAATATTACATAACTTTGTATTTATAGAGAGACAATAAATAATGACCAATAGATCCTAAAGTAGATCTAAACTAATTAATGAAAAAAATAAACCCTACAATAAAATATAACAAAGGAGAATAAAAATATTATAACACAAAAGGAAATAATTTATCAAGACAAATTCTCAATTTCAAATTAGGCGGTTACAACAAGAAATCTGTTGTTGGAATCGGTATAACCAATTGATTGATGATATAAAAACCATGTTGAATAGTCATAATAGGTTGGGTGTATTAATACGGAAGCAAATACAACCGCTCACGGCTTAGCAAAATAGGTTATACGCCAATCGTTAGAGCAAGGTTGAATGGAGAAGTGTCGTGTCTTTGTCCATGATATGAACTTTCTTACAAGTCTAAAAGTAAAAGCTTTACCTTAAAAATAATAATAATAATAATAAAAAAAGTCCATATAAAAATTCCGACCCATTCAAAGGGTTCAAACATTAATGGTTTTCTTCAAATAATTAAAATAACATGTTCCAAAGTATATGAAGAATCTAAATAGACGCGTATTGTCTGCAATTACCTTAAACAACAACCAAAAAAAAAAATAGTCGCAAACATAATGGCCAAACACTTCTTAGTTCTTCCCCAATTGTATGAGCAAGCTGTTAATGATACCCTTAATCGAGGCCTACATTAATATCTGCCACCAATTTATTTTTTTTAAAAGGAACTGATTAAGATTTGATTAAGCATTAACCAATAAAAATAAAATCTTTTTTTAAGTGCATGTGCCACACAGAGTCTTTGCGTGACCGCTGACTCCTAAGAGACGCTGGCGCGTTTTCCCCGCCATGACGTTGCGATTTATGTTTATATATGTCTGTACAGAAATTTTAGTATTTTTCCAATTTAAAGAATAATTATAATACAAGTATTTTGTGTTGTTTTTCCAGCAAGGTTTTTTTCTTTTTATTTGCAGGCCTCGTTTTCTTTCTATTTTTGTCTTCTTTCTATTTTTCCTTGTTTGGTCTGATGTTCTACGAAGTTTCTTATTGAGAGAGAAAAGAATTTCTTTTCCCTTGAGAGAGAGAGAGAGAGAGAGAAGACGAACACTATCGCTGGGTCTCCATTGATGAGCTCCGGAGCTTTCCCGCGATATCAATAGTCTATTTGTTCGTCTAGATCTCTCTGTCTCGCTGTTGGCAGTCCTGGTCTGGGGGGCGGGGGATTTCAATTTCCCCACATTCCTATCAATACAGGAATTGTTTGTTTTTTATAAGAAAAGAACAGCTGGAGGTTGAAAGTTCCACATCCATACGCGCACGACGCAAGAGGCCAAATGCGCGTGGACAAGCGGAGCTTCTCAAAGTCAAAATACGAGATCCGAGCCAAGTCTCCGTTCAAAGCCTTGGGTTTGCGCCATCCTTCGCAGGAAAATTCAGCCATGCGAATATTCATACGAGGACGAGATTGTTTGGGCTATATTATGGGATTGTGGTACGGTCTGTTCGATAGTTGGCTGATTTTTAAAGCTGTTTGAGAGTCTTAATTTAATCATCGATATATTTTTTTTTGGGGTTACTGGGTGTTGTTGTTCTGGGGCGGAGATTACAGGTTGTTGCTAAGGATTTGTTGGGTCGTAACCTCATAGGCATTACTAGCTTGTTTTGTCTACACCCGTGTGCTGTCTCTCGTATTAGACTCTCCCTCATATTACTTGATTTTTTTTTTCTCTCTCATTGTTTTTATTTTATTTTATCTTTCTTTGTTTCTTGGTTTCATTCATTATTATTATTTTTTTCTTTTCAAAAACTGGGTTTTTAAGCTTCTAGCGTGGAACTTTTATGGGGTTCTGCTTTTTATAGACTGGTATTGCCTTTTTTTTTTTTTTTTTTTCTTTTTTTTTTTGGGTGTTTGTGTTAGAACTTTTGTGAACTTTTGGGGGGTTAATAGTAACTGGGTATTAGTTTTGTGTATTTCTCAGAGAGAAAATTTAGTTCTTCTTAGCCAGTCGGCTTTGAAATTCTTGAAGGGTGTGGTTCTTGGTATTTGTTTTAGGCACTACATTTACTAGTTAGAGAATTTGGCTTGGAAGGAGCAAATTGTAATACTTTGTTGGGGGCTTCTCCGTGTTTTTTGTGATATTCCTATAGGGCTTAGTGAGAGCTTGGTGTTCTAGTTCTAGAGGGAACAAGAATGCCGGGTGGTGGAAAGAGAAGGCTGCGTTTTAGCAAGCTCTACTCATTCAGCTGTGGGAAGGCATCTTTGAAGGATGATGACCATTCACAGATTGGGGGACCAGGGTTTTCCAGGGTCGTCTATTGCAATGAACCGGGTGGATTTGACGCCGGGATACGCAAATATGGGGGCAATTATGTTAGGACCACCAAGTATACACTTGCCACTTTCTTGCCTAAGTCATTGTTTGAGCAGTTTAGGAGGGTGGCTAATTTTTTCTTCTTGGTTACTGGCATCTTGGCCTTCACTCCGCTCGCTCCTTATACAGCTGTTAGTGCCATCATCCCTCTAATTGTCGTTGTTGGAGCAACCATGGTGAAGGAGGGTATCGAAGATTGGCGGCGAAAGCAGCAGGTACCAGTTTTTGCTTGTCCAGTTTGGTTATATTAATTGATCCTCATCTTATGGGTTTAATTGTTTCCTGAGGTTTTCTATCGTTCTTGTTCAAATTACAATATGGTTTGAATAGAATCAAAACAAACCATACCAATTGAAGAGTCTCCAATACCTCAAAGTAATGGTAGAGGATTTCCCTTCTTGTCGTTTACTCCTTTTTTTTTTTTAAAAAAAAAAATCTGAAAAATGTCTTGGAAATCTGTGAATCGGTGAGTGTCGTAAGGCTTAAGGCATCAACGACTTTGATGAAAGTTTTTGTGATGTTACCAACAAGATTTGTAAGAAAAACTATAGATCCTCTGTGAAATCTTCTTAACACACTGCAGAGAGGATATGGGTAACTTGAAGTCATCTGTATAGATTCATGGCATATTGTGTTGCTTTCGGTAGGTGATGTGTAATTTGACAAAAGTGTTTGGATCACATGATCTGTATAGGATGCTAATATTCTCTCCTGCATTGTTGATTTTGACTACCACAGCTCCAAACTCGAATGATTTTGAAAATGAAAAAAAAAAAATTATGTTTCTATTTACTTAAGAGTCACTAGATCATATCCAATTCTTCTTCAATCTGCACAATACTAATTATATGACAGCTATATTCTCTTGCTTGCAGTCAAAGATCTTTACTTGACAACATTGGCCAAAGTGATAACAATCTATACATTGTTCGTTCTTTCTGGCAAGCTCTTACACCTGGGTATATAATTTTGCAGGATATTGAGGTGAATAATAGAAAGGTTAAAGTGCATCAACGTGATGGAGTTTTTGATTATACTGTATGGAAGAACCTGAGAGTGGGGGATATAGTAAAGGTGGAGAAGGATGAATTCTTTCCGGCGGATCTACTCTTGCTTTCATCCAGTTATGATGATGCAATCTGCTATGTTGAGACCATGAACCTTGATGGGGAGACAAATTTGAAATTGAAGCAAGCATTGGAGGTTACTTCACAGTTGCATGAGGATTCCAACTTCCAGGACTTTAAGGCTACTGTTAAATGCGAAGACCCCAATGCACATTTGTATGCTTTTATTGGAAGTCTGGAGTTTGAAGAGATACAATATTCCCTGTCCCCTCAACAAATTCTTCTCAGAGACTCTAAACTCCGAAATACGGACTTCATATATGGGGCTGTTATCTTCGGCGGTCATGACACAAAGGTTATGCAAAATTCTACTGATCCCCCTTCAAAGAGAAGCAAAATTGAGAAGAAGACGGACAGAATTATCTACTTCTTGTTCTGTATTCTATCTCTGGTGGCATTTGTTGGATCTGTTCTCTTTGGCATTGCAACTGAAGATGACTTAGAAAATGGGAGGTCAAAAAGGTGGTATCTTAGACCAGATGATTCTACAATTTTCTTTGATCCCAAAAGAGCACCAATTGCAGCATTTTTTCACTTTCTAACAGCCCTAATGTTATATAATTACTTTATTCCAATCTCCTTATATGTGACAATAGAAATTGTCAAAGTTCTTCAGACCATCTTCATCAATCAAGATATGAACATGTACTATGAAGAGGCTGACAAACCGGCACATGCCCGTACCTCAAATTTGAATGAGGAACTTGGCCAAGTTGACACGATACTTTCTGATAAGACTGGAACTTTGACCTGCAATTCAATGGAGTTCATCAAGTGTTCCGTGGCTGGGACAGCTTATGGTCGTGGTGTCACAGAGGTTGAGAGGTCTATGGATAGAAGAAAAGGCTCACCTGTGGGTAAGGAAAATGTAAATGGAGTCAACCCCATAAAGGATACTACTGATTCAAAGTCACCCATAAAAGGCTTCAATTTCAAAGATGAAAGGATCATGAATGGAAACTGGGTTAATGAGTCTCATGCAGATGTCATTCAGAAGTTTCTTCGTGTGTTGGCAATCTGTCATACTGCCATACCTGAAGTGGATGAAGATACGAGGAAGGTTTCATATGAAGCTGAATCTCCGGATGAAGCGGCATTTGTGATTGCAGCAAGAGAAATTGGTTTTGAATTCTTCAGACGGACCCAGACTAGCATATCAATATATGAGTTGGATCCGGTGTCTGGCAAAAGAGTTGAAAGGTATTTCTCATTGCATTTCTTATAAAATGGGAGATTAGAATTAATGTATGCTATACTCGTTGGCTGCCATTTGTCATGCCTATGGATTCACCTGAGTACCCAGTTCACAGGGCCCTTTTATGATTTTGCACCTTCTTCGCACTGGGCACATCCATTTTGGTATTGTCATTGTGATGTGTGTCTCGTGGTGGACACAGATCCCTAAAGAATGGGGTTAGATACTCCCTCTGCCCACTCTTTCTGTGGCTCCTGCTATTTATTTTATGCTTGACAAATACTTAAATCACAACAGACTATATCTTCAATGAATAATTTCCTTTTGCAGGTTGTATAAACTGCTGAATGTTTTAGAGTTTAATAGCTCAAGGAAGCGGATGTCTGTGATAGTAAGAAGTGAAGAAGGACAAATACTATTGCTTTGTAAAGGTGCTGATAGGTAGGTGATCAACTATCCTGAAACCTCAGATGTGTCATTATCTACTTTTTTCACCCTAACACATTTTCCCATGCAGTGTCATGTTAGGAAAGCTTGCCAAGAATGGTAGGGAGTTTGAAGAGGAGACCAGGAAGCATGTAAACGAGTATGCTGATGCAGGCCTGAGGACCTTGATACTTGCCTATCGTGAACTTGATGAAGAACAATACAAAGAGTTCAATGAGAAATTCACTGAGGCAAAGAATTCAGTTAGTGCAGATCAGGAAACATTGATTGATGAAGTATCAGAGAAGATTGAGAGTGATCTAATTCTTCTTGGTGCCACTGCTGTTGAGGACAAACTCCAAAATGGGGTGGGTTGAATACTAATTGCTAATCAATTTACCTGTTTAATTGATTATGGGGATTTGGGAATGATGTTTCTTCTATTGCGCTCTTCAGGTTCCTAATTGCATTGACAAGCTTGCCCAAGCAGGAATCAAGATTTGGGTTTTGACTGGAGATAAGATGGAGACTGCCATCAATATTGGGTATGATTTCTGGGTTTGATTGTTATTCTGACTTTGAGGTGAGGCCTACTTCTCATACTAATTTTGAAGATATCTAACTTAAATATATAAATTTGCAGTTTCGCTTGTAGTTTGCTTAGACGAGGAATGAAGCAGATTATAATCAATTTGGAAAGTCTTCAAATGCAAGCATTGGAAAAGGCAGGAGATAAGTCTGCCATCATCAAGGTAAATTTGTATTTAAGTTTTTGATTCCTTTTCTTCAGATGAGATAGTTTACTTTTTGAGAATAGAACTTATAGTTTTTGCAAGCAAGTTGCCTTTTACAAAAGGGGAGCCTGATGAGATACTATGAGGTTAATGTGACTCTGGTTGACCAAATTCTGATGTGTTTTATGATTATGCAAAGACTGACTTGTCAACCTAAATAATGTGGTTGCTTCACTTTAGTACCCACTGGATGAGAAATGCGTATTAGCCTAATGTAACACAGTGGTCAATACATATCATGCTTTGCAATTTCTACGTTTTCAGTCGTTTAGTTCAAATGTGGGAATCATGTCTACACTTACTACATCAACAAAATTCTTCTTTAGCCTTATCTTTATTTTGGTAGTGCCAATTACTAGCATTTTATTGGGTCACCACTAGTGGTTTTTTGGGAAGGATTTGCTTTATATTAGTTTTTTTTTTTTCTTTTTCCAAAAGCTCCATTGACTCTGTCTCTTCTTCCCATTTCTGCATCTCCTCATGTGTAAATAATGAATGGAGATGGTACTGATGTGGCATTCTTTCTGGAGGTAGAAAGATGAATGTCTCAATCATGAAGGTTTATAACTGAATCTGTGTTATATGAGAATTGTTCAAGTCTGCAAAAGGAGGAAGGAATAAAGGGTAATCTACTAGATAAGGAATGGAAAAGTATGTATCTCTACAGAAGAGCATGCTTGTGCCAGGACACATAAACAGAGTGTGTCCTTTGTGCTTAACATGGGGTCAACATATTTGTTGAAGCTCAAGGCTTCAGTCATTAATGCTGTGATACTTAATGGAATTAGAATCATGATATCTTATAAATCCTTTTTTTTTTTCTTTTTTTTTTCTAATCAAAGTGGGAGAGGGGGAAATGATATCTTATAAATCAATGTAGATATAATATTGATGGGAGTATTCTGATTCATTATTTAGGCATCAAAGGACAGTGTTGTCCGTCAGATAATTGAAGGGAAGAATCTGCTTACTTCATCACGTGGGAGCTCCGAGGCATTTGCTTTGATCATTGACGGGAAATCACTTGCTTATGCTTTAGAGGATGATTTGAAGAAAGCATTTCTAGAACTTGCTACTGGTTGTGCATCTGTTATATGCTGCCGCTCATCACCAAAACAGAAGGCACTGGTGGGTTTATATTTTTTTCAATGTCTTTAACATCTTCAATAACTTTTCTTCATCATATTTGTTTTTTTAAAACCTAATTAGCATTTAGGAGTAATTTGATTTTCCTGCTGGAAAAAAAGGTTACAAGACTAGTAAAATCTGGAACGGGGAAAACAACGTTAGCGATTGGTGATGGTGCCAATGATGTGGGAATGCTTCAAGAAGCAGATATAGGAGTTGGAATTAGTGGTGTTGAAGGAATGCAGGTACTCAATTGATTGTTATACGTTTTATGTTGAATCATGTAGAAAACCTTTGTTACTTGGAAGAAAAAAAATTGTAGAAAACCTTTGTTTTTTGTTTTTAATTGTGTTTCTCATTCCTTATACTCTTTTCTTAATACTTATTTTTTAATTCAGGCGGTCATGTCAAGTGATATTGCAATTGCACAGTTCCGATTTTTGGAGCGTTTGCTACTTGTGCATGGACATTGGTGCTACAGAAGGATCTCATCAATGGTAATCATTCTTATATGTGGATTTAGGCCAACTTTTAAATTTTTAAATTTTTATAATTAAGAATGAATTGAAATTTTTTTTGATAAGTAAAAAAAAAAAAAAAAAAAAAGAATTGAATTGAAGCACCATGAAAAAAAAAAAACTACATTGGGGCATATCCCAGGCAACAACAACAATTACAATGTTGGAACCTCAAAGCACGTGCTAAATCAAAAGAAGCAATGCAAGCTTAAGAACTAAAGACATCCCAAGACAAGCCCCAAGAGCGGGATAATCGACTATTATCCTGGGCAATTTAGGCAAACTTGAGAGTTCAAAATATGGAAAAAGTTACTTTTTAAATTTTTCTTCACAATTGTCAAGCTTTATGTAAAGATCTAATTACTAAGGTCATTCTTCTATTGGCAGATATGTTACTTCTTCTACAAGAATGTCACATTTGTTTTCACTCTCTTCTTGTATGAGGCTTATGCATCATTCTCTGGACAACCTGCATACAATGATTGGTTTTTGTCACTCTATAATTTATTCTTCTCATCAATTCCGGTGATTGCTATGGGAGTTTTTGACCAGGATGTTTCTGCTAGGTATTGTCTCAAGGTATGTTAACTGTCTAACACATGGATTCAATTATGTCTATTTTGATGGTTAATGACAATACAGTCTCAAGAATTTTATTTTATTTTCTATATAGAATAACAAAATGTTTCTTTTTCTTTTTTTGCCTGGAAAAAAGGGGACAGAGAGGGGTGGGGGGGAAGGAGGAACTTGTAACTTCTTATTATTGTGGTAAAGATAAGAACCAGATAAAAATGTTACACATGCATCTTGCCTAGTCCTACCAATAGACCATTAATTCTGAGGGCCCCAGGGTGGTGTTGATTTTTTCCCTTTGTGGATAAATAAGTATGGGGGCTCCAAGTTTTGGCATCACATTGAGAACACTTGGGAACCCCGTTCTGATGCCATTGGCCAAACAGGCCATTGTGTGGCTTTAAGAACTGTTAGGAATTTCAAATGGTATGTGCTGTTATATGTCCATTATTTAGGACTGTTAGATTACTTGGTGGAAGGCAGAAAATTAAATCTATTTTTTAGAATCCACTAGTGGCAAACAACCAAAGCCCCCTTATTTATCACTGGAGTAACATATATTTAGCTATGACTTTACATTTTTGGTTTTTTATTAAATGCTGATGTAATGATTATTCCTTGTTTTCCCTGGCAGTTTCCTCTATTATACCAAGAAGGGGTGCAAAATATCCTTTTCAGCTGGCGCCGAATACTCAGCTGGATGTTAAACGGGTTTTGCAGTGCCATAATAATTTTCTTCTTCTGCACGAAAGCGCTGGAGCTCCAGGCTTTCAATAGTGATGGACAAACTGCTGGGAGGGATATTTTAGGGGGAACAATGTATACATGTGTTGTTTGGGCTGTGAACTTGCAGATGGCACTCACTATAAGTTACTTCACCTTGGTGCAACATGTTGTCATCTGGGGTTCGATTATTGTCTATTACATTTTCCTCTTGGCATATGGAGCCATGCCTCCTTCCATTTCTACAACTGCTTACAAAGTCTTCATCGAAGACCTTGCCCCAGCCGCTTCTTATTGGCTTGTCACTCTTGTCGTGGCGATCTCAACCCTAATACCCTACTTCTGCTACTCAGCAGTTCAGATGCGCTTCTTTCCTATGTACCATGAAATGATACAGTGGATAAGGTATAATGGCCAATCAAATGATCCCGAGCATTGTAATATGGTGCGGCGAAGCTCGTTCCGATCAACAACCGTAGGCTTCACAGCTCGCTTGGCAGCAAGGACAAACCGCCAGAAACATAAGAGCAGTAGGTGATATTTGTGAATTTGTTCTTTGATGGTCAGCTGCCAAAAAATGCCGGTTGGAAATATCTGGCGGACCTGAGAAATTTGGCCGCCGGATATGACTCCATCTAATATGAGCTATTTATTGATTCTACTTGGATTTGAGGTACGACCCAGAGATTACCCTTGCAAGATAACTGTATAGTAGCATGACTCATCTGTTACATATCTTAGGGAAAAAAAAAGTTGCCCGAAATATTTGAAGTTTTTGCCTTTTGCCCATATGAGATTACACATCTCTTAATTAAGCCATGTATTTTGTATTTTTGAAATGTTATACAGAAAAAAGTAAATTCAAGACGAGAATAGAGCCTAGCCTACCCTGTTTTTCCTGTACTATTTCTTTTCAGCTCTTTACAATATACACTACTGTTTTTTTTTTTTTTACATATATATTCGTTATTTGTCCATGTTTGCTTTTGTTTCCAACTTCAAAGGGCCCTTACCGCTCTGCAACTGATAAACTCCATTGAAACTCATGTGACAAACAGATAGCATGGCAATGGACTTGCATTAAAATATGTTTTTCAATGATAAATTAAGTAACTTACATAAAAATAAAATAAAGGGCTTTGGCTTGTATCCTGTCTACCCCAGGAAAATGCATGTGGCCTTCTGGGGCATTCCTTTGAATACCGATTAATATGGTTAAGGGTGCATTTGATCATTTCTCTCTGAAATATTTTTATTTCGTCAATGATCCCATTATTATATATTAACTAGCTCATAACCCGTGTTATGCGCGGGGTTTTTTATTATAATTTAATTTTAAAATTTAAACACATCATTTTTCATTATAAGTTAAAAAGACGTATAAAAATATATATCATCTCTTTAAATAAAATAAATAAATCTTTGTTCCTATAACTATAAGTATATATAATTTTAAATGAATAGTATAAAGAAAAAAAATTAGCAAGAAAATATATATATATATATATGGTTGAAAATCCTAAACTTATTAATTAATATACATATTAAATTGATTAAACGTATTAATACACAATAATTTGATTTATATTATTTGTTTCCTTATTTGATTGGGACATTAATAATACTTAATTTATTGAATAATTTATATATGAAAAACTCTTGAAATATAATTAACGCAATTAATGATGCTAATTAATGACTGGAAAAACGGGTTCACTCTTCAAAAATAGGTTAAAAAATTATGCCTTAAAAAACTGGTTTACCCTTTAAAAAAAAGAGAAATGTTAGGGGTTAATAAGTTACCATCAACTATTGGATTTGTGGGGTCCATCATTAACTTATGTGGAATTTACATAAGTTTACAAATTCAATGGTTGATTGTAAGAAAATATGAGTCAAATATGGAGAACTTATTCACTCCTAACACTTCACGCCACATGTCACAATTTTAAGGCAGGGGTTTCGGCATATATATAATTATAAGAAAATGTTAGATGTTCTTCTAGTGTTCTCCTGATGTCCCCCCAATTGTGATGTGATTTTTAAAATCACTAATAGATTAAAAGTCAATAATGATAATCTCAAATTCAACGATAATTTTAAAAATCACATCACAGTTGGGAGGACATCAAGAGAACAAGAGAAGAATACTTAGCATTTCCCATATGTATATATATATATATATATATATATATATGATAGGAATTATCAGTTCACTAGAACCTGTTCCTTACATGGGGTTACGAAATGGTTTTGAATGAAAATTGCAATGGGCTGGGGCTACTTCGAGGGTAGTCCAATCTCCATACACCATATTTGGGTTTAAAGAATTCAGAATGCCCAATTACAAAGAAACTACTCTTTTTTCTTTTTCCAAATCATACAATGAAACTACTCTATTTATACATGTAACATCACTCAACTAGGTCCAATTTCGCTACCAACCATTTTACAATCCGTTATAATTCGATTTTCACAAGAAAAAAAAAAAATGACATGACGGGAGAAGTAAACCCGTAGAAGAGTCAAGACAACGATGACAAGGTTGAGTTGAACTATAATTCAAATTCCAAAATCAGCATTAGAGCGTACATTTTTTTATTTATCTCGTATACATTTTTATTAAGTTAAGCATACTTACTCAATTCACTCAAAGATAGATAAAGCATTATAAACGTGTAAAATAATAATAATAATAATAATTTACTTTCCATATTCCAAATGGAGTAATTTTATATTAAAATGTCCAGAGCAGCTTTAATATGGAAGGACATCAGTCATTTTCATGTCACAGCAAGACAGTCACAAAAAAAAAAAGAAAGAATTAGTGACAAACTAAAAATAATACAGAATATACAACTTGTGTTAAATCATTTTGCACTGAATGAGAGGGATTGAGGTGTCTTTGATTTGCGTCTTCTCCTTCGGATTCAATCATCGTACACTGTAAATCATGGTCATCTCTATATTGGTCTCTAAATTCACAAACAAACAAAAACAGAATCCCCCCAAAACAAAGGGGAAAAAAAAAAACTACAGGCGTAGAAAAAGTCAACAGGACCATGCCAAACTCAGCCGCCAAAGGGAATTTTCTAGGCATCGGGATCTACGCCTTCGAGACGGTGAGGCCAAGAAAATCGGAGGCGGATTTGGCCATGATGGTGGAGAACTCGCTAAAGCTAATGACGCCGTCGCCATTGGTGTCGGCCTCGCGCATCATCTCGGAGAGCTCGCGGTACGTCAAAGGGTGACCCATTTTGGCCATGGATCCGGCGAGCTCGGCGGCGGTGATGTAGCCGTTGCCGTCGCGGTCGAAGGAACGGAAAACCTCCAAGAGCTGCTCCTGGTTGATGAGTACCTGCTCGCTCATGTCGGGCATGATAGCTCTGACGAGCTCGTCGAACTCCACGGTGCCGTTGCCGTTGGCGTCCATGTTGGCCTGCAGGACGTGAAGCTGGTCGCCGGAGGGCTTGAGGCCAAGGGATCGGAGAAGCGCCGCCAGCTCCAGGTGGGTGAGGCTGCCGTCCGAATCCATGTCGAAGCGCATGAAAATGTCCTTCAGTTGCTTCAGCTGCTCGGATTGGAGCGTCGCCATCAATAGGAGATCAACGAAGAGAGAAAGAAGATGATGGCGTTCGAGTTTTTGTGGGTCTGTTTGGTTTTGGGTTTGTTTAGGATGTGGGGTTTGTGTTTTTCTTTTGTTTTAACGATGTTGGAAATTTGGACTGGTTCAAACTGTACATCATATCTGAAGCGCGTTGACAATATTTACACAAAGTGAATATTATAGCACCGGGAGGGAGATCCAACGGTGACAAAATGATTATGAGCGAATAAGTTTGTGAAGAAGTTTCATGGAAGACAGAAATGGACACAAGCAGCCTCATGGGATGATGCCATGTGTGAGCTGGGATTTTCTATTTATTTATTTTTTTTAATTGGGTTATTTTGTTTGCATTATTGAATTGGATGGCTGTGATTATATATATATATATATATATATATATAGGTCAATTTTTTCTTTTATAGCTCACCACAAATTAATTTAATGGGATTTAAATGAATTGAATAATATTGTTGGTAGGTAGGCAACTACCAACTGTATAATAAAATTCTCCCCATCTTTCAATTTCAATAAGAAACAAGCAAACAGGACCTAAGAAAATGTTGAGATGCTATGTATAAGAGAAAGAGCCAATCATTTCAATTATTTGATATTCTACATTAATATCATCAAATTCACAACTTGTGAAGCTCCCTGATCCTTTCCTACCCCAGAAGCTTCCAAATGCAAACTCCCCCTTCTGAGACAGCTCCTCTAACACCTTCTCAACTTCTTCCATGCAACCATGGTGGTGGCCTCCATCCATGCCCAACCTCTCAACTTGAATGCCAAGAGACCCTACAAAAAAACCATCTTTGTATTTTCCCATTTCCCTTCCTCCTGTTATCCTCCCACCCACCACCTCCTTTCTTTGTCGCAGCTTCTTCCTAGCATATTCTCTCGTCTTACGAATCAGTTTGGAAGGAAGCTTGAGCAAGACGAAGATGACAATCTGTAGGATCAAGCATTGGCAGCAACACGACACGACAACACAGTCTGCGGCGAGCATGTTCAGGTCCTCCATGGCTGTGAATTAAAAAGCTGGAAGGAGGAGTTGATGAATGGTGAAGAAAATGCTTTGAAGGAATAAGTCCCTTCTCCTATTGGGAGGTAGTAGGAAGGGTGAAGCAACCATAATCATACGTGGCAATTGGCAAAGCTACGAAACAGTTATCAATCCTGCCCTCAAATTAGAATATAAGAGAAATATCAGATGTCAAGGAAACATCGGCTGTCATATAATTCTTACTTAAATTCTACGTTTCAGTACAAGGTTTCTTGGCCAACTTCAAGCCTTAGGTGTCATGGAGTTTTCTTTCTAAGGAAGGTCTGTCTCTCTGCCCTCATAATTATGTTTAGAATAATTGTAACTTAATATGGTATTAGATCAAAGATATGAATTCTACAATATGTGTCATAGTTTTTTCAACATTTTTTTTTTATGAGAAAAAGAAATAATCAAATTTAATCTATAGTTTTTTTTTTTTTTTCCTTTCATGGAGGAAAGGAATTCTCATCCGTGTGTGTATACCATGACTTAAGCCACCATGAAAACCTCCCACATGCAGTTCAGATGTTGATTATATATTTACATGTCTTGATCATCTGACGTGGTACTTTTCCCTTTCTGTTTCTTCCTTCTTTTTTTGTTCTTTGTAGGGGCGTGAGGATATTTACATGTTCTGCTATTCAGTATTCTTTTCCTCCATGAAAGTGAATGCAAGAGAAGAGAAGAGAAGAATCTAACAGTAACAAAACTGAAAAATGGCTTTATTAACACCACCATGGATACTGGTGGAAACAAATTCTTTTTCATCTGTAATTACACGAGCAAAATTGAAGTACAAAAGCACCAAAAGTATATGTGGAGCTAAAATGGAACCTAGTTACAAGAATCAAGGGTTTAAA
This sequence comes from Corylus avellana, assembly GCF_965113065.1. NCBI lineage: Eukaryota > Viridiplantae > Streptophyta > Magnoliopsida > Fagales > Betulaceae > Corylus > Corylus avellana. Next base: position 30,561,224 of record NC_142493.1, read on the forward strand.
TTTCACTCTCTACAGCTGATAAACCGGTACAGAAGTGCATCTCAGCTACGCCGAACTCTGAAATTAAACCCGCTTGAACAGAGCTCCAGCTCGGTTTGACAAACCCTCCTAGTTCAATTTCATCATCTCTCCAATATTTACCATGTCATTCTTAACTATCCAAGCTATCGTGGCTAAAAAAATCTGTACTATGATTTTGACTACCGAATGCCATCCTCCGAAACAATCTGGTTTCTGCGGATTGTTGTGCGGAGTCAAATATCTCGCTTTCCCCCACTCTCATTCCATTAGATAGATCAGCAGCAGCTAAACTATCAAAGGCTCTAACAACCTGAGAAGCATAAGAATGCCAAGAAAGATGATTTGCATGCATCTGTGTCCTAACATCAGGAATGACATAAATAAAATGAAATAACATTAAATTTGATTACCTGTCCCATTCGTGGCCTCTTGGCAGATGAATGTCGCACACAAGCAGCGGCTATCTCAACCATGCGCAACATTTCACTCTCAACAAAATTCATTTTGAGCCTTGGATCGGCCAAATCATTAAATTCCTCATTATCAAGTGCATGACTTAGCAAAGGTCGAGCCTGAAAGATAAAAGTGGGTTTTTGGTTAGGAGGGGTTGACTCAGCTGGAAGATTACAATGTGGTTGATTGCACAGGTTTTTTCTTTCCAAGTTTTCACACATTCCTTCTTCACATATGGTTGATACGTTTAGTGCTTCTAACATTCCTTTTATGCATGCATCTTAATAAAATATATATTCAATTAAATCACAAAATCTTTTCTGTGCAAAGATATTCAAGTGTTCCTACCTAGATATGAAAAATAAGCAGTCAAGGAGTTATTTAACTGGTTTGCAACTTTCTTCTGGAGTTAGAATACGCAAATTGTCTTTCAAACTATTCCCTGATTGCAGACTTTCTGGGAATACAACGAACAAAGCTTCTTCAGAATTCAGGCTAAAAGGTACCTCATTTCTAGACTATCATCTCTACACTAAGATCTAACGGGGAGGTCCAGCTTCATGCTTTCTTCTTTATCAAGAAGTAACAATGATTATAAAGAAATAAATAAAACAAATTAGAAAAGAAAGACTAGTGCACAGGAGCTGTACACCCTAACCTCACTAGTGTCACATTCTAAAATCAAAAAGACGAAAAGGTTCAAAAAAGAATGACAATGGAAGTGGGCTGAGTGCAGCAAATCAAACAGACAATAGTCCTGCTGTCAACCTTTTCTACCAAACAAAACTGAGTATTGATAACAGAATAAATGGCAAAAGCAGCAAAAAAATATAATAGATTCTAAGTCATGACATATTACTCAAAAGTGACAACTGCAGCCAAGAAGATTAGTTTAATGAATCATTGACGCGTTCCTAAATATTAGTTTAGCAATATCAAGTCAAGATACTTTGTATCCAGCAGCGAGAGAAAACTTTTAACAAAATTGCGTTTAACATATTTACCCATTCAACCAGACTCTCATCTCCCAAGGGTTGGGATGCATCCACAGGCTTCCTTCCAGTTATTAGCTCCAGAAGCACAACTCCAAACGAATATACATCAGATTTATCAGTCAATTTGCCACTTGATGCGTATTCAGGGGCCACATATCTGAAACCAACACAGTCAATACATAATGGATCTGAAAAAACAAAAAAGGTTTTCGATAAGCAAATATACTTCAACTAGTATATATCCCCAACCCTTGATTGGCATATTGTGACACACCAGAAAGTTAGTCCCCCATTAGGTGGGTTGATTGTGAAAGTGTTGCATAGGTGCTACATCTTATATTGGTTGCTTAATAAGTAAGACCGGACTTTATAAGTGATCTCAAGGAGCTCAATCATAACTTTGATTAGTCATTTTGAAATAATAGTATAGATGTGACTAGCATTTTCTTTGGGTCGTGACACATATGGACAGGTTGCTTACCCAAAAGTTCCGATGACACGGGTGGATATATGTGTATTTGCATCAAGAGCTAGTTTGGCAAGCCCAAAGTCCGAAACCTGTAAAGTGAAAAGTAATCTATAGGGCACCAAATCTACACAAAAAAGAGTAATTCTGATTGTAGCTTAAGAAAAACACATGCATACCCGAGCTTCAAAGTTGTTATCTAAAAGAATGTTTGATGACTTGATATCCCTATGAATAATTCGAGGATGACCTGTTATATGCATAAGATTAAACAATGTAAATAACAAGTATTGACAATAAAACGGAAACTCGTCAACAAAAAAAAAAAATTTAATCTCTTGTGCTAAAACTTGGGTGCACTTGCCAAGGTAAAGATCATATGGTTACAAGTTTCAACTCCCATTAGCTTAATTGTTACCTGTACTAGTCAAGCCCACGTTCCATGTATGCTTCTAAGAAATAATTTTCAAAAATGTCATGGTTAATATTGAACATTAGAAACTTTATCCCCAAAGGATCATCGTGACATTTAGAATTGAAAAATGGTAACTGGAGATAACATGCCTTTTCCTGGTCAACCAATATTAGAGAAAAAGCAGATCATTTTTGAACAAACGACAAGCCCACTAATCTTTTCATCCCCTGCCTCCTTCTATGAGGTTGGATTATATTCAGGGTGAATATAAGTGTCTTTCCTCATTATATGACTGCATATAAACTCTTTTTTTTTTTTTTTTTTTAGCAGATTAAATTAAGGTTTGACCAATATGCCATTGTTTCAAGACATCATAGCCCAATCTTTTCCTGGGACTGTATCTGTAGAGGCTAAAATTATTAGATGTTGTTAAGAGGACTAATATAATACTAAACAAGGTGAGTGGTATCTTTATATTTGAAAAGGTACCAGTGTGAAGGGAATCTGGTTACTATCGGTATGTTTCATTGGGCGGCAGCTATTAGGTCACTTATTTTGAGTTACGGATACACAAGGCCAAAACATGTTTGCCAGGTGTGCAGAAAATAAGTATAGATAATTACAGTCTTCATGGAGATAAGCTATTCCACGAGCCGCACCAGCAGCAACCTTCACACGTGTTGCCCAGTCCAGAACCGGCACACCTTCACCTACAAAATGTAAGGAGCAAAGCACAAGATCAGTAACCAATTATCACTAACTGGTACTCCAATGCTTGGCTATGGACTTACCTTGAAGATGGAAATAAAGGGTATTGTTAGGGACGTAGTCGTAGATAAGCAGCCTTTGGTTCTCAGAAATGCAGTAGCCCACTAATGAAACCAAATGGCGGTGGTGTATGCGACTAATAATCTCAACTTCAGCTTTAAATTCTCGCTCGCCCTGACCACCACCAATTTTTAGCTGCTTTACTGCTACCTCTCTCCCATCTGGTAGGTGTCCCTTGTACACACAACCAAATCCACCTTCACCCAGAAGATTCTGATTTGAAAACCCGTTTGTGGCCTTGACTAGTTCTTCATACGTAAACCATGACCTTGAATTGCCTAATCCACCTGCTTCTGCTGGAGAATACACAGAATCGCTGCCAGAACCACTTTGCATAAGCGGAGCTGAAGAATGTGTCTTTGTAATGGATGAATCTGGACAAGTTACAAAAACTTCTTAATTCATTTAATGCCCTCACATTCACAATCATTTAATTTCATACTTTTTTGAAAGAAATAACATGAATTAACTATCCCCTAACCGATTATAGCTATCCAATAACTTTAACCTACAGTTTGACTTCTGTGTAAACTTTGGTCCTGGTGTCAATTTTGTCTCTCAACATTTAATCATGTCAACTTAGTTCCTTTACTTACTAAATTATGTCACTGAAATTGTCCAAGCCATAAAGTTTCATTGGCACGGAAACTTATATCACATAATTTAGGTTATGTGAGAGGCAAGGCACAAAAACTGCACCCATGTCCCTCTTCGTTTGCTTCCTTCCATCGCCCTTTGGAGCTCCTTCACCAGAACTTGGTCTTTTCTTCCCATTAGTGTTTTTTTTGACGACCCCCCACCAGCAGGTGCTCTGTTGTCATAGATCTTGTTACTTACATCACCATGTCAGATAAGCTGTCTGCCCTACATTGCCATTTCAGCTAAGTTATGTGATATGAGTTTCCATGTCAGCAAAACTGATGACGTGGACACTTTCCATAAGCCAAGTAAGAAATTCCTGTCCTCCAGCTGCCAGTAACATTGACACAAGTAAATGTTCATGGACGAAATCGACACAAAAGCCAAAGTAGGAGGAAGAAAGTAGTAGGTTAACGATAAATATATAATAAATACAACCTACTGTAGTTATACATAAAAAAAATGTCCAGATGAACTTATTATCTATATGGGTGGAATACTTCAACCCCCTCTGAAATTTGTTGAAAATCCACAAATCTCCCTCTTCTAAAAATTATTCAGACCATTCATGTGTTTCATACCTGGTATACACTGCAATCCAATTCATCACTCATGCAGACAAAAAATGTTAATGACACTACTAAATAATGTCATAAGCCTAAAATAACCTTATTCCATTATTATAGAGTTCTTGTAAGCCCTTTTTCTGCTCCAAAACTCTCAAACCTATACAGTCTAGCCACCATGCAGCTCTTATTTTTTTTCTCAAATGAAGCATGATTCTAACTTTTTGATGAGGGTAGAATTTTCAATTTGCATTTTATGTTGACAAAATCATTCTGTGCAAAAGTGCAATTTCAGAAAATGCAAGAGAGTCCACGTATTCACCTAAATCAAAGGAAGGTTGGAGTATTTTACCCTCTTTCTTTTCTCAAGGAAAGAGAGTGAGTAAAAAAAAAAAAATGCAAACAAACAGTGACACCAAAATTTCTCATTCTCTAACGAATTTATTTACTTAAATGATAAGACATTATGATGGTTGGATTTACACATCACTGAAAGGGGTCTAAGTTCATGTACTAGTTAGCCATAACCCTACTCAGAGGAAGAAAGCACATCTAAGAAATCCCATAGAAACCAGTACTCCAAAATTGAGTATCCAAAGTGTGACTATCCCTCAGAAGTATAACATGCAAAAAGTACCCATGAGACAGGAAAAGACAGTCAGTTACATCCAAAGCGATATTTATAACAATTTACCTGATTTTGGAGAAGGGTACAGAGGGGATGGCATGACATAACCACCAAGTCCAGAACCTCTTTTTTTTCGCTTCCTTATGCACCAGACAGCCATTCCAATGAGGCCAAGCACTATGATTCCCGTCACTGCAGCAATAGCCACTAAGCCTGCAGTACCAATACTCCCATTACCAGTGGATGTTGTCTTAGGATTAGTATTGTTTGTAGCTGGAACATTTGACGGTGGGATTGGATTTTGATTAGGAGATGGGGGAGACAGGGATGGTGGAGAAACAAGTGATGAAGGAGGTGGTGCCACTTGTATGATGGATGGTGGGGGTGATGACTTTGCAGAGGAGTTTGAAGGTGAAGGAGTTGGTTGAGAACCAGGTGGAGTAAGACTAGGAGGTGGAGGTGCATTGCTGGGGGGTACAGACGCCGGTGGAGAAGGTGAATTTTCAGGAGTTGATGCTGGCGGTGGAGGTGAACTTTGGGATGGACCAGATGCTGGTGGTGGGGGTGAATTTTTAGGTGGTGGCGAATTCTTGGGTGGCGTAGATGATGGTGGTGAATTTTGAGGGGGCTCTGACGGTGGGGGAGCTGAATTCACTGGTGGTGTTGATGATGGAGGAGGAGGTGAGCTCACTGGTGGTTTAGGTGGTGATGTAGGAGGTGCACTTGCTGGGGGACTAGATTTTACAGGGGGTGGAGGTGAACTTTCTGGAGGATTTGATGGTAGAGGTGGTGGAGAATTAGAGATGGGTGGAGGAGGAACATTGGATGATGGAGGTGACGGTGATGTAGGAGGATCCGATTGAGAAGAAGGAGGAGATGGTGATGTTTTAGGTGCCAATGGGGGTGAAGTCCCAGAAGGAGAGGTTGGAGGAGGTGATGTTGTAGATGGCAATGGAGATGAAGCCCCTGAAGGGGGTGATGGAGGTGATGTTGGAGGAGCTGTTGGAACAACAGGAGGGGCCTGAGGCGGAGGGGATGAAGTTGAAGGGCTAGCAGGGTCGGGTGGATTATCACTGGGCTGCGATAATGGGGAAGCTGTAGAAGGGGATGGAGGAGGAGGAGAAGAGGTTTGTGGGGGTGGGCTGGTGCTGGAGGGTGGTGGAGAACTGGTGGAAGGTGACGTTGTGGTAGAAGCTGGTGGCACAGCCGAGGGTGACGAATCCGGAGATGGCACCGTGCTTGCCATCTATTCAGTATTCGAATCTGCTGATGACAGTCTAGCTAAATATATCTCATATATCAGAATCATTCATGAAACTTTCACAAAATCTTCTTAATTCTCATGCAGAAGCCAAACCAAGCGACCAATTTCCAATCTTACGCCAACTCCGAGTTTCAAAACTTGAAATTGAAGAAATTTCCAAATCACCAAACTTAACCGACCAGACCCCAGAGGCCCCACAGTGCACCCTCAGCTCATAAAGCCAGTCCACAGCAAAACCCAAATGACCAACCTGGTTTTGAGAATAACCCAGGTCACAATCACCTTCAAGATTGTCAATCACTTCTAAAAGCAAAACCCAGATGAGTTATGACTTCCAAAAGCAAAGTCCGGATCGTCAAAGAGGGACGTTTAAGCAAAAACCCAGATAAACAAACTCAAAAGTAAACAATAATCTATCAAATTTTAAAGTAATCAACTGCTTCAAGCAGCACCTAACGTTTATCTACGAATACACAACATAGCAAGATCTTCAGTAAGCAAATGCAGCAACATCCATAACATGTAAAGTGTTTCTAAAGACGAAGAACACAAATTCTAAGTTGTCAAAAATCTTACCTTTCTTTTCAGTCCTTTACAACTCCCCTATTTCTTCGGCTTTTGCATTCCCACCTAGAGTGTCTTGAATTGCAGTCAATCTTCATTCTTCAGACCTCTCTCTCTCTCTCTCTCTCTCTCTTGCGCGCGCGCATAGGGAGCTCAACCCAAGGACACGGATTGTGGGGTCTTAATTCAAGGATAGCGACCTCAAGGAATAGTTCAATTCTTATATTTCAACAGTGGAGAGTTTCAAGAATCATTCTTGCATTTGCATCATTATCTCAAAATTCATAGCAGTCTGCTTTCTACTTTCTCGTATGGTCAAGATTTTTAATATTTTAATATATTAGTAAATATTAAAGCAATTACGCAACGTAAACGCGCAGCTTCTCAATCTGTAAGCGCCTCTCTTTTTCTTTCTTTCTTTTTTCTTCAATTTTTTATTTTTATAATACCATATACTATTATTTTACTCTTTCTTTCTTTTATTCTGAATAATAACAAGTTTCCTTTTTCTTTTTCTTTTTTTTTCCTTTTTAAGCATATATAAATTATATAAGAGATACCCACCTCCTTTTCTTGCTGATTTTATATTTGAGGGGCACTCTTTTGTCTTTATAGTTTATATGTTTTTGAATAATTAATTTGCTTTGTCTGAATTGTCTTTTTTTGTCGCAGTCGAAGATGGATCCGGCTTACATGCTGTCGAAGATATATATACATATGTGTTTGATGTTTGGACTTGGCGCCCGTAGTTTGACCCTAGCTACTATTTTAAGCCCAAATTTGAGCTTTTAGTTTTTATAATACTCATTTGAGATTTACAAGAGAACAAGTTGGGAGGGTTGTATTATAGTAAGAACAACCACATGTTTAGAGCATGCGAAGTGTTTTTTGTTGAAGAGTTTTTTCCAACTCAACCTATTGAACGGCCAGCCCCAGCCTTCCTCCAAAGTGTAACATTCAGCCTTTTTGACTTTGGTCCCGTGGGGGCTAAGCTGTCAGATCCTGTTTAATGCTGAAGTTGTGCTTATAGAAAATTTCAGTAATTTTATTATTCAAATTACCTAATTAAATAAATGGCATTGTAAAAAGAGAAGAAGAAGAAGCCAGCAAGCCATGCCACGACAAATTCCAAATATACATTCTGTGGTGGAATGGGACCAAGTTGTCCAATAATTGGAGGGTCTTAGACAACCCGTGAAATCTAGCCAGTTGCTTTTGAAAATCCTTTGAGCCGATGAGTTCCTGCCATCAAATTTTATCCTTTTTTACATTTCAAAGTTGAAGCCCAATTACTTTCCCTTTGCAGACTTTGTTTGTTTGTGTGTCTTTTTCTTTCCCATTTACCTTTGTCTTCTGAGGTGTCGGTGGAGCTAAATTAATGCTAAAATCAGCAACAGATTTTCGACCCCAGTTTGCACAGCTCAACTCCACTAGTCTCTTAGTGTTTGTTGCTGAGGTGGACATCCATTGGTTCACTGCCACTGCACCCACATTATTGTTAGAGACTTTAGCGGCCAATGAACCACGAATCTTGAACCACCTATCCACTTCTTCTGCTTCTATTGCGTCAGTGGATATGGGCATCATTTTGGTGCTGCCACACATGTAGAGGTCCTTTTTGTATTTTATTTTATTTTCTGTTCTTTTTCCCTCCGGCTGGCTCAGAACATCTAACGTAACCTTTTGCTTTTTCCCCCCTTGAGCAAATACTACACAAACAAAAGCACAAAAACAGACAAAAGAGAAAGGGGAAAAAACTAGTTAGAGAGTTGGTCTAGTAAGGCTGCGAGCATGGCAATTGGCATTATGATGAACTTTAAACAAAAGTAAAGAGAAAGCCTTTCGGAAGGAAAATTCTTTTTGATTGCCTCAATAACATTCAACTTTTTTAATAAGGGGTATTTTTCAAGCTGTTTGAATTTCATAATTTAAAAATCTACAATTTCTTTAAAATTGTAAAATCCTTATACAAGCCGGCTCTCTATTGAGTTTAGCCTTCAATTCATACCATTATTAAATTTGACCTTTTATACTTTCTAAGAGTCACCGCGTATTAATGCTTCTTGGAGGGACTTCCAAGGAGAACCAAGAAGGGGCGCCAAGTCACCGACTCTTTTTTGGGACGAGTCAGTCATCATCCTAATAAATAACAAACCGATACAAAACAAGACATAGAAAACGACCAAATGGGAGACATTGATCAACAAGGGAAGTACCAAACACTAACATATATGTTTGTAAATCGACCTGTAAATTCCATATATTTGTTTGGCGTATAGAGAGGGCAACCTTTTTAGTTACTCATAGGGGACAGGTCAATTTGTTTCATTCATGGAAGAAGCACCCACAGCATCCCATATCAGCAGAGGGCCATAATTGCAACCTGAAAGTCTCAATTATTAAAGGCCAACAAACCACTACCAGCTTTAACATCAAATAAACATCAGATAATGTGATTGCTTCAAAGGGGCTTCATCTTTCGAAATAATAACCATCCATATCAAATTACAAAATGTAATAACATAACCATCCTTGCAAAGCTACAAATGTGGACCATGGAATTAAAGAAAAGTTTGAATCGTGTCCTTCCAACAGCTACATTTGCAGGCCAGAGAACTCATGCAGGCAGCATAACAGTACCACGTACCTCTTCTCTTATAGAATACCTTTTTTTTTAATATAAGAAACAAAAATTGACGACAATACTTGAGAAGAAGCTAGCACCACAGTATACAATACCCTACATCATAGTTTTGATTGTTCAGTTGGCAATGTTGAATTTTTCTTTTTAGTTGGTCCTGGAACATAGCTAGTTGCCTCCCACATTCAGGAACATTAAAAGAAGGCTCTATGGTGAACAAGAAGGATGTTTCTGTCTCACAGTGCGGTCCGTGCAATTTAAAGAAGGTTGATTTCTGTAACTAAATCAGGATCAATTATGCCTGTTTTCCAACCTTGATTTTCTTCTCGAGTTGATCTCAGCTGCCCAACTCTTTCCTATCTCAGTCTGAAACTTTCCTGACAATTTAAAAAGAAGAAACATGAGAAACAGATATTCTCATTCTCCTTATCTGTATTAGCTTCAAATGAAATTCTACCTGCTGTTGAAAGGAAAAACTCATCCAGAACCTTCCCATGTTCTGCCACAACAACAAATCAATTCAGATAGCTAACAAGTGTTACAAGCACATATATCATCCAAAAAATACCTACCTGCTTCATACTCTAATGCTTGTAGTATCATTTCAACCTGGCCAGAGGACATGCGTAAGCTTAATTAGAAAACAAAAAAATTGGGTATTGCATAAGTTTTGAAAATGTATGTTTCATATATTCACATATATATGCACACTGTTGAGTCTAGAGGGATAATAGGGGAGGGGTGATCGGGCAAGAAGGGTCCAAAGTTTTTTTTTTCTTTTTTTAAATAATTTTATTTTACGCCAAGCTCAGCTGCTAAACTGGAACTGGTAAAACCAACCATAGAATGTTGTAGCCAGTAACTAGGTGATGCCTTTCTGAGCAATAAGCCATGAATAATTTCAAGTGTCTAATGACCCACATAAGCTTAGGCTAAATAACACTCTCTCCTCTATAAGAATGGAGTAGTGGGCGAGGTAACTAGGTGCATATGCAACTCACCCATAAATAACATAATTAAAGTGTCAAATACAGACCTGGTAATAATGCGGAATAAATAACATTTATTTTTCAAAGTAATCCTTGTAAACTAATGCTTAAAAAGACAAGATTAGAAGAAATCAATACATTCTTTGACTCTTAACCGCACGGTCCGTACATAATATTAGACCACCCTCATGGGAAGTTCAGAAAAATAAAATGAAATCTAAATAGAAGACTACCATAACAAATGCCTAGAAATTATGCAGCAACATAAGTAGAAATTATGTCAAATATCCCAATTAAGGGCTTCTCTTGAACCCAAAAGCTATCTTTCATATTCCAAATCTAAAATTGGACTTATCAAAAAAAAAAAATCTAAAATTGGATTTGAATGCCGGTATATACATACTTTGTCAAAATCCTTCACAAGATTAGCCTCTAAAGAGGAATTATTTTCGTATTCCTGCCAAAGTTCTTTGATCTCTTCAGCTGCAGATAACAAGGAATCCAATCATGGCCAATGTGATGCCAAAAATGATCATTCACACAGTATAAGGTTTCCTAGACAAGGCTTAACAAGTACCTCTCATCCCCCCACCAAGAACTTCGCACATTTCATTTAAAGCTGCCTGCTCTCTTCTGCTCTTTTCTTCTTTAGGAACACCATCAGATGGTGTTATGTCTCCAACAATAGCTGTCAAAGACCAGAACCCAATTTAAAAGTTCAGTTCCAGGTACAAACATACATGCACACGCAGCAAATATTGCCCATGCAACACTTCTTTTTCTTTTGAAGAAAACACACGTGCTCTGGATTTCATCAAGCAAAAGAATGAATTGCACAGATGCCAATATTTAAGATCCAGTGGTCCTCCCATTTTATTAGTCAGCTTCAATAACATCATGGATCAATATATTAACTTTTTTTTATAAGTAATTTAATCTCATTGAAGAAGCGCAGAGGGGAGCAACCCTAGTACATAGGAAGTATACAAGAGAATCCCTTAGAGTAGAAAAAGTAGAACAAAGGTTCAAAAAGTTAGAAAACTAGAAAAAAGCAAACTATTGTGAGTTGCTACCCATGTGTAAAGGGAGTTTATTATAATTTTTTTAGCTCCACCACCGAAGTCTCTATCTTCAAAGCTCTATATATCCATCCGTTCTCTCCAATACACGACATTAAACATAAAGGAGCCAACCTCCAAACTTCCAAAATGTCACGACGCCCCACTTGACCTCCCCAACTCATCAACAACTCTCTCACCCTTCTAGGCATAACCCAATCCACACTAAACAAATTACATATCAAGCTCCATAAATCTCTTGCTACTTCACAATAACACCCATGTAACACCATCACATCCCCCCAAGCCAATGAGGAACTTGACTTTTCGGTGTGTCACATCACACATGGTAAAAAAGAAAAAGAAAAGGTAAATCCTCCAGAGAGCTATATTATTTACCACCTCTGACATTGCGCACAAGGGATCTTCAGAATTACCCACGTCACCACCTAAATATAGCGCAATTCCTAATCCCTCATTTGATCAAAATATTGGTGGAAGAATTAGGGGTCAAAATCAGAACTGGGTTGGACAATTCCTACTGTGCTACTCTTTGTTCTTTATTAGTAGTTTGCACATGCATACATGCAATGGCTCTTGAACCTATAAACTCACCTTCAGTTCTTATGGAAAGACAAAGTGCCATTGAACTGAAACTCACTGATGCAATTCCAATTCAGCTGCTTGAGGGAACCAAAGATTTGAGTAGAAAGCTAAAATTACAATTATGCATAAAAACTCCAAATTGAAGACATATTTAAAGCGGCCCCTCAAGATTCTTTTGTGTGAGGCCTAGTTGTATTTCAAATGGCTCACAATAAAATGTTCCCAGCACTGATACGATATGTCTGGACATTGCTCAGAAGGGATCTACAACTTCAATGATCTTGCGCTACTCTGATGAGAAGGCAGCCACCTACTCTCTCTCTCTCTAACAAACATGACAATGATTCAGCTAATCTGGAATCCAATTAAAATACTGATCTAGTTTCAATTACTTTGACTCATAAAATGTTCTTATGGCCCTAATCACAATGGTGTAAGGCTTCATTTGAGACTAAGCTTCGGCCATCTTGACAAATACATTTTCTAATATTTTATTTTCCTGGGGGTTTGCAAATTATCCAAGGAAATTAGGTGTTAATGTTGCTAAGAAAATTTCCATCTTATATTCCACTTTTATCTTAGATCTTCTTTGCAAAAGCCTTTTTTTTTTTCTACTAGCATCTACCGTTGAAGTTACTTTTGTATGGTTGATTCAAATCTCAATCAATTAATGTACTTGATTATTTCAATATGCAACATTATTTTAATCTCATTATATTAATATTCTTGTCTTTTGTTAACAAAATGCTCTTTTCTAGCTCAATCTCTGTGAATTCTGTAGCTTTCTACTCAAATGTTTTGTGCCATCCAAAGAAACAAGATTTCAACTACAGCTTAATTACAATTCTGCCAGAAATAAAATTGCAACTGGGATTGAACAAATAAAACAGTAAGACCCTACTATTATCCATCAGATCAATATCAACGACACTGATATTGCTGAAAACTCTCACTGAAATGGCTCATAAATGTAAAAGATGTCTCTATTGCATCTGACTTCCAATCAAGTTCACCTTAAAGTCTCTTTTTAAGTTCCCTCAAAGGTGATAAATCTTCAAAATGGAAATGCATCCGTTAATTCTGATCAGTAAACAATGGACAACTTAATAAGCCAAGACTTTTGTGGTAGTCTGCAGGGTAGGAAATGGTGGGAGCTTCTGAGTTACAGATTATAGAGCCTCTGGAAAAGGAAAAAGAAAAAAGAAAAGGCCTGAGTACCAGAACAATTAAAACTTCTTTATCCCACATTATCCTATGTAAACTCCCATCCAAAACGCACCTTGTATGGACCCTGGCCTCTGCGCAGCAGTATTAAAAACTTTTTTTTCTTAAGAGGTAAATAATATTTAAGAATGTGCAGGGGATTGAACCCATGATCTCCACCGCTTATCTATGGGGAGGAGATGCCATTTAACCCGAAGAACATCCAGCAGCAGCCTCAAAACCATGTGTACATAGTGTGCAAGTTAATTGACTGATAGAAGCTACATCTACATGGTGTATCAGGCTATCAGAACTGCAACTTAAAATATCATTGATCCATTTTCATGAAAAAGTTCTTCGACAAAATTTCATCCTATAAGATTTCAAGCATTGAACTAGTATAATAGAAAATCAAAAGGAATAAAAATGATACCTTCTGCCATATCATGCACGATTGCTATCTTAATACACCTGTATAAATAAGGACAACAAGGCAAAAGGGTTCAATAGACAACTATAAGGACATTACCAAAAAAGTAACGAGAAAACCATAAGCACATAGGAAAAGTGGCAAGGGAATAAAGAATATCATATAAAAGAGACTTAAGGGACAACTAACTACAACCACCCAGACCACACTTCAAGTAATCCTAGAAAACACCTATGTAGGAATTCTATGTACGCACTAGCTAAGCTTAAATGCATTTGATCTGAAGTCACTTTAATAGTGTATAAACGCACAAGTTGACAACACTACATGGCTACTTATGCTACTCAACAAGCAAGAGTTTACAGGTTATTGGGTTAACTTTAGTGCATAGTTCTTACTGCTAATAACAATCCAGAACATCAAAAGGCTCCTATACAATGTGCTATCAGCAAAAACTTGGATGAGCAGTGACAGGAAATATAATACAAATTGATTCATAACAATAAAAAGAATAAAATAGTGAAACTGATAATCAAGAGCTAGCATTAGAACAACGAAGTGGAAAGGCCACGAAGCCAGCTGCCACATTGGTCTTAAATATTGCATAAAATATGAAAACTGAAGCTACCCAAAAGTTGCCCATTACTGAAAATGAAAACTGAACATCAGGTTTTATTTATTTATTTATTTTAGTAATTTTTAGGGTTAATTCCCATCAATCCCCTTCAACTACTACTCATCTACACATAATGTTTGGTCAAGCAATCCATCCAAATCCATTGGCTTATTTGTTTAGGCTACAACAATTAAATTATCATAGGTCAAGGTACTTGGGCATGTTTTTCATAGACCCATCAAAGCCTTAGTAAGACTTAAAGGTACACGACTTAACTGAACCTTAAAATGGCTGGGCCCATTACCTACCTTGCCCAAATCCAGCCACTGCCATCCCTAGTGAAAATTGAGGAACATTGTTGCCGAAATACCAAGTAATTGCTTCATCCACAAATGTCTACTGAAGTTTTGGTATGGAAGCTTTCTAATTTAGATGAAACCATAAAGAAGAAACATTCTCACATTGTTGAGAAGTTTCTAAATTACATATAAATAACACGTCCTTTCAACAAGCCAGGACTCACATATAGAAAATCTAGCAACCAAAATAGCCAAAGAGATCATCACCTTCTAGGAAAGTAGCACTCCTAGATTGATGTTACTGGACCCACAGAACTCAGCAAAACATATGCTAAAAAATCCTAACAAAAACTCGTATTAGGCCAAATCAAAGGGATGTATGGTTACCAACATTATTTAAATATTAATTTCGTTATGCATATACACAAGGTATAAGGAATAAAGGGTAACAACTTCACATGGCATTGTTTCAGTCTATTATAACACATATCCAGGCAGGAACTACAAACTTTCTAATATTGTCTACTCGTCTTAGCTACATATAATCATGAGAGAGAGAGAGAGAGAGAGAGAGAGAGAGCAAATTTGATGGATAAGTGAAGATATTTCAGGGAAAACCGACAAGCAAACATGTCACAGTGATAGCCTAGAAAGTTTATGCAAAGAATAAAACGCACAATCCTTCATATGATATGATGAAAGTCTAACCTTTCTCTATTCACACCAGGAAGGTCGCCAGCAATCAAAGCCATCAAAGACATGCGGTACATATGGTCAGCAATTGACTCAGGACCCTTTATCCCATGATTGATCCATCCTTTCCTTTTTGTGGTCTACAAGAGAGAGAAACAAATACAGTAAATCTTTGTTTTCCAAACCACTACACATACTGCAGGTCTTTTTTTCATTTTTTTTCGATAAGGCACACTCTAGATTTCTCTTCTCCGCTTTATGAATACATTACTTACGTATGTGCAGTTATAATTGCATTTGCTTCAAAACCACAAAAACTTAACTCGTGAATAAAATTCATGAATTCAATCACCAGCCATTAGTCTACCTAAGATAGAATAACCCCTTAAAATACACAACCCTCACCCATAACAGGTTGAAGCCCAGACCTCCACCTTCGAAACCAGAAGAGCAGTAGACTACATATACAAGTATCCATAAAAAATTCCTACTTTAAGGTAAACAAACTATTAAAACGTAAGCGGTCCAAGCACTTTGGCTAGCATTTCCAGATGAAATACTAAATATCAAATGCAACTCCATCAACCCCTCAAGTTCCATTTCCTAGCTGATAAAATTTTGTATAATCCAAAAAACGAAAAGAAAAGGAGTTTACATATCAATTGCAGTGAAATTCTCTATCATTAGGACACATAAGCAGCATACAATCAAAATGCTAGCACTAATTTTCTTTCTTTTTTAGGTTTTCTCGGCAACCAAAAAGAGAGAAAGCAACCCCACACCTTAAGGCTATGGCACAATGTCAGAAAATCAATTGCAGACGACGACAACGAGTTCGAACCCGACGATCCGATCCAAGCTTCGGACTCCTCCAAACTCACCGATTTCCTGGACCCGAACCCGTCCGGACCGGGCTTCTGGGAACGAACCGAGACGAGCCTCGGGCTCGGAGTCTCGGTGAAAAATCCTGGTCTAGACAAGATCTGATTAAAAAAAGCGAGAGGTGACCGGGAAGGAAGAGTCCGATGCAGCGGAGGCGCGAAACGAGTCGATGAATTCACAGCCATTGTTGCAGACAGGAGGGCGCAACGAAGTTGTTACGGAAGTTTTTCTTTTGTTTTTGCTTTTGGAAATTGTATTCTTTTTTTTTCTTTTTGGCTTTTATACATGCGCCTACTTAATGATATACACGTGCGACGCATGTGTTAGTGAGCATGGTTAAATTGTGTTATAGGATCAGGTAACTTCGCTTTGTACTTTTAAATTACCATGTGATTTGATAAGTTTTTTCTAAATTTTAAAACCTCTTAATTTAAATTTTTGAACTTTTAATTGTAGTTAAATTAAACCCCCGTTAAATTTTAAACGTTAAAAGTGAGACAATGATGTTTCTACCATTGACTTTTTTATAAAATTTTAAAATTACCCTTAATTTCAAATTAAAATAAATAAATAAAAACAAAAATCAGATATATTTTGATCTTTTTATGGATTGTCGTTAAAAGTTAACGGCTAAATTTGACAGAAGAGTTCAAATTTATTGCAATTAAAAGTTCAGAGGTTCAAATTTAAAAGTTTTGAAGTTTGAAGATAGCTTATCAAATCGCGTGATAATTTAATGGTGTACAGTGAAGTTACCCATTTTTTAAATTTTTTTATTCAATATGAAGAACAGAGAAGAGATAATTATAACATAAGAAGATATAGAAATGGTGGGCAACCCAAACTCTCTGGACATGAGACAAGTAGAAACCAGTGCGGAGAAAGCCGAATAAATGACAAGTAAGAATGAGTTAAATAAATGATTCAGCTTATTAAGAGAAAGGAGCTACCACAAAAAGTTGCTAGCAAAGGGCATGAGAACTAGAAGGGGGTACAACCTGAAAAAGTTCCTCAACATTTATATATATATATATATAACAGGCCTTGAAAAAGGTTGGATCGGAGTCATTGAAGAAAAGCCACACCACACCGAACCAAACAAAAGTAGCAGATTAACGCGGGAAAGAATGGAAAAGTCTGAAGCCCATAAAAGCCCATAAAAGACAACAACCTACAAGAACTGAAATACAAAGGAAACAACCTTAAAACAACAAAAAACCAAAACATAGCAGTAATGGTAGTGGAAGGCGGCAATGGGGAGGCGCAAGGAAAGCACGGCTTATGGCCACGGTAGGGGTGTGGAAGCCACGTTCCGACATGTGGCCGGTGATGTTGTGGTTTGACTTGAATATCTCAAGTCTTTCACGTGGGGCCAGCATTACTTTCTTTCCTTGGTTGCCTTTGGTTTACTACTCCTTGGCGGCAGAGATCTAAAGATCTCACCAGGGAGATGAAAAAAAAAAACTCATCCTAAGGTTGAGAGCTTCTTTCTCTAAGCCTCCTTAGCGTGATATACGAGTAATGTTAGCAGTTTCTATTATATTTTTTTTATGTCACTCTACGAATGATGTGGCTTTTAAAATTACTATTGAGCTTGTGATTAATTATTATTCAATTTTGATCAAATGATGATTTTAAAAGCCACCTTATTCTTAAAGTGACACAAAAGGAACACAAGATTGAGTTATAAAATTACTCGTAGTATACGATATAGTGTTTTTTTTGGCGATAAGTTTCTATTGCTTAAGTATAGTTGTCGTAAGAGTAGGAGCTATCTATCTCCAAAGAGTTGTAGCAGTTATCTCCAATTCTATGTCATTGTAATTTTCCTATTTAAAGGAGTGAGTGATCAATAAAATTAAGTAGCAATTTAATCTCAAACATTGTGTTTGTAAAAAGTCTACATTTCCTTACCAATCTAAAAGATTTAAGTTCCGTGTGAACCTAATAATCTATCTCGTTACGTGTTTAAGAATTAATATAGTACTGATGACTTTTGAATCAAGCTGCAAAATTTGAGCATCTGCTTGATGCCCATCATCAGACAGTACCACTTGAAGCTAATCATGTGACATTTTTTTTTTTTCTCAAAGGTCATGAGCTCCTCAATACAACAAGAAGGATAAATATTCTCCACACCACTGTGCTTTTCAACAACAACAGACAACCAATGCTGCAGAATAACGCCTCTTCCACAAAATTCAGAGAGTAAATTAAACCATCTTCAACTAATTCTAAGTTTTTCATACTAATTAATCCCCATGTCAAATTTGTGGCCAAACAAATCACCTAGCTTTGGACTGATATCATTATAAAAAGTCTGCAATGGCAGCTCACACACATGCTGATTTTGAGAATTTGACTATGCAGCAACCTTACCAAGGAAACGAGAGTGCCACTATTGGCAATGGCAATGGTTTACTGATAACCGATAATGGTTATTCGTAAGTTTTATGTTGTGTTTATTGATGATCATCATTCACGTTCACATCATTATGCATGCAATTTCTTTATGTGTTTTTGCTTGTCTGCCTGTCTGTATTTAATATTTCATTCAATGAAAGTTAATTAAGACTTTAGAGTACCCATATGAACAATATGAAAAGGACTATTATTAGTTAGATTAAAATATGATCACGATTAGTAAAAATAAAAATAAAAAAGTAGATTAAAATATAAGATAATTAATAATTAATCCATGCTGACGTATATTCTAAAAAGTAGAGCCATGCACCCCCACTACAAGTGATCTGTAGAACAGCCCCACTTTTCTTCATGTGCAGTGGAATATTTGCTTCGATCTATAACATTAAAATAAAAGGACTTTAATTTTCTTTTATTTTCTTCCTCTAAAAGAGGCCAAGAGGCAGTCTTTAAATGGGTTTTACCCGACTAGTTAAGCTTCTCCCTAGTTCCTGCCTCCACTCTCACGTACTTCAATGTCGAGTAATGATATAGGTTACGCGGCGTGCGTGAACAGTAACGCACGCCGCTGACGTGGCATGTGCCACGTCGTAACCTCTATTTAAAAAAAAAAAAAAAAATCCAAAATCCTGCGTCAAAAACCCCCAGCCCCGTCCATTTGATTTCCCCGCAAAATTTTCCCCACACCATTCTCCCTCCCATTCTCCCTCCAAACCAACCATTTCTCCCCCCACCGGCACCATCGCCGGCACCGTAATCTCCTCTCCCCACCGTTACTGCCGCCGACGACCCCAAACCCTTTCTCCCGAGAATCACATTTCATTTCCCCCTTTTTTCTCCCCAACCCATTTTCTTCCTCCACCGGCACCGTGAGTCTTCTCCTCTCCCCACCGTCACTGCTGCCGATGAGCCCAAAACCACCCCACCGTGCGATGACCAGCTCTACCACGCCTGGGACCCTCACCGACTTGGCCCATTGGCACTGCCGTTAAGGTCAACAGCACAGACTCCGATATCGCCTTCAATTGCGCCAGGCGGCCTCCACCACGCCAAGAAGGTCAAGGCCTCTTGAGACCCTCGGGCTCTTTGAGACTTTTACAAAGTTGAAAAACCAAGGCAAAGTTAGAAAGCCATTTCATTTTGATTTTATTTCCACATCTGTCACTTTCTGCTTTGTCTATTACGTTTCAATTTCGTTCTCAAATTTTTCATGGGTTATTTTCTATTTCAAATATAATGGTGAAATATTTGTCTTGGAGTTTTCTATTGCTTAGTTCTTATCCTTTGCCCTTCCAGAAATCTCCTCTTCATCAATGTCTCTCTCAGGTACTCTCTCTTTATCTCTCTCTCACATTAGATTTGACTGATTGGTTAGCTTCTAGTGCTTGTTTTACTTAGTGACTTATGGAGCTTTGTTGGAAAAAGATTTGCTGAAGAAGAAAAGAAGTGGGTTTATCTCAGTGTTTTATTTCCTTTTTACCAATGTGATGATATGTTCGGCTTAGCATCTTGCGGACCCAGTTCATAATTTTCTGTTGTTTGCATTGTGATGGCTGATCAGATGGTTACAAATTGTAAATTTTAATGTATTTTCATTTATTGGGTGCTGGAATTTAGACTACTGGGCATACATTGAATAAGGTACAAATATGAGAAATTGTCATTTTGCTAGATTTTTTTTTTTTTTTTTTTTTTTTTTTTGTGTTTCTATTTGGACCATTGTAATTGGTCTCTGTGTTATTTTTTCTGCATAGGATGAGAAGGTCTATAGTAATTTCTAATTAATCACTGAGGAGATAACTTTTATGATGTTGGAAAATTTTATTTCAAATCTTGCTTTCTTACTTCTAATTTTTAGTGGTGTTGTAGCTTAAAATCTTCTTGTGGTGTTGAATAAGGCCAATGTAATCAATATATGAATTTGTACCATAGAGTTCTTAAGGCCAGTTAAAACTTCTTAAGAGCTTTTTTGACCGAGGGGTTACTCGAGTAATGAGTGCTTTTATCAAGAGTATAAGATGATTTAGCCTCTAATTTTGTGTCTCAAAAGTGCATGCTAGGATTTATCAATAAATTTTCTGGCATTTTCTTTTAAGAAGCAAAATTCTACATTTCTTCTATACTGGCTGAGGGGTGCTTGTAATTGGATAGTAAATGATATTATTATATCGATTTTGATGTTGAAATATGTTGTTCATATGATTGCTAAGATTTTATGCTAAGCTTTACTTTGTTAACCTAATTGATGATTGATACTTGATCCATATGTATGTGTGCTAGTGTGAGGGACTTTCCTAATGCAATTGCATTTCTTGATGACAGGCATTGCCTATTTCCTGATGATGTTAAAAGATCATGTTCTACAATATGGTTGAGAAAAGACAACAATTATTTCCTTCATGTGACTAAACATAAGATTCTTTTGTTCTTCTGATTTTATCCCTCTTGATTCACTATGTATTTGGTAGGTTGTAGGTACCTAGTGAATTGTACATAAAATTGATTATTGGAATGCTCCCAACTCTTGGCCTTATGTAAAATTAATTATTCTATGTGTAAGTTTGTTTCATCTCATTTGATTCTTTTAGCAAGTGTTGTTTGCAAGAATTTATGATGGAATTAAACATTCTCAAAAAATTGTGAAGGATTGGTTGTTTGTTTGACAAAAAATGGTTAAGCTGAAGGAAAATATTGAATTAAAAAACGGATGCAGTATAATCTTATGTCTTGATAGAGAAACATGCAGCCTATTGATAGCTAAATTTGCACGTGTTTTGGCCACCTCACAATGCTAATGTGTGCTGAAGGTTGCAAGCATAGCAAGGGCATTGTTGATAACCATATAGCTTTATTCCTTTCTGTTTTGCAAGTGAAAGATATATTTGTTGTCAAAGTTTCAACCTTGAAAAGCAAGTAGAAAATCACACAAGACTTTTTCGACAACACATCATGACTTTGACAAAACAAAACCAACAAAGTACATTTAATTTTCACAAACTAAAAGATTCTATGCTTCAATAGTATGAAAATATTGAAGGATGTAGCAAAACAGAACAAAGAGAATTTTACAAGCTTGCAACATTAGTTTACAGTTGACCCATAAAAGGAAAAATGTAACCTCTTCCTTTTGGCAAACATGCGAAATACTTGCAAAATAATAAAATAAGCCTATTTAGGGTATCACTTGAATACATTTTAGTAATGAATTTGTACACCAATAATTTACAATAAGCAACCAAGCAACTCATCATAGAAAACGCTGAGGACCTGCGATCCCATGAGTCTGATTACATTAAGGAGTTTTGTGCAACCAGAACATGCAAAGAGATATATTGAATATACAAGAAGTTGAGGCCCATCATGGCTATGCCGAAGACTACAACTGATGCAATACAGCATGAATGGCCTTCAGATAAAGCTACATCAAAATCAAAGTAGTCAATAAGAAAAGGACCAATAAGTCAAACATTTAAAAACACATGCATTTTAGCGAAAGCAAATTTGGATATATTTTAGACAGCCATGTGAGAATGAACTAAATGGAAAGGTCGTAGTGGGCTAGTTTTAGTCAACCTGAGTGGTTCTTTCTTAATAGCATGGATTTATAAGAGTCAAGCATAATGTTAAAAAAGTTCATGCTAAAAGAGGACTTCCTATTCTGAGTTAATCCCATTGTTCTTATGTGTCACAATTATCCAAACATGCTTTTGACTCTTCCTTCGTAGCACATCTACATATTGGAGATACTTTCTGCAACTGAAAGAAACAATTCACTTCACCTTCCCTAGGTTTAGAAGTGATGGTGGCATAATTGGAACAGCAGTAGGTAACTGTATGTTTCCTTTGGCTCCATTGAGGCCAGAACTTTGGTCTTGGTGTTGCCTCACAATTCAAGAGAAGTTAGCAATGGGATGGTACAAAACAACCACCAGCCCTTCTTTCTAATTTTGTGCCAAAAATTCACCAAATTAAACTTCAAGAGGAGAATTTTATAAAAAAAATTGATGTCTTCTCAAGAGTTTTGTAGAATATCATCATATAAATTATAGACCAATTGCATGCCACCATTTTTTTTTTTTTTTGGATAGGTAATTACATGCCACCATTTACATAGTATTACCTACTAGGTAACGCACTTGAAATGTATAAAAAGATTGGAAGCACAAGTAGCAAGCCATGAAAACAGCATAACTTCAACTCATTTGGTGGCATCTTCAGTAATTTTGATGGTTCCAACTCTCCATTTAGAAGACGCTGGACTAATAATGCATTTTTCTACCAAGAAACAAAAGAAAGTGACTTCTTTTTTCTTTTTTTTTTTTCTTTTTTTTTTTTTGAAAAAGGAAGTTAATAAAAGTAGCAAAACAAATGTGACTACTTTTGCAGCAAAATGTACTCATATCTAAAGCTACGTGCTGTTTCCTCAAACCAATTTAATATGCTTTGTTTATTATGGACCCTAAGAGCAACAAACCTTACATATTGAAGGACTCGAGTCCTCAACTATGAACACAAACTATGCCCAAAAAAAGTAAAGGATTCATCTCATCAAGCAAAGGCATAACACTGTCTCTCTTTCATTCAAATGCTTCTAGCATTTGCTATTTACATGCTTGCAAATTCTTATAAAGAGAACCATGCCATCATTTTCTATTTACTCTTGCTTAGAATTTGATTGTTCAAAGATAACATTCTTCATGCAATAAACTAAATTATCAACATCAAAAGAAAAGCAACTCACATAATGGTGGAACATCTCCACAACCTTCTCAGCTTCTTCAACAGTACTCATAGTGATAAACCCAAACCCTCTACTTTGATATGTTCCCCTCTTGTAATTCACCTATAACAAAATCAGTAAATTAGCATAATTTCATGGCAGAAAATTCCCCATCTTCCAGTTTTACTCTCTCACACACACAAAAACCAACAAAAATGCAAACTTTACCTCATCAATCTCAACAATTCCAACAAGATGATGTCATGTGAATGAATTCTCCAAAAAAAGAAAAAAAAAAAAAAAAAAGGCTTCTCACAAGCCCAAAGATCTGGAGAGCGCATTGGAAGATGTTCACCCCCAATGTTGCTCAATTCACTTATTTTTGTATTAATGGACACAATCAATTAATAGCTTACACAAGTTGAAAAACCATAAGCAACAAGTATGCATAAGAAGCTACGAATCAACAGCAATGAGGGAAAGGTTAAAAAGAGACCAAAAAGAAAGAAAGGAAAAAAAAAAAAAGAGTTGGGGATTTCAAAATTAAGCTCTAGCCTCAATTATAACATGTTGCAGGCCACTTTTAAATCAGCACAAGTTCATTATCCATTTTACATTGATGGTTCATCAAATCCGTACAAATTTCAACTTTGCAAACAAGTTTAAGGAGAGCTTAAGGTCTTAGGTCCATGGCGGGGACACTCTGAAAACAAAACATTTGACAATAACACAACTCCACTAGAATAGACAGCGATATCTTAGAATGGGAACTTGAGAGAGTTTATAGGTGCTCCAAATGAACCAATAGCTATTCATATACTTTTCTAATGACCACCAAATGGCTTTTTGCCTTCTTAATGAGGTGTATAAGAGAATGTGCTTTTTGGAAGGTATTCACATAGAATTGACCCACATAAACAAAACAAAGGTGTTCATATAGAATTAGTATTGGTGGGCTCTTTTTTGGCTTTTTTCCTTCATATATTCAGAGGCATCATAAAAGTTATCATCTGAGTGATGAAGTAGATTTTGCTATAGACCTTATCATCATACGCAAATAACATTGAGACCAATTACAATGATCAAAAAAAAAAAACTCAATTTTCTAACAATATTATACTTCTCAGGTCTGTACCTTATTCAATGTATGCCCAGCAATATAAATTCCAGCACCCAATCAATGAAAATATATTGAAATTTACAATTTTTTAACCATCTAATCAGCCACCACAATGCAAACAACATAAAATCATGAATTGGGCCCGTAAGAAACTAAGCTGATCATGTCATCACATTGGGCAAAAGGAAATAAAACAATGAGATAAACCCAGCAAATCTATTTCGAACAAAGCTCCATAAATCACTAAGTAAAACAAGCACTAGAAGCTAACCAATTAGTCAAATCTAAAGCGAGAGAGAGAGAGTACCTGAGAGAGACATTGATGAAGAGGAGATTTCTGGAAGAGGTGAAAGGATAAGAAGAGCTAAGCACTAGAAAACTCCAGGACATATATTTCATCATTAATTCTCACTCGGTCTTTCTCATAAACGAAGCTTCCTTTTCACAAAGAAAATACCAACAACCCATTTGAAACAGAGAATAAGCAATGAAAAATTTGAGAGCCCACGAAAAATTTGAGAACGAAATTGAAACGTAATAGACAAAGCAGAAAGTGAAAGATGTGGAAATAAAATCAAAATGAAATGGCTTTCTAACTTTGCCTTGGTTTTTCAACCTTGTAAAAGTCTCAAAGAGCCCGAGGGTCTCAAGAGGCCTTGGCCTTCTTGGCGTGGTGGAGGCCGCCTGGCGCAATTGAAGGCGATATCGGAGTCTGCGCTGTTGACCTTAACGGCAGTGCCAATGGGCCGGGTCGGTGAGGGTCCCAGGCGTGGTAGAGCTGGTCATCGCACGGTGGGGTGGTTTTGGGCTCATCGGCGGCAGTGACGGTGGGGAGAGGAGAAGACTCACGGTACCGGTGGGGGAAGAAAATGGGTTGGGGAGAAAAAGGGGGGAAATGAAATGTGATTCTCGGGAGAAAGGGTTTGGGGTCGTCGGCGGCAGTAACGGTGGGGAGAGGAGATGACGGCGCCGACGACGGTGCCGGTGGGGGGAGAAATGGTTGGTTTGGAGGGAGAATGGTTTGGGGAAAATTTTGGGGGGAAATCAAATGGACGGGGGTGGAGGTTTTTGACGCAGGATTTTGGAATTTTTTTTTTTTTTTTTTAAATAGAGGTTACGATGTGGCACATGCCACGTCAGCGGCGTGCGTTACTGTTCACGCACGCCGCGTAACCTGTATCATTACTCCTTCAATGTCAGTAAAAAAAAAATTTATTTCATTTTATTTTTTCTTTATATTTCTTTTGGCAAGAAATGCTAGGGATTTTTTTTTGGTATTCTCCAAGTCTTAAGTGTATATTATTTTCTAAAAACTAAGTTAGAAAAATAAATGCCACTTTTTTTAAAAAATAATATCGACTTAAGACTATAAGAATTAAGAGATGATCACCTAACATTTTTTTTTTTTTTTGGCCTATCTCGATTCAGAGAGTGGCAGGATAATACGTGAAAGTTTATACTTTTGGCACAATATTGAAGTTGGAAGAAACTAGAGCTAGCTAGAAACATAAATTTTTCTTTCAAAAGTTTGAAAAAGTGATGAAAGATATAATTAAAAAAGAAAAACATGATTAAAAATGTTGCGCTTAATTAGCGGCAACAATTGGATGTAATGTTGCATGTGTTTCATGAAATTTAGAGGATATGTTTCACATGCCTAGCTAGCTTAACAAATTTCATTGAAATACATGGTATTTATATATAATATTGCATCGATGAACCTGCCCCTATATATACATAAAACTTTTTAGTTCCAACATGTTAATTAATCTAATATTTCCTAACCAAAAATTGTTAAGCTAGGTACAACGTACAATGCCATTCTACTCACATAAACAGCTTTTAGAATATGCTTTATGGAGAGAGATTTTGAATGTTATAAAAGGCTTTAACTTTCTTTAGTACTAGACACTAATTCATTTTCAGATGAAATAATCAAAGGCCTAATCAATCAAAAACTTTAGAAGAGCTGTCTCTATAATTGTAATTTGGCCGTTGTAGTTGCTCTGAGTCTCAGGAAAAAAATAAAAATAGCGTAGACTACTGTGTAGTGGCTTTCATATATAGTTTACAAATGAAGCTAGCGTAGCAGCCTTTTGAGACCATCATGAGGAGAAATTTGAAATCAAATCAACCATCATATCCAGATTCGTACACGTACGCTGCAAATTAATTATAGAATTCATATCGTCCTAAAATGGTAGTTCAATCAACTAGAGATTACGACTCATAAAGTGAAGGTCACTAATTTAAATTTTTTATCCTCCTCTTATGTGAACATGTCAAAAAAAAATAATTCTAGAATCCATATCACATCGATGGATTAAGATAACAGTAGGATAAACACAACGTGTTTAATTTGGCGACTTCCCTAACAACTTCGAAACCGCAATACCATAAATCCTTTTCACACATTTGATTTGAAGAACGCGATTCCAATTATACGCATACCATCTTCTTTACTCCTTGATGAGATATGTTCCTGTGCATTAATCTTTCAACGTGAGGCACGCCTTTACTTTCCACTACTGCATACTAGAGAAGAGTCTCAAAATACCCAGTCGCTTACAAGGCGCGTCTCTAGAACTGTAGGACTTAAGAAATAAATAATCACATTTGAAGAAGTTTAATCTCCAACGGACAAAAAGAAGTTTTCCAATTATCTCAAGCGCGTGTGACAGTTTGCGAGTGTGTCGGCTGATTGAGTGTCTTTTTCTTTGTGGACTGCACTAAAGGTGCGAGAAATCCAAAAGCAGCTGATTTTGTCCCCGCTAGCACGCTGGCATGCTGCTTCAGTTCCAGCAACCTTCCTCGATCGGAGACTCTTGACTCGCGCTTCTATAAATGTCTCCCACTCGAACACCTCGATGGGAATTAACAAAATTAGCAGAGCATGTCGCTACTACTTTTCTCCATTCCCGCTCTTTTTTCCCTTTCCATTTTCTGCATCTCCATTCTACGTAAACAAGTCTCCCACTTTCCTCCACCGATCATGTTGATCAGTTACGTGATTCTTATTGCTTCCCATTTGAAATGGGCATGCAACTTCCTGCTTTACCACTCTTTCTCCAAGCAATATTCGCAGCAGGAGATGGCAGAGATGGGCGAAGAACTAAGCATAGAGCGGTACAAGTGCAGAGAAGAAGAAACGGAGTGCCCTGTGTGCCTATGCGTGATCGAGGAAGGAGAAGAGATTAGGGAGCTGAGATGTGAGCATCTTTTTCATAGAGATTGTTTGGACAGATGGGTTGGGTACAGGCACGTAAACTGCCCCCTTTGCCGTGGTTCCCTATTTCCATGCACAGCTGTGCAGGGTGATCACGAGAATTACGTGGAAGTGCTGTTTTTCAAATATTCTTCTTTCACTTCTTCTTCTCGTCACCACCGCGACACATGGTGGCTACGCTAAATAAGCATATGTGTGCTAAATCATTATTTGTTTTAAAAGTTTACAGTTCTAGAAATAAAGGAATAACGAAATTTAATTATTTAATCAATATTTGAACAGTATATATGAAGGTGATGTACATATATAACGACTGAATTAGATCAATGAAGGAGTGAAGTATTTTTAATTTATTGAAACTCTAAGCTATGGAGATAAAACTTCTCTTTTTGAGGTGTTTTATATTTCATTCAGCGACTCTATCAAACTTTATTATTGGCTCGTAACATATGTACCTTGTTCAACATTAAATTCATATTTATTTTCCGTTGTTCTTCCTTAGTCCTACGTCAATTTTTGTCCACAAGATAAGTCAATTTACCATCAGCAAGCCTCATGCTTGTCAACGTGATTAATGTTTCTAATTGTCGAAGTTGGAGTTCTTTTGCTATGAGGAGTTTGCTGATAATAGGAGTGTTCAAGACTTCCCATATCAAGTGTTTTTCGGTCAAACACGTGCGAGCGTGGAGCCAAAAACATTTCACCGAATATTTTATGTTCTTTTCTTTGTCTCTCATGTATTTGATGGGCCATTCACGGATCACGGATGTGCCTTGTTTGTATGGGGTCTTCAAATCTTCCAATATAATTAATTGCACAGGAAATTAAGGATGCAAGAAACCAAAGTCAATTGATATGAAATTCATGGGCCATGCATGTTAACTCATCGGCCCAGAGAATCTAATTAGGCAAGTGAACATGTCAACATTGAAAATGATTTTTAGTTTAGAAAATTCTACCTTTTTAATTAAGGATACTTAATTACTTTAAATAAAAAAGAAGGTGGGTTTTAGACTATCCTCCCCAAAAACAAAGCCAATTGACAAATAAGAGCTACCCAAAGAGACCAAGTCAGTCACTAGTATCACACGTACACAATCTGATCACAAATTTTCAGCTTTCTCAAGAGGGCAAGTAATTGGTCCATATAATTTTTCTTACATAGCATCTCCAAATTGGAAACACTAATTGCTTAATTAGATCCTTAATTATCCTCAAGAGAACATGCATTTCTTAAATGTAAGCCTTCATTTTTTCTTTCTACGCCTTACGTGTGTGTGAATGCTATATAAATTATACAAGACTGTACACGACGAAAACAGGGTGAATAAATTAACAATTTCGAAAACAAACGCGTCTGAATTTTCTTAAAGCCATAAACATAATTAAAAAAAAAGGGTATTGTCAATTGACCTTTCAAAATATTATATAATACTTTGAGACATCTGAAAATAAAATAATAAGCTAATAATGTGAGATTCAAACAATAATTTAAAGAAAACCACCCCACAAAGCTTGAGACAAGATCATACTTGGAAGTGATTGAAAAGATAACGTATAGGATGTTACTATTTCAGTTTTTTGTCGGATCTTTAAACAAATTGTCGTATGTATCATATAATATTCCAAACATCCGGCGGCGGAGCCACGTTGAAGCTTGGGCAGTCAACTATTCCCATAAAATTTTAAAAACTATATATATTTATTAGGTCCAAGAAAAAGTACCTTTGAATATGTAGGGAAACTAAATAAATGGGGGTATTTGACATTTTTATGTTTGAAGAGAGGGTAAAACTTAAATAAAAAAATTAAAGAGGGACACAAATATTATTTTGAATGAACAAAAATACAATTTTGAGGGGACAAATTTATAAATATGCATACTTTTAAGACAATTTTTGAAAATTTTTGGTGGACAATATTCGTCCCTCCCAACCTATATATTCCTTGGGTCCGCCCCTGCATGTATCTTGCCTCCTTGTAAAAGAAGACCGTGTTTGGAACGAGAAACACATTTGAATGGCCAAAAAAAAAAAAAGGAAAAAGAATAGACATAAGGATCTCGGGGTGGGGGGATAAATGGCTCCCGTCCTCAATTTCTTTTTCTATTCAATCTCAAAGTAGTGTACTAGCAGCAGAGGCAAGGGTGGAGTGGATTATTGACCAAGACACTAAGTGGTGGAATTCAGACTTGATACGAGCAATTTTCAATGAGGAGGAAGCACACACTATTTGCCAGATCCCTTTGAGTCCTTTGCAACCAAAGGATTTATTAATATGGCGGGGTACGAATAATGGAGTTTTCTCAGTGTGCAGTGCCTATCATTTGGAAAAGGAATTTCAAACACTGAAGTCAGGTGAAGGATCTAGACACGTGTGGGAATACAATATGGAAGACCATCTGAAATTTGAAAATCCCAAATGCAGTTATAATGTTCATGTGGAAAGCATGCAACAATATTTTACATACCTACGAAACATAATTTAATCAAAAGAGGTGTTGTGCTCGTTGCTCAAGGGAAGATGAAACGGTAAAGCACATATTGTGGAACTGCCCTTCTGCACAAGATGTGTGGGGAAATAGCACAAAGAAGTCCCAAAAAAAGCTCTTGTGAATAGGCCTTAATAAATTAATTATAGAATTAGATACATCGATTAAGCTAACAATAGGATAAACACAACGTGTATTAAATGGCTAATAGCACGGCGCCTTCCTTAGCATCTTCGAAACCGCAATACCATAAATCCTTTTCACACATTTGATTTGAAGAACGCGATTACAATTACAGGCATACCTCTTCTATATACTCCTTGATCCTGTGCATGAATATTTTAACGTGAGGCACGCACGCCTCTACTTTCCTCTACTTCTAGAATCTCCCGTACTTTCCGTTACTACTAGAATCTCAAAATACCCAGTCGCTTACATGGCGCGTGTCTCTAGGACTCTAGGGACTTGAGAAGTTTTCCAATTATCTCAAACGCGTGTGACAGTTTGCGAGTGTGCCGGCTGATTGAGTGTCTTTTTCTTCTCGGCAGCCGCAAGAAATCCAAAAGCAGCTGACTATGTCCCCGCTAGCATGCTGCTTCACTTCCAACAACCTTCCTCGATCGGGGACTCTTGACCCGCGCGTCTATAAATGTCCCCCACTCAAACACCTCGATCGGAATCACCAAAATTAGCAGCAGAGCATGTCGCTACTTTTCTCCATTCCCGTTCTTTTTTCCCTTTCCATTTTCTGCATCTCCATTCTACGTAAACAAGTCTCCCACTTTCCTCCACCGATCATGTTGATCAGTTACGTGATTCTTATTGCTTCCCATTTGAAATGGGCATGCAACTTCCTGCTTTACCACTCTTTCTCCAAGCAATATTCGCAGCAGGAGATGGCAGAGATGGGCGAAGAATTAAGCATAGAGCGGTACGAGTGCAGAGAAGAAGAAATGGAGTGCCCTGTGTGCCTATGCGTGATCGAGGAAGGAGAAGAGATTAGCGAGCTGAGATGTGAGCATCTTTTTCATAGAGATTGTTTGGACAGATGGGTTGGGTACAGGCACGTAAACTGCCCCCTTTGCCGTGGTTCCCTATTTCCATGCACAGCTGTGCAGGGTGATCACGAGAATCACGTGGAAGTGCTGTTTTTCAAATATTCTTCTTTCACTTCTTCTTCTCGTCACCACCGCGACACATGGTGGCTACGCTAAATAAGCATATGTGCGTTAAATTACCACTTGTTTCAAAAGCTTGCACTCTTACAAAACATAAATAAATAAATAAAAAATAATCATTTAATTAACCTTTGAACAATATATATGAAGGTGATGTACGAATGAATTATGAATGAGTGAAGTATTTTTAATTTATTGAAACTCTAAGCCATGGAGATAAAATTTCTCTTTTTGATGTGTGATTTATGTTTCATTCAGCGGTGAGACTCTATCAAACCTCATTATTGACACGTAACATATGCACCCTGTTCAACATTAAATTTATATTTATTTTCCGTTGTTTTTCCTTTGTCCTACGTCAATTTTTGTCGACAAGATAAGTCAATTTATACCATCAGCAAGCCTCATGCTTGTCAACGTGATTAATGTTTCTAATTGTCGAAGTTGGAGTTCTTTTGCTATGAGGAGTTTGCTGATAATAGGAGTGTTCAAGACTTCCCATATCAAGTGTTTTTCGGTTAAACACGTGCGAGCGTGGAGCCAAAAACATTTCACTGAATATTTTATGTTCTTTTCTTTGTCTCTCATGTATTTGATGGGCCAGTCACGTACGGATCACGGATGTGGCTTGTTTGTATGGGGTCTTCAAATCTTCCCATGTAATTGCACAGGAAATTAAAGCAGATGCAAGAAACCAAAGTCAATTGATATGAAATTCATGGCCATGCATGTTAACTCATCGGCCCAGAGAATCTAATTAGGCAAGTGAATATGTCAACATTGAAAATGATTTTTACTTTAGAAAATTCTACCTTTTTAATTAAGGATACTTAATTACTTTAAATAAAAAAGAAGGTGGGTTTTAAACTATCCTCCCCAAAAACAAAGCCAATTGACAAATAAGAGCTATGCAAAGAGACCAAGTCAGTCACGAGTATCACACTTACACAATTTGATCACAAATTCTCAGCTTTCTCAAGAGGGCAAGTAATTGGTCCATATAATTTTTCTTACATAGCATCTCCAAATTGGAAACACTAATTGCTTAATTAGATCCTTAATTATCCTCAAGAGAACATACATTTCTTAAATGTAAGCGTTCATTTTTTCTTTCTACGCCTTTGTGTGTGAATGCTATATATATTATACAAGACTGTACACGATGAAAACAGGGTGAATAAATTAACAACTTCGAAAACAAACGCGTCTGAATTTTCTTAAAGCCATAAACATAATTAAAAAAGGGGGTATTGTGAATTGACCTTTTGAAATGGATAATATTTTGAGACATCTGAAAATAAAATAATAAGCTAATAATATGAGATTCAAACAATAATTTAAAGAAAACTACCCCCACAAAGCTTGAGACAAGATCATACTTGGAAGTGATTGAAAAGATAACGTATAGTATGTTACTATTTCAGTTTTTTGTCTGATCTTTAAACAAATTGTCGTATCATATAATATTCCAAACATCCGGCGGCAGAGCCACGTTGAACCTTCGGGCAGTCAACTAGTCCCATCAAATTTTAAAAACTATATATATTTTAATCTCTTAAACTGCCACTTATTTTTCTTCATAAAATACGCTTCAAATTATTTTAAAGCTGAAGACCCATACCCCCCCCCCCCCCCCCAAAAAAAAAAAAAAGTCCAATAATTGCGTTTTGCTAATAAAACACGGATGAAACTCATGTATCCTGAGGTGGAACAAGGATTTATGGAGAGAGAGGACAAATATTTTTTTGAAGACGTAGTTAAATAAATATAAAAACACATCGATATATATAATCTCTATGTATGTGTATTTGTTTGTGTTTATATAAAATAAAAGTATAGAAATCTTAAATTTAATCTTATAACATCACAAATATATAATAATATAAACAAATAATAAAATAAACTAAACATGATTTATTTGGTCCAAGAAAAATGTACCTTTTAATATGTAGGAAAACTAAATAAATGGGGACATTTGAAGTTTTTAGGTTAGAAGACAGGGCAAAACTTAAAAAAAAAAAAAAATTAATAAATTAAAGAGGGACACAATGGACAAAAATACAATTTTGAGGGGTCAAATTTATAAATATGCATTCTTTAAGACATTTTTTGAAAATTTTTGGTGGACATTCGTCCCTCCCAACCTATATATTCCTTGGGGTCCCCACTGCATGTGTCTTGCCTCTTGGTAAAAGAAGACCGTGTTTGGAACGAGAAACACATGTGAAAGGAAAAAACACAGAAAACAAGGGACGTGACGTATAGTATCTTCCAAGACAAAATTAATCCTCCTCCACCAATCAGAGCCTTTAAAAGAACACAGATCATATCTTCCTTTTTCCTGCACATAATTAATCATCAAACATGAACGTTTCCTTAGCTTTCTCCACTCTCTCACTCTTTTCGCTTCTTGTTTTCTGCATCTTCAATGTTTTACGAAGCCGATTTAACAATAATCTACCTTCTTCAATATCAATCATGTTGAGTTCCCTGAAGTGGGCTTTCTCCAAGCCACCACACGCGCATGATGGCGCGCCGGAAATTGGTGAAGAACTGAGCATAGTACGGTACGAGCAGGACCCTGCGTGTTGTTCGGAAGTGCAATGCTCTGTGTGTCTATGCAAGATCAAAAATGGAGACGAGATTAGAGAGCTAAGATGCGATCATCTGTTTCACAGAGTTTGTTTGGACAGGTGGCTTGGATACAAGAACCTAAGCTGTCCTCTGTGCCGCGATTCTTTGGCCCCGTTTAGAGCATTTGCTGAGCTCGGAGTGGAAGTTTTGTCGTTTAAGTTTTTCTCCTCCAGCTCGGCCGACCGGGAGACATGGTGGCTACGTTAAATCAAACGGTGAATATTGCATGCCAGTGATTCAACCAACGTTGTTTAAACTTGTTTTTAGTTGATAAGAGCTGAGATGTAATCTTTTTAAGCTCGTTTTTTTTTAGTGATAATCATTAATCTTGTGTATGCATTCTCTCTTAATTTCTTCCACTTTTATTATAATTTTCTTCCTCACAGCCAGTTGCATCAACGTCGAAGATCACTAAATTGGTGTATTTTGTTAGCTTATTATTGGCTTTGAAATTTCACTCTTCTTTTTTTTAATGGAATTAAATTTACAGCTTGAAAAAAAATTTCAAGCACCTAAGCCAAATATTTCATACGTGGGCCTCGCTAGCAAGGCAAGGTGGTGTCTTGATTCTTCTGCTACCTCACATCTCCGGTAACAAAAGAGAATTGTTAGAAATTACAATTTTGTTCAATGTTTAATAATGTTGACGTGACACTCCCAACTAATTAGTTAATTTCATGTCAATATTATTGGATGAAGGTCGGATATAATTATAATATTTAGCATTACTCTTAATAAAAACATGAAAATCTATTTAAAGTATATATATATATATAAGGGATCTTGAAAACATTTAGTATATCATAATAGAGTAATGTTATTTAATGGATTGTTATATAGCTAGAATAACATTACTGTGAAAATTAACATTTAGATATATAATGATTAATTAAAAAAAAAAAGAAAAAAAAATCAAAAGCTAATGTTTATTATCATACTATTATAATTATATTATAGTCGTATACCAATGTATTAAATAGTATTTCTCATATTAATATTAAGATATGTGAATCCGTTAAAACCCATGTGTTACATGTTGCATTATAACATGTGGATATGTTTTTTTGTTTTTTTTGTTTTATTTTTCAAATATAACATATTGAAAATGAAATCCACGGCTCAAAATGAATTCCTGCTCATGTTTGTGACTTGTCCATCAGTCTAATGGAGTGAAACCTCTGCTTTGACAGAATCTACTGTGACAGCTAGCTAACAAAAATGATTTGTTTCTTTTTTATTTTTTTCATTTTGTTTTTGTTTTTAAGATCAGCAATGAAAATCAATTGACTTGATACAAGATTTTAGGACGTATGCATGTTAAATGTCAAATGTCAATGTCAATGTCATCAATGCATGGTACGAAAATTTTGTTGAAATAAATGTCCACAAAAATCAACCACATAATATTGTGGGTCTTCTGTCAATTTTCTGGCATGTCGTAGACATATTTAGTGGCGGAGCACCGATGGCCGGTAGACTTAGAGGTTCTATGGCCCCTCAAAAGTTTGAAAATTGTACAAACAGCTAAGACAAATTCAATAACTCGAAATAAAAAATTAAAAAAAAATAGTATATAAGCTTTTTTAGATGTACAATTAATGTGCATGCATGTTACATTACATTAACTCTAAAATACATCTAAAAAAAAAAAAAAAACTAGTAAACTACTTTTTTTTTTTTTTTTTGTAAGATAGTAAACTACTTTTTACTTTTTTATTCATTTTACATTATTATTATTATTTTACATCAATTAAATATCCGTTCTTTACAAAATATAAATTTCTTACTTATTATCACTTTTTTTTTTTTAATAAAATTTGCAGGCCAACCGGGTCAATTCCTCCAACCTGGTCCAAGGCAGTCAATCCGGTTAATCGAGTTAGACCCGGGTCACTTCTTTTCGGGTCAGACAATATTCAATGGTCCACGGGTTTTAGCCAATTTTAACCCAATCAAACCGGCTCACCAGAATCAATTAAGTCCATCAAGGTTTATTCAATAAGGCTTCAACCTAAGTCTCAGGCCCAGTTCATGGCTCAAATCATTCATATCAGCCACCAGTAGCCACTGCCGGCAGCCAGCAGCCGCCTTCCTCCAGCATATTCCGGCCACTACTCCGGTGACAAAAAAAAAAAAAAAAAAAACCATAATTTCCCTTTCTTTTTCCCAAATTAACTAAATCTTACACCTTGAATTTGAGGAGATGATATAATATTTTATTAGGGTTTCTTGCTTATCACTCACAGCCTCTCTATATATAGAGACCTTTGTAATCACAATAAAATATTGAAAAGATATATTACTCAATACAATGTAGTCCCTATATCCTTATACTCTCTTCTCTCTCCTTCTTCCACTCTCAAATATATTTAACAGGACAAAAAGAAGTTTTCCAATTACCTCAAGCTCGTGTGACGGTTTGCAAGTGTGTTGGCCCGATTGAGTGTCTTTTTCTTTGCTACGAGAAATCCAAAAGCAGATGATTATATATGTCCCTGCTAGTAGCTGCTTCAATTCCAGCAACCTTCCTCGATCGGAGACTCTTGACTCGCGGGTCTAAATGTCTCCCACTCGAACACCTCGATCGGAATCAACAAAATTAGCAAAGCATGTCGCTACTTTTCTCCATTCCCGCTCATTTTTCCCTCTCCATTTTCTGCATCTCTATTCTACGTAAACACGTCTCCCACTTTCCTCCACCGATCATGTTGATCAGTTACGTGATTCTTATTGCTTCCCATTTGAAATCTGTGATATAGAACAGTGGGGTTTGAACGAAGGGGAAGGAAGGTTTATAAAGACCTGCGAAAGAAGACCGAACGACTCATTGAATACCCTAGGAACTAGGGTTCGGTGAAGCGACGTTTCTGCATTTCTTTCTCGGTGCAGAAGTTGACGCGTGGCTCGCGAAAAGGCGGAGGTAAGCATCCCAAACGCTTCAGTTTTATTTTTTGAAATTTGAAATTTGAAATTCAAAAAATCAATCAATTCGCGTCATTTTGCCAAAAGTTAAAACCGAGCTTATAAAAAACTGACCTACACTTGGTTTTTTACATGTAATTTCCTTATTCTGTTAGAAAAGGAAATTGGGGGGTAACTGTTGGTCCATATTTCAGTTGGGTTGGGCCCAGTTCGAACCTATCGGCCTATTCCCCTTACTCGGTCATTTTTATTGTTCAGAATAAACTCATGTTCGGCAGACTTAGGCTTATATAGATTATATTATCGACACTCGGTTATCAGGCTCGGTCAGCCGAGCCTGAGGCAGGTACCGAGTGTTACCCTTAGGAAATAATAAACATATCTGAATAAATATCATATTTGATGTTCTCCGATATATTGTTGACACGTGGACCCTCGGTAAAAGTCCACAGTGTTAGATGAACATGTACAATCTGATGCCTATAAAAGGGGGGTCCCCTTTCACTATTTCGGTAACTTCTTTTTACCTTAAAACTGAATACTTTGCTTATCTTTTCCCTGATCCATAATCTTCAAGTTCATCTTTCTTTTGAACACTTCAACTAACTTAGGCATCGGAGCTTCCACCGGCCAGACAACGCTGGCAGCTTTGACCCCTTTTTCTTTGTCCTTCATTCTCAGTTCAATCCTCGGTTATCAAGCATTGTGCTGGGCCCTTTCCCACGTTATCATTCGGAAAACTGCTTCAACAAAAATGATTTTTACTTTAGAAAATTCTACTTTTTTAATTAAGGATACTTAATTACTTTAAATAAACAAAAAAAAGAAAAAAAAAAGAAAAAAGAAAAAAAGAAGGTGGGTTTTAAACTATCCTCCCCAAAAACAAAGCCAATTGACGAATAAGAGCTACCCAAAGAGACCAAGTCAGTCACGAGTATCACATGTACACAATCTGATCACAAATTTTCAGCTGCATGTACTCTCTTTCTCAAGAGGGCAAGTAATTGGTCCATATAATTTTTCTTACATAGCATCTCCAAATTGCTAGCAAATTGGACACACTAATTGCTTAATTAGATCCTTAATTATCCTCAAGAGAACATGCATTTCTTAAATGTAAGCTTTTCTACGCCTTTTGTGAGCATTCATACACACACACACGCGTGTGTGTGAATGCTATATATATATATATATATATATATATACACACACAAGACTGTACATGGTGAAAACAGGGTGAATAAAACGATTTCGAAAACAAACGCGTCTGAATTTTCTTAAAGCCATAAGCATAATTAAAACAAAAGGGTATTGTCAATTGACCTTTCAAAATACTATATAATATTTTGAGACATCTGAAAATAAAATAATAGGCTAATAATATGATCCGACTGAAACAATAATTTAAAGAAAACTACCCACGAAACTTGAGACAAGATCATAGTTGGAAGTTGGAAGTGATTCAAAAGCTAACGTATAGGACGTTACTATTTCAGTTTTTGTCGTATGATCGTGTCACATAATCCAAACATCCGGCGGCGGAGCCGCGATGAAGCTTGGGGCAGTCAACTAGTCCCATGACTCCCATATATGTATTTGGCAACGGCCAGCAATTTAAACTTATATCACAGTTATTATTTATATATAAAAAATAATAAATAAATAAATTTCCAACATTCTTATTTTTTACATCATATTATTTATTACTATTCAAATAAAAAATTCACAACAAAACAAATTTTTTTTTTTTTTTACCTAAACTTTTTACTTTTTTCTTACATCAATTAATTTTTGTTACAATACCAGGCCGCTAAACAATGACTTCCACTTCAAGTATAGTACCAAGCCAATAAACAATAACTTCAGCTTCAAGCTCAAGAATTAGTTTGCATGTGCTGCCAAACTTTAAAAAGTAACATCAAACCACCCGTACTATCAACTTGTGTGAACTTATTAGACACTCATGAAATATTGTTAAATTAGATAGAAAAGAAGTCACATGTACCGCTGGTGACCCTTTTTTGCTTTTTTTTTTTTTTTTTTTTTTCATAAAATACACTTCAAACTAAAAACAAACATTTTAAAAGTGAAGAACCCATTTTAAAATGTTTTAAAGACATTATGATAAGAAGCATTAAAAAATAGTCATGCATTTTTTGGTAGGTCAATTATAATTGAAGAGTTTTATTTGACAATAATATGGTAATTTGAAGAGCTTAAATATCAATTCGTAAAATTTGGAGGCATAAATACAAAACTAGTGGTTGTTAGGAGAGTGGGTTTAATATTAATGTATTTTCACCAAAAAAAAATAAAAAAAAAGAAGGTCCAATAATTGTGTGTTGCTTAGAAAACACGGATGAAACTCATGTATCTTGACTCCTTGTAAAAGAAGACCGTGTTTGGAACGAGAAACACATGGGAAAGGAGAAAAAAACAAAACAAAAAGAAAAGGACGCGCGTGACGTGTATCTTCCTAACTTCCAAGTCAAAAGTTTGCGTCAGAGTTCCCCGCTACCCCTCCTCCACCAAAATTAAAACAACACCCATCATATCACAACTAAAAAAATAAGATTTTCTGACGTGACTACAATACATTAATTTTCTGATGTTAAAATTTTATTACGTCAGAAAATTAAATTAATTAATCATCAAACATGAACGTTTCCTTAGCTTTCTCTACTCTCTCACTCTTTTCGCTTCTTGTTTTCTGCATCTTCCATGTTTTACGCACCCGATTTAATAATAATCTAGCTTCTTCAATATCAATCATGTCGAGTTCCTTGAAGTTGGCTTTCTCCAACACCAAGCCACCACACGCGCATGGCGGCGCGCCGGAAATCGTTGAAGAACTTAGCATAGTACGGTACGAACAGGACCCCGCGAGTTGTTCGGAAGTGCAATGCGCTGTGTGTCTGTGTAAGATCGAAAATGGAG
The DNA here is from genome assembly GCF_965113065.1 of Corylus avellana. Lineage (NCBI taxonomy): Eukaryota > Viridiplantae > Streptophyta > Magnoliopsida > Fagales > Betulaceae > Corylus > Corylus avellana. The sequence continues at coordinate 30,601,132 of NC_142493.1, forward strand.
ACGAGATTAGAGAACTAAGATGCGATCATCTGTTTCACAGAGTTTGCTTGGACAGGTGGGGTTGGATACAAGAACCTAAGTTGTCCTCATTGCCGCGATTCTTTGGCTCCGTTTAGAGCATTTGCTGAGCTCCGAGTGGAAGTCCTGTCGTTTAAGTTTTTCTCCTCCAGCTCAGCCGACCGGGAGACATGGTGGCTACGTTAAATCGAACGGTGAATATTGCATGCCAATGATGGAACCAACGTTGTTCTATCTTGCAACGTTGTTTAAACTTGTTTTTAGTTGATAAGTGCTGAGATGTAATCTTTTTAAGCTCCTTTTTTTTTTTTTTGATAATCATTAATCTTGTGTATGCATTCTCTCTTAATTTCTTCCACTTTTATTATAATTTTCTTCCTCACAGCCAGTTGCATCAATGTCGAAGATCACTAAATTGGTGTATTTTGTTAGCATATTATTGGCTTCGAAATTTCACTCTTTTTTTTTTTTTTTTTTAATGGAATTAAATTTACAGCTTCGAAAAAAATTTCAAGCACCTGAGCCAAATCTGTCATATGTGGGCCTCGCTAGCAAGGTAAGATGGTGTCTTGATTCTTCTGCAACCTCACGTCTCCCATAACAGATAAGTAATGTTAGATATTATAATTCTATTCAATATTTATTTAATAATATTGACGTGACACTTTCAACTAAACGGATGGGTTGGATACAGGCACGTAAACTGCCCCCTTTGCCGTGTTCTCTATTTCCATGCACAACTGTGGGTGATCACGAGATCAATGGCGTGGAAGTGCTAGCTATTTTTCAAATATTCTTCTTTCACTTCTTCTCATCACCATGACATATGGTGGCTACGCTAATTCAATGTATGTGTGTTAAATCATTACTTGTGTCAAAAGTTTACACTTCAATTTTAAAAAGAAATAATGAAATTTAATTATTTAATCAACATTTTAACGGTATATGTATAAAGGTGATGTATGTAATGAGTGAATTAGATCAATGAATGAGTGAAGTATTTTTAATTTATTGAAACTCTAAGCTATATATGGAGATAAAACTTCTTTTTTCGAGGTGTGATTTATGCTTCATTCGGCTGTTGTGACATGCACCTTGTTTAACATTAAATTTATATTTATTTTCTGTTGTTCCTTCCTTCGTCCGACGTCATTTTTTGTCTACAAGAGTCAATTTACCATCAGAGTGATTGTTTCTAATTGTCAAAGTAGGAGTTCTTTTGCCATGCATGAGGAGTTTGCTGATAATAGGAGTGTTCAAGACTTCTCATATCAAGTGTTTTGAGTAAGTTTTTTTTTTAAAAAAAAAATTCTTAATAGTAATAAGAAATAATTGATGCAAGGTGAAAGTAAATTTTAGTTTTTTGTGAGAAGATAGAGGCTAAACACGAGCGTGGAGCCAAAAACATTTCACAGAATATTTTATGTTCTTTGCTTCGTCTCTCATGTATTTGATGGGCCAGTCACGTACGGATCACGGATGTGCCTTGTTTGTATGGGGTCTTCAAATCTTCCTATATAATTGCACAGGAAATTAAGGATGCAAGAAACCAAATTAACTCATAGGATTCCAATTTCAACGATATGAAATTCATGGCCCATCACCCATGCATGTTAATTCATCGACCGGCCCAGAGAATATAATTAAGCAAGTGAAAATGTGAACCTTGAAAATGATTTTGTACTTTAGAAAATTCTACTTTTTTAATTAAGGATACTTAATTACTTTAAATAATAAAAAAAAATGTGGGTTTTAAACTATTATCCCCAAAAACAAAGCCAATTGACGAATAAGAGCTACCCAATAAAGAGACCAAGTCAGCCACGAGTATCACACATGATTTGATTACTAGTTCGAATTCTCCTCCCTCTCCTTCTTAAGAGGGCAGATTGGTCCATATAATTTTTCTTACATAGCATCTCCAAATTGCTAGCAAATTGGAAATACTAATTGCTTAATTAGATCCTTAATTATCCTCAATAGAACATGCATTAATTCTTAAATGTAAGCGTTCATTTTTTTTTTCTATGCCTTATGAGAGCATTCACACACGCGCTATATATATATATACAAGACTGTACACGATGAAAACAGGGTGAATAAAACAATTTCGAAAACAAACGCGTCTGAATTTTCTTAAAGCCATAAACGTAATTAAAAAAAAAAAAGGTATTGTCATTAATTGACCTTTTGAAATGGATAATATTTTGAGAAATCTGAAAATAAAATAATAAACTAATAATGTGAGACTCAAATAATAATTTAAAGAAAACTACCCACAAAACTTGAGACAAGATCATACTTGGAAGTTGGCAGTGATTCAAAAGCTAATGTATATATAGGACGTTACTATTTCAGTTTTTGTCGTATGATCGTATCATATAATCCAAACATCCGGCGGCGGAGCCGCGTTGAAGCTTGGGGCAGTCAACTCGCTAGTCCCATATATGTATTTGGCAACGGCCAGCAATTTAAACATATATAGGACAGTTATTATTTATATAAAAATAATAATAAATAAATAAATTTTCAACATACTTATTTTTTACATCACATTATTTATTACAATTCAAATAAAAAATTCATAACAAAACAAAATTTTTTTATACCTAAACTTGTTACTTTTTTCTCACATCAATCAATTTTTGCTATAATACCAGGCCACTAAACAGTAGTTTCTGCTTCAAGCTCAACAATTAATTTGTGCTGCCAAACTTTAAAAAGTAACATCAAACCACCCATACTATCAACTTGTGTGAACTTAGACACTCATGAAATATTGTTAAATTAGATAGAAAAGAAGTCACATGTACCGCTCGTGACCCTTTTTTTTTTTTTTTTTTTTTCATAAAATACACTTCAAACTAAAAACAAACATTTTAAAAGTGAAGAACCCATTTTAAAATGTTTTAAAGACATTATGATAAGAAGCATTAAAAAATAGTCCGTAGGTCAATTATAAGCGAAGTGTTTTATTTGACAATAGTATGGTAATTTGAATAGCTTAAATATCAATTCGTAAAATTTGGAGGCATAAATACAAAACTAGTGGTTGTTAGGAGAGTGGGTTTAATATTAATGTACTTTCAAAAAAAAAAAAAAAAAAAAAAAAGGTCCAATAATTGTGTGTTGCTTAGAAAACACGGATGAAACTCATGTATCATGCCTCCTTGTAAAAGAAGACCGTGTTTGGAACGAGAAACACATGTGAAAGGAAAAAAAAACAAAACAAAAAGAAAAGGACGCGCGTGACGTGTATCTTCCTGACTTCCAAGTCAAAAATTTGCGTCAGAGTTCCCCGCTACCCCTCCTCCACCAAAATTAAAACAACACCCATCATATCTTCCTTTTTTCCTGTACATAATTAAATTAATTAATCATCAAACATGAACGTTTCCTTAGCTTTCTCTACTCTCTCACTCTTTTCGCTTCTTGTTTTCTGCATCTTCCATGTTTTACGCACCCGATTGAACAATAATCTACCTTCTTCAATATCAATCATGTCGAGTTCCCTGAAGTGGGCTTTCTCCAAGCCACCACACGCGCATGGCGGCGTGCTGGAAATCGTTGAAGAACTGAGCACAGTACGGTACGAGCAGGACCTCGCGTGTTGTTCGGAAGTGCAATGCTCTGTGTGTCTGTGTAAGATCGAAAATGGAGACGAGATTAGAGAGCTAAGATGCGATCATCTGTTTCACAGAGTTTGCTTGGACAGGTGGCTTGGATACAAGAACCTAAGCTGTCCTCTTTGTCGCGATTCTTTGGCTCCGTTTAGAGAATTTGCTGAGCTCGGAGTGAAAGTCCTATCGTTTAAGTTTTTCTCCTCCAACTCGGCCGACCGGGAGACATGGTGGCTACGTTAAATCGAACGGTGAATATTGCATGCCAATTATGGAACCAACGTTGTTCTATCTTGTAACGTTGTTTAAACTTGTTTTTAGTTGATAAGAGCTGAGATGTAATCTTTTTAAGCTCCTTTTTTTTTTTAGTGATAATCATTAATCTTGTCTATGCATTCTCTCTTAATTTCTTCCACTTTTGTTATAATTTTCTTCCTCACAGGCAGTTGCATCAACGTCGAAGATCACTAAATTGGTGTGTTTTGCTAGCTTATTGACTTTGATTTAATTTTACTATTTCTATTTTTTTTTTTTTTTATAAAAAAATTTGGAATTAAATTTACAGTGTCGAAAAAAATTTCAAGCACCTAAGCCAAATCTTTCTTATGTGGGCATCGCTATATATAGGGACGGAGCCAGAAAATTTTATGGGAGGGGGCTAGACAAATTTTTTTTTTTTTTTTTTTTTTTTTTTTTTTTTTTTTTTTTTTCAGTTCTTTAGAATTTTTTTATTAAAAAAAAAAATATTTTTATTGTTTTTTATGAAATAAAGACCACCGTAGGGTCAAAAAAATTGACATTTGAAAGTAAGAACCAAAAAAAAAAAAAAAAAACCTTAATGGGTATGGTCCAAAAAAATTAAGAATATAGCCAAAAGTTTTTATTGGATAAGGCCGAAAAATCTAAAAATATGGCCAAAATTTTTTTTGGATGGAACCCAAATGACTAAACTTAAAACTTTAGTTTACTTTACTTTCTTTTTTCTTTTTTTTTTTTTTTTTTTTTTTTACTTATAATTTTTTTTCCCCCTTATTTTGGGGGGGACCATGGCCTACCCCGGTCCCCCCCTCCCTTCATCTCTGGCTATCTAGCTAGCAAGGCAAGATCGTGTCTTGATTATGTTGCCGCCTCACGGCCCTCACATCTCCAATAATAAAAGATAAATGTTTCAATATTTATTTAATAATGTTGACGTGACACTCTTGACTAATTATTAATATTTTTTTTTAAAAAAAAAATTTAGCAATGATTAATCCAATAATTATCTAGTTTGAAGTATTAGGTCAATATTGTTGAATGAAGGTCGGATATAATTATAATATTTAGCATTACTCTTAATAGAGACATGGAAATCTATTTAAAGTACATGGACATGCACAATGAGATCTTGAATCAATTTAGTATAGAGAGCCCGTACTATCAGCTCTTGGTGTAAACCAGGCCTTTTACAGCATCCAATCAACATGTGACACCTCATCCATTTTTAAAAAATGCAAAACATTAAAGTGAGAACAAAAGCACTGGATCAAAATGAGAAAAGCACAACAAAAAAGAACTAGGGTGGCTCGCCGGATGGGCTGGGTGGCAGGTGAGCCGTGCAGCCACCCCATGGCCGGCGAGACCCACGGCTGGGTCTCCCGGTGCCCGACTGTGACCCGATCATGGATGCCTCAAAACTCTTTCTAATGCCTCAAAACTCGTTTTTTTGATTCAAAACTAAAACCTAGAGATGAAAAGTTAACCTTTTAAGAATTTTATCACCCTAAAGGCTGGAGAAGATGATTCACTGCCCTAGAGAATGTGACTCACGACGCCGATAGGTGGTCTAGCTAGACCCATGCATACTGTGGGTCTGGCCAGGTTCACGTGAAGGGGTCAGGCCAGACCCCTTCACCAACTCTTTCAGCTTTTTTTTTTTGTCTTTTTCAAAGCAAATCTAGTGTATTTGGACTTAGGTTATTTTGGTGCACTTTTTATGTTTTTGCTTAGATGTTAGTAGTTGATTGGGGGTTGTAAACATGGGGTTTTAAGGCATATCCTGATTTAAGTTAAACTCTTTAGTATATCATTATTTAGTAGATTTTTATATGATTGTTATATAACTATAATTACATGATAGTGAAAATTAACATTTAAATCAATAAAGACTAATAAAAAGAAAAAAAAATCAAAAACTGATATTTACTATCATACTATTCTAATTATACACTAGTAGTGTACCAATGTGCTATCATATTAATATCAACATCTGTGAATACGTTAAAATCCATGTGTTACGTGTTGAATGATGACCGTGCATATGTTTTTTGTTTTGTTCCTTTCCAAATATAACACATTGGAAATGAAATCCACGGCTCAAAATGAATTCCTGCTCTGGCTGCTCATGTTTGTGACTTGTCCATCAGTCTAAATAAATGTCCACAAAAATCAACCACATAATTTTCTGACACGTCGCAGACGTATTTAGTGGCGGAGTACCGATGGCGGGTAGACTTGGCCCCACTTCAACAGTTTGAAAAATGGACATTGGACAAACAGCTAAGACAAATTCAATTACTCGAAATAAAAATTAAAATAAAATAAATATAAGCTTTTTTAGATACATTAAATTACATAAAATAAAATAAAATAAGTATTTTTTTAGAAGAAAAAAATTAATAAACTACTTTTTACTTCTTTGTTCATTTTACAATAGTTTTTTTTTTTTTTTTTTTACATCAATTAAATATTATTTCTTTATAAAATATAAATTTTTTATTTATCTTCACATTTTTTTTAATAAAATTTAACATAATCCCAAATGAAAGACAAAAAAAAAAAAAAGATAAATATTTTGTGTTAAAATAATCGTAACTCTCAACTTTAGAGAATACGGTTCATTTGGTAATATTTTTTAGATTTACTTTATACATCGTAGTAAAAAATAAAAATTTAAATAATTAAATTCAAACATAAAACACTCCCAAAATGTTCAAAAGCAACTTTTATTTAGCATCACAACCAATATTTTATTTTTAAAAAAATTGATCCTACATTTTGCAAGTTTATCAAACTCATGTATTTGTACTTGAGTTCGACTTCTTTTTCTTTGTTTGGGAAGTTCTTTGAGGGATTTTTTTAAAAAAAAAATAAAAATTAATTGATGTGATTTAAAAAATATATATATTAATAATTAAATTTATTTTTATGAAGAGTAAATAACGCTCACCGAACAAAGCAATTAATGTTCATTCCCGACAAGCTAGCCATTTGGTATATAGCTTCTGTTGAGTGACTACATCAAGGAGTCATGGACCATTGGACCCGCTAGTTTTGCAAGAAGAAGAGAGGTTGGAGAACGATGAGAGAAAATAAAAAACAGAAAAGAAAGCTCTAAAGAAAATAATAAATGGACGAAAAAAAATGTGAAAACGTGTAACTTTTCGAGTGGCTATTGTATATGATATTTGTAGGGAGGCAGACAATCGTCTGATACTGATAGGGATTTGTCTTCAGGTTGCAGCGGTTCGTGGTAAACGAGGAGAATGAAGCGATAGAAAATGTTTCATTTGACAGGGACACCATCGTTTATTTATTAGAGAGAATTAGAGAGAAGAAGAGTAAGAGGAGAGTAAATACTGAATTTTGAAACATTTGAGGGACTATGGCCCCCTCTAATTAAGTTTGGAGGGCCAGTCCAAGACATCAGGGATAATCCAGTTCTGATGCAATGGTGCAAGATTGTGGTTCTAACTAAATCAAGACATGGAGAGTAAAAATTAGGGGTGAAAATTTAGAACCGCTAACCGTGATGATTTACAAAAGCTGTTGTAATTTTATTTGTATTATATGTTGTATAGATTTGTAAAAGGTGACTAACAGAGATTTTGGTATATAGCAATTTTTAATGCTAAAATGACTATGAAAAGGAAAAGAAAATTGTTTAAAGTGAGCAAAAAAACGTTTAAAGGGAGCCCCAAAACCAGTCCAAAATCGGCAAAAAAAAAAAAAAAAAAGTCCAATAAAAGGCCCAAAAAAAGTTGTTAGTAAAAAAACGGTTATTCGAATGTGGTTAGCCGATGCGGTGGCGGTTAGTGGTTTTAGCCACTAACCGCTAACCGCAACCGTCTTTTCGCTCCTAATAAAAATATGAAATACACTAATTACATGATCAATAAATAATACCTAAAATATTTACAATAGCTAATATGGTAGTGAATAAAAAATATTAACACAACATGCTGAGAATATTATGAAATATTCTAGTACAAATATGGTAGTATTGTAACAATGGTAATATACCAATATTCTCTTAGACTTTAGATAGTAACACCAACTTGAGTTTAGAAACAAGACCACTAGGCCAACCAAGTAAATGAGATTTCATGATTGATTTCTAGAAGAGACCGATTGTAGATATAATGTATGATAAAGTAACAGTCAATCTCGATATGCCCCCAAATTCCAAAGAGCATATTAGAAGCATATTTGACAATAAAGAGATAATAATTAACCATCAGCATTCGAAGTAACATCAAGGCCAAGAAAATAGTGGAGTGTCTCCATGTCCTTCATCTAAAAATGTCGAGGCTTTGTTTGGTAATGGGGATGGGGTTGGCCCAAACACTGTTCATCACCATTTTTCAAAAAAATCAACATCAAAACATTATAATTTTTTCACTTTTAATATCAAATCATTCACTTTTTATTATTATTTAAATAAAAAAATCACTACAAAACAAAACTTTTTCACTTTTTCATACCACTTTTTTCATTTTTTTTATACCAAACATTCTTACTTTTTTCACATCAATCTACATCAACTACAATGTTTAGGCCATCCCATTTGCCAAACACCCCATAAGAGAATAATAAAGACCTTGAATGCCAAAAATATCATCACCAGTTAGAATTATAAAGAAAAATCAAATAGCCTCTAAGAAATTAACACGTGGCAGGAAGACTCAAATAGCCTTAAAAGAAAATAACACGTGGAAAAATCCAATACAATGAGAACAGAGTGGGTTCCTCAACAACTTCAAAAGGCTGAAAGTATCTGACTTCGTCAAACACGTTGTACAGTTGAACGCTTTTTCTACCACATGAGAAGAATTCATCCCCCCAAACAAAAAGGAATATAAAAGGAAAGAATTGAGCAAAAAGTGAGGGCTTTTATAATTGGTCTGCCTAACATGTTTCCTAATTCTGAGCTATCTTTCTTCTTAACTACCCAAATCAACCATAACACACAATTTTATCTAAATATAATATACTTTCTTCTTCTATAAATCTCACTTTTGGAGAAAATAAAGTCATATATATATATATATATATATATATATGTTTTTTTTTTAATAGCATTAATAAAAACAAAAACAAATTTAAAAAAGTGTTTCTCACATACTGAAGGGGACATACGCATGACAATTTTAGAAACTGAATTTGAGAAATTTTCATACAATTCAATTTATAAGAAATTTCTTTCCTAAATAATTTATATCAACCTTGAATTAAAGGTTAGTGGATTCAACGCTAGTTATTTGAAATGGACATAGTTTTCGTTTAAATTGAGATGGAAAAATTTATTTTAATCTAGTCTATAAAAGTGGCATGTGTCATTTTTTTCTTTTTTTTTAGTAACATGTGGAATGCATATTAGTTTTTAAGAAAATTTATTCAAACTTAATCTCTATTATTAAAATAGCATGTGTTTTTTACATGTTCAAGTGCCATATGTCACTTTTATAAACTAGATTTAAGAAAATTTTTCCAACCTGGGTTGGAGAAAACTCTATCCATTTGAAATTATTGTATCGGTTGTTATCGCAATGTGAAAGTGGGTGCATTCAACTATGACTCTTTTAGGAATTTGATTTTATATTATATTAATGCATACTTTATCCTTGTAGGAATTCTCTGTTTTTTCCCCCAATCTAGTTATGCTTAGAAATTCATAGTCTGTGTCTCCCCACTGACTTTGCTTCACTTCCAGCCACCTTCCTACGTTTTTAACTCTTTTTAAGTACATCCTCTCTGCCCTCATAGAATCAGCACAACATGAACACCCTGCAAATTTCCTCATCTCTCTCCCTCTTTTTCACTCTATCGTCTATCATGTTTGGTTTACAGAAGCAAGTTTACAAGCTAATTCGTCCGTCCATCATTTGGAATTATGTTATCTTAATTGCTACCCATTTCAAACAGGTACTCAATCTCTTGCTTCATCATTCTTTCCCTCACGAATCCGATAGCAGCAATCAAGAACTAAGCATACGTCGTTACAGCTGCAATTCTGGGTGTAGGAAAGAAACAGAGTGTGCAGTTTGTCTGTGCAAAATTGAGGAAGGAGAAGAGATTAGAGAGCTGAGATGTGATCATCTTTTTCATAGAGTTTGCTTGGACAGATGGGTTGGATACAAGCGTGCAACCTGTCCCCTTTGCCGCGGTTCGCTATTTCCATGGAGGAGAACTGCCGCTGAGCATGGGGTGGAAGTTCTGCTTTTTAAGTATTGTTCTTTCAATTCCGGCGACCGCCAGACGTGGTGGCTACGCTGAATTGGGTACAGCTGATTCACCTTCTCAAGCCAGTTCAAAAATCAAATGACAAACCTGCAGATAATGATATGCCTCATGATAAACACGCGTTTTCTGTAACATTTTTCATATTGCTTGAATTCAAATGTACTCTGTTATTAGGTTATCTTTCATCTCTGCATTTATCACACTCGTACGGATATACTGTATCCTATTTCCAATTCCAATATACTCTCTTACCATTTCAAAATTAATTGCAATGACCCTCATGCGTGAGCATTCTCAACAAACTCCTTATAAAGGAGTTTGTTCCCTAAGTTTAAAAAATATATTAAAAAAAATCACAAAAAAATTCTACATTTCTAAATGAACCTTAAACATTAGAATTGCTACAATAGAATCCAATGTTTTGAGTTCCACTATCGTATTCTTTATGATTATTAAAAAAATAAAAAAATAAAATGATTATCTCATTTCTCTCCTCTCTCCTTTCTCCTCTCACAATTCTCTCTCATCTCTCATCTCATATATATATATATATATATATATATATATATATATAAAAACAAATATTTTAAGTATACAGGGAATGATTAAGAGAAGCTATTGAGGTGTATTTTGACATAGAGAAGTAAAAAGTAGTTTGAATCCTTAAATGTAGGAAAAATGACGAGGAAGCTGCTGGGAATGCTTTTAAGCAATGTGACCTTATAACCATCTGCTATCAAGGGTAGCCAGTAATGATTAAGCTTTTGCTAATATAATCATTTACTTTTTTCTATTAGCTTAAATTTTTTGAATAACTAATGATTTAAAATGGTATCAGAGCTAAAGATCATCCAATCAAACATTTGACTTTGTTCAATCACTCCCTATTTAAATTAAACACGGTAAACCTCACCTATTAAAAAGAGAGTGAGTGTTCAAGTAATAATTAAGTGATTAAATTTATCTATTTTTATCCACTTAGGCTTTTAAGATAAATGGTATTTTAACACGGCAGTCCAACATTTATCTACTTAACATTTAGTCATACACGAAGTCTTGTATGGAGGCAAGTTGGTACAACTGAGACAAACTTTACAGTCAATCAGGTTCCTCATTCTTCCAAGTTTCTTCCAAGTGTGGTGGAAATTAATGGAAGGTATAATAATATAGCTTCGGAACCAAGGAATGGAAACAGAAAAGTTAAAAAAATAGAAAACAATAAGAAAAATAAATAACCTACTATAGTGAGGCAGGCGGCAGCCCTGGATGAACACCATTTTCGGATGATCATGCGTCAATGCTTTATACAAAAAAAAAAAAAAAAAAAAGTCTTGTGGTCTTCTCTCATTCTTTCTCCTTTTATTCTAAGCATATCCATCTCTTTCTATTCTAAGCATGTAGTCAACGTTCAATGCTCTTGAGGTCTTGTGCATGGGAACTTGGGAAGGAGCACCACAGGTGAGGTGGGGATGCTACCACGGTCCACGAGTCTCCAGGCTGTCTCAGCTTAACTTTTCCCCTCAATTTCTCTTTACCCTTTATTAGGTCCGAGAGGCCTTCTATGTGGTCATGGTAGAAAAAATGAGTTTTCTGCCTTCCATTAAAATTTTGAGGCGGAACGGCAATGGCGTGGCAGCGGCTAAATCAGCGGTGGCATGAGTAGACCCACAGTTGGGTTGCGGCTAGACCCAGCTGCCGTGACCCACGGCAGGCTCACAACCTGAGACCCGACGTGGGTCTGCTGACCCACACGGGTCTTAGGCTGGGTGGGTTAGCAGACCCACACTGGGTTGCGGCCCTGCAACCCGCATGGGTCGCAGGGCCCACGACGGGTCTCAGGCCGTGAGCCTGCCTGGGTCAACAGTCACCCCCGTCTCCTCTCTCTCGCCGTAGACCCAACCGTGAGATTTTGTGGATCAGTTGAGATAAAAATCTAGTGTTTACATATTTAGATAATTTTTGTGAATAGAAGTTATACTCATTAGTTCCACCTCAATTAGATGGTATAATTAATAGTCTAGAGCATAGATAAAATTCACATGTTCAAATAAATTTTAAATTGTTCGGCTACCCATCCGAATAAGTACGTCTCATCTATATAGTTCAAATTGCTACAACCATCATGAGAGAGCATAGATGAGACTAACCTTTATCTGTCCAAATAAATTTTCAATTTTAGGTTACCTACTTGGACAAATAAGTAAATGTCAAATGTAAGATCCATATTTTCATTGTTCTTCTAAAATTGATATGATTCTTAAAATTATCATTAAATCTATAATAAATTATAATAAAATTTCAATCTAATAATAATCTTAAAAGCCTAAAAACAGGACATTAGTATAACATTACTAATAATTTAATCGGCTAACAATTTAGATCGCTAATTGCGGTCGATCTCAATCCGTTAGATTCACGTGGTAGTCTCCTTGACATTTCATTACGAAGACGAGGACTTGGAAAGAGGGGGCAGCTCAATAAAAAAATTTATAGGAGCCCTAGGAGTCGCCTAACTGGCCTAGGCATCCAGCCGGTCCTGCTTTGAAGTCCATTCCAGGAAACATTTCTTTATGAGAGAGAGAGAGAGAGACTTACGGAGACCGACATGGATTGCCATCTATTTAGATTGTGATTTATGAAAAGCAATATATATTATATAGGCACTGTTGCACTAAGGCACATATTCATTCGAATTATGAAATGTCTACAACACTCTTAATTATTTGAAAATTGTTGTAAATGTGCCTGGAGCTGTGCTCTAAACCATGAAGCAAACAACTAATAAGTTTCAATTTACGGAAAAAGAGAGAAAAAGATAAATGTGTTTCAAATGAAAATTCTTATTTCTATATTCTATTGTGCATATTTCTTTCCTACACATCTCATTTATGTAGTTGAATTTAATTTATAGATATATTAATATAAATTAAAAATGTACGTAAAAATTATACAAATAATACTATGCTTTTAAATTAAGCATCAAGGCATATGTCGACTAACAATTTTATTTTTTTATTTTTTTTTTTTACATATCCGCACAAGAGGGGGGAAGGGAAATTCGAACTAGTAACCTCCACTTCATTAAGTGTGGCCCTAGCCGATTGAGCTACCTCTTGGGGACGTCGACTAACAATTTACATAGTACATGACGTTTTATGAAAAAAAAATAAAAAAAATAAAAAAAATCATAGTATACGAATAAGAAAGTGTTCAATCAGCAGCACTCAACACTGAAGCTAAATCCAAAATTGCAAGTCTCAGTCTAAATGTTGTAAATACATTTAAAGAAAACCAGAAGGAAAAGAAAATTACAGCTTTAAAAACTCAGCCTATAGTCTTTCATCCCTTGGCAGCTTTGGCAAGATTTGATATATGTATATATGATATTTGTTTTCAATCAACCAATGAATGGAACAGCATCCAACAATGTAGACGTACCAAATATAGTCATCAGCGATTCAGTACCATCTGTATAGCATCTCGTTCGGACTCTGTCAAACTCTGTAGTATCAAAAGTAAAACAGGATATTATACACACCAAAACAACATTAGAGGGGGGAGGGGGGATGCTTGCAACTGCTTATCTGAGAATTTAAAGCACCTGGCAAAGGTTCTCAAATAGCTGTCTGTCGTGCTGACAAAAATTTACAAGGAAATCTCCAAGATAGTGAACCAGATTAATCTGTCAGGGGCAATCAAGTAGTTAAAAATATTGAAAATGCTTGACATCAACAATATTTGTAAACAGAAACTTTGATTCCAGACAACCTGATTGAGGGGATCCGTAACACTTAGTTGGTCATCTTGATAGTCATCCTCTTGATCCTTGAAATTTTCAACCAAGTTTAACCCAAAAAAAAAACTGAAGGGAAGGAAAATGAAAAAGAGCACAAGTTATCTTGTTCCTTTCAAACCTTGTTAAATACTTTTTCCATTGCTTCAAGATGTTTGTATGTCGGTCTACCAGATGATGTAGTACACAGTGAATGAAGCAAATCTTTATCGGTTTCCACATCCCCAGTTTGAACTTCTTCCCAGTCACTATCCTAAGACACAATTGGTTCAAACCTTTTAGCTCCAATAACCAGTAACCTGGATCTAAAGAGCAGGTTATAAAACAAACTACCTCATCATCATCATCCAAATGTTGTTCTTGGATTTCAATTAATGCATCTGCCAACAGCGCCAGGATCTGCATAACCCAGGGGAAATAGCTAAAAGGACTGTAAGCTGTTTCAATAAATTCAAGGTTATCCAATTTAAACCTATAATTTCTGATTTGAAAAAGGAAGATTGTTTAAGCAGAGAACTGGCTTTGAGCTTTCTCCATACCTTAGGCTTGTTAAAAGCACAAGCATAATTTTTTTTTTTTATAAGTAAAAGCACAAGAATAATCAGTAAATTGCATGTATAATACACAGAATATCAAGCTTCATAAGAGCACAATTCTCCACTGGTGCTCATGATGTACAGAAACTAAATGACTGGAGATAGAAAGCTAGTACCATTTTCAAAATTTGCCCTGGATATTACTCATCTGGCTTGGAAAAGCAAACATGTCCATCCAAAAATTAATTCTTGAATGTGAGGAAATACAACCTAAAAGTACCTTTGCAGGAAGCGGCACCATTGTCCACTGATCGGGAGCTAATTTAGCTTTTGAGCGTGTGGTTATCCCCGTGGCAGACTTGTCCAAAACAAAAAAAATAAGCAAAAAAATTGAATCAATAAGCACATTTGAAAAGAAGACATACTTAAAATTATATTCAAACCTGAATTAGACGGCCTTGGACATTGATTTTTGCCAGTTCAGCATGCCTTGTGGAAAGCAACAATGCCAAAGCACTGGTAGTGACTTTAATCTGATATGCCCCCTGAATCTCACCTGCACTCAAGTAGAACATGGAACAAATTATCACTTCAACGATATGCAGAAAGCAACTAGATTTTTTTATTTTAATATAGTTTTATTTAATTTTAGCAGTCAGTGATATATCTATCATTTTCAGAATTTCCAGATATGGGCTGTACTTATGAATTGTGGTTCTTGTTGTGGGTTTTATACTTATCAGATTTTATTTGTTAGTTTGGGCTTAGTAGTTAAAACCTGTAGAGTCCAAATCTTATTAGGCATCTATAAATATTGATGCAATGCTTTCAATCAATAAAGAACAAATCTACGAGAATATTAGGCAAAACATACTCTTCAGGATTGTGTAATGCAACCTTATCCAAGCTGATGCCGAGGAAACCCTAGGTGAGATGTCTAGAGAAAAACTATTGTCATGCTTAGATCTATCTTCTTCTTATTTTCCATTTTGATTCCTCCCCACATTCAATCCAATGTTAGCAAACCCAAGCCTAAATTGTGTTCCCATCTTTCCACAAAATCCAAATCTTGGAAACCAAAAACAACATATGAAAACTTAATTAGATAACAATTTTTAAAAATGTTCTACTTTCAAGAAGAGAAGAACAGTAGTAGATAACTGTTTGGCAACCCTTGTAAAAAGGGTATGTAATAATGTCTTTCTAGTTACCTCCCTAGTTCGCTATCTATGCACAATGAAACCCCTAAGCAGTTTCTCTTGATTAAGTATATTAGCAAGCACAACAAAGCCACTATGAAACCCAATCTAAATGACACATTTATTTAACTTTTAATGATGAAATAAATGTCTGATAACTCATACTGCCACTTGAATACATTTGTATCCTTTTCTAAACCAAACAAGTGCATTGGGGATACTTACCTTGTCTAAACCAAACAAGTGCATTGGGGATACTTACCTTGCTGCTTCGTCCATTCTGACATTACATAAGTAAAGGAGTTATCGTAGCCTTCAGCCGGGATGCTGATTAGCAAATCAATAAATTGGTCAACATTTGGGGCACTCATATGAACCTGCATTTTAGAGGGAGAAACATTCCAAAATCAATACACCGAAATTATGTGCACGTGCCTAACTTCTCGACCACAACTGCAATCAGGAAATGTGGGGAAAATTGACAAGAAAATCCATTGCTAAGGCAGGAACCACAAAAGATAAAGGGTGGAACCAAATTTCAGCAATTTTAAAAGCAAGTACAGTAAGAATCGAATGTGAACAATTCAAAAAAGAAATAAAAGTGAAGCAATTCAAAAAAAGAAATAAATCAAAAGTTCAGTCATTCTAATCAACAACATTAGATAACACTAAATGCCAGCCTAAGAAAAATAAGCTAGTTATGACAAGATGAAGTTAAAAAGTTGAAGGAAATTACTAATCTAGCAAGAACAAGTAGCAATGAGCTTCTCAATCCCATTATTTGAACAGATTGCATCCGTCTAACAAGAGCAGCAACCAGGTCTCTTATATGCAGTGACATTTGTGAGGGAAGATGCAATATAAGTTGTAGAATGTAGCTCCCAACAAAAAGAGAACCAGAGCTTTCCAATTCAGGGTCTAGAAGTCTGCATTCCAATTGCCCAAATTTCAGCATCCAGAAACCAAGATCTATGAAAAAAAATTATAGTATAATATTGATATTTATCATGACAAATTAACAGGAATATCGATGTACTGCTAGAAAACCATAAGAATCATTATAGAAAGAACAAACATAATTCCAAATCATTCTGTCACTTCACTATGCAAGATATGATGTCTTCTACATAGAAGAGGACAAACTCAGAATAAGCAATGAAAAAATCTGCTTGCTAGAAAGATCAGCATCCAGCAAAAGAGGTGAACAAGAAAAGGGAATGTAAAATCTCTATATTTCACTCAGCAAATAAGAAACCAAGTTGAAGTGGACAAACTAGAGACAATGAATACATTTTCCCACGTCAGTTATCACATCCATAATCAATCAGGACATAGTACACCAAAAAAAAAAAAAAAATTATCTCACAAAATGCTATTAGAATGAGGAATGGTTGAATAAATAGAGCTAGTCCCAAAGCTTGAGCCCTTTTTAAGCCCCTGACAACATGTGGTTTGGGTAAATTTACGAATTTGGCATCATCATGATTTAGTAAAAACTAAAACGCTAAAAGCTTTTAGATGCAATATAATCAATAATGAAAAAGTATCTACTTTATGCTAGTCCATAAGAATAGCTTTTCTGTTTCTACAAGGTAGTCCAGCACAACATTTTCAAATTTTGACAACGTTAAACAAGAGCTTTCAAGCTCTCCGGTTGGATTACCTAATGAAGGAAATTACTAATCAATTACCTGGAAGCTGCATCAAGTAAACTTCTCATAGTAAATCCCGAATCACCACCCCAAGTGAGCACTTCTTGTCTTCCCCCAGACACAAAAGCAGCTAAACATTCTGTTGCATTCTGCACAATATTGAGGCAGCATAGTAAAGTCATTTCAACATTTTACATATGCAGCAAAGATGTAGGAAAATGAGGCATCAAGAAAGTATAGATAACCTGCATTTCACTATGATCATCACTTTGCAGGACTATCCGGATAACAGGATTAAAACAGACATCATATACTGCTTGCACTACATAAATAGGAGCATTCTGTACAATGCTAACACAAAGTAGTTAGCAAAATATGTGAATACTATGATAATGAGATAATTGTGCACTTTAGTTGTGAAAAGCTGATAGTGAGAGAAAACAATCAGACTATCTTGCCAATTTTTTTTTTTTTTTTTTGTCTATTTTGCCAAATTTAACTTGCCTTCAAAAGCATATTTATCAGATCCAATGATCCTGCTACTAATCCATCAGGCTGCTGTTGGGGCTGACAATAACCATCGAATGCATCAGAAACAGATAACCTAACAACTCTTGTACAACCAGCAAAAAATTTACATTGAAATAACTCCTACAAGCCATACTTTGTCCAAGATTGGCCCAATATACGGCAAAACTCGGGATACCAGTGGATGTATACAACCAGGAGAATTTTTTATTGCCTGAGGTAAAAAAAAAAAAAAAGAAAGAAAAATAGTTAACAAAATATAATCAGAAACTCTTTAATCATGAACTTTTCTAAGTTGTAATTGCAAAAATGACAATCATATATTAGCACAATGAAAAACCAAACCGACTGCAGATCTGAAATTTTTATACAGAACTGTCACTACAACTAAGTCACAACTCACAAGGGTAGTTTAGGCTACCACAAACGTTTGGAAGATGTAGAAACTTCAATAACAAAACCAAGTTTGTTTAGAACCTATATTGGAAGCATTAAGCTGATCATATATTTTAGCAAAAGGAAGGTGGTCAGAAATGGCGGTTCTTTAGATTTGGCTTGCCCATTTAACAAACTTGCCCAACTAGCCTCAGATTTTATCTAGAGTCAACTATCCCCATTGTCACAAAAACTCTCAAGCTCTTACTCTGCTTAGAATGACCTAGCAAACTCTTTCCTATATGTTTTAGTGATTTGTGCATTCTGAATATTATTCAAGAAAAGAAATTTGTACTCCATAGTCAATAGTCAACATAGAGTATTGATAACCCAGAACCACAAACCCTAAATTTTCAAGGGTGTCATATGTTGTGAGCGCTGTCATCATGCCCATCGGGAGGTTGAAACCATGACTATGAGCATGCTGATTGAGAGACGACAGAGGCAGAGAGGTGAGGACACATAGAGACAAAGTTAGAAAGGCAGAAAGGGGGGTGCAAGAGGGAGAGGAGAGAGACGGATGTAGCAATTAGGGTTTCGCCAACAGAGGTACTGCAGCAAGGTTTACTCCATGCCAGTATATTTTCAACGAACAGCAACAGGTAGAGCAAGCCATTGGGGAGGTAGAGAGGGGGAATGCAACAAGGAGAGGCAAAAAGAATCTCTGACTCAGAGAGGGAGGTGGAAATGATTTGCATTTGCAAATCCTCAAGAAAGTATATATATAGTATCACCATCATTCCAGTCGATAGGGGTTGGTTGTGCCACACCCCAACCCTATCCTTGTCAATTTTTCAAATTTTAACCAACCCATGGCCTGATTCTAATGGAAACCAACCGATTTTGGTTGTTTACAACTGGGGTGGGCTACACGCACCCTTTTTGCCACTCAGGCTTACACAGGGCCATGTTCCCAGTAACCACTCTTTTGTACAATCCATTTATAGGCCTTCACTACACATTTTAAAACCGTGCGTGTGTGTGTAGACAGTATTAAACACCTTGTAACCATAAGGTACAAAATGTGGAAAAGAAACTGCATTTTATTTACTTTGGCTATAAAAAAGTTGGAAGATGGGCATCATCACAGAATGTGAAGCTTTTGATGGAAGGTTCTCCACCTATAACTAACAAAAAAAAGTTGGAAACGTATCTCCCAATATACATTGTTGTGTAAGTGCGCAATTGTACTGAGTATTAGAACTATGGTATAAAATTATAATCCAAGATAAAATTCAGTAAGCAAGCTTGAGAATTGAGATCATTGAAAGGATAAAATACCAGGTCACAAATTAGCACATCATTAATCACTTTGTCAGTGTTCCCCCAATCTCAAAGAGTGATAATTACAAAAGAAACCAAGGAACTCTATGGAAATATAGAAAGCATGCACAGACAAGATGAATGAAGGTATCTCAGCCTGTTATGACAATCATCAACAACGTTCAACACTGTTACCTCCAGAACCTCAAGTGCATCAATGCTGATAAAAGGATCTGAAACATGCGATGCCCACAAATTAAGGATTATGGGAGAGATGATGGGCTCCACAGATGCTGATGCCTCTTTGCCTAGATGAGGAAAAAACAAAACATGAAAGGAAGCAGCAAGAAACTAATTACACTGGCCTAAAATAAACTGCAACATTCACTACGGACTTAAAAAGAATTCCTACAATTCATCATTACAGCCAACTGCCCATAAACCCACCTGCCCTAATTGCAGCTTGTAGTGTTTCGAGTACCAGGTGCAAGGTTTCATCC